>NW_005054309.1:6112779-6172952 GCF_000277835.1 Geospiza fortis | reverse complement strand
CAGGAATGTGCCCATGCAGCATTTCAGGACTCACACACCATTTGAGGATGGAGCAGTGCCTGTGCTCCCTCAGCCCAGGAGTGACCAAGGACACAGGGCAGCACGTGGCAGCCAGCAGCTGGTCACCCACCCTGCCGGTGACCTGGGGGATGCCACAAAGCCCTTCCTGAACCAAGCACTCCCAATATGTCCCTACAGCCTTGCTCAAGTGGCAGCAGGTTTCCAACAGCAAGGCTGCTGCAGAGAGAATTCTCTCCGTGTAAGTTTTTGGGCCACTCTTGGGCCACTCGGAGCCACATTGCCTCTCCTGCTATGATCTGAATCACAACCAGGTGCCAAATTTGGGTTAAATTGTTTCAGTCATTGAACCTTTGCAGCAATTTCCAAAGCCCAGAGTTGCTAGTCTAAACACTCTTTGTAATCATGCTTTCAAGTAAAACTTCAAAAGTATCACACCATGGAGTAAGATATGTTTAGGGGCTGGAATAAACTGAGGAGGGGAGGAATTTTTTTTCTTTAAATGACAGATTTTAACCTCAATTATTAATCTTCAAACATGAACAAACACTTCTAGTCCCTGAATCAATTGAGAATTTATTAACTGTCAGAGTATTAAAAGGCATACCTAATACATTTTACTGACAGCAATTGCTGGTAAGTGCTCATGCAGTAAGACATAAGGAGACGTGAATCTGGGCATGTCTGTCAAACTTCCTGGCAAATGACATACGAAGAAATCACATTTTAATCTACAGGCACAGGATCTTCAGGGTATAAAAATACAAAAAATTACAATTTTTTAAGACATTTAGTTTTAATATATTAATTACCATAGCTTCTTCTAAATTCTGGCATGAATTTAAAGTCTGATCCATAGTAATTATGATACTTCAGTTAATTTTGCCATGAATTAATGTGTGGTACCTCCTGATTCATCAATAGCAAAACTTCATTTCCTTTAAGTAGCCTTTCTTTCTATTCCTCAGGAAAAGTTCTGGACTTATTGAAGTTAAAATACTGATGGAAATTAAATTATCCTGTGAATAAAATCAATATTGCTTTTCTCTAAGGAGGAATAAGCTCCATATTTAACATTAGTCACCTGATAAATATATAAGAGATAAATAAGGAAAAGTGAAAGTCAAAAATGAGATCTTTTTTCCAGCAGTAGGGACTTGATTAAATAGGTCAAGAAGGCATGAAAAATAATTACCGCTTCTTTATTTGTCATAACCACTTTTAAATGGGAATTTGTTGCCTGGTTTCCTTAAGCTACAGAAAAATGAAACACAATAATATTTGAATTTTTTTTTACACTGTCCAAAAGAAAAGCTCTGAACTAGAAGGCTATTAATGATTTTGAAATAAAATCAATGAACTATATGTTCTCTTGTACTTTTCTTACAAGAGATAATTCTCATAAAAACTCATTGGAATAAAGCAGAAAGTGTTTGGGTTAGAAGTCAATGAAGAAAATATAACCCCAATATAAAGACTGTCATAAGAATATGGTACATTTGTGTCAATGCCTGTCTTTATTAAACTCTTTGCTACAGATATAAATTGTCAGAGAATTATGAAATATCATGTTCTTCCCTTTATAAAACAATCTGTTAATAGATTAAGATATTAACTTACTATAATAAACTATTTTAAGGATTCTTTTTCCTAGGTTCAGAGTGGCTTGTGTGGGAAAGACAAATCTCTTATGCCCCTGTCAGTCCTGCTCATTAGAATTTAATCTATGGGAAAGGGCTCAAATGAGTTTCTTTTAAGTGAATGCATATTTGTGGAATAAAATTCCAAAGCCATATATCCCTCACACCTGGAGATGAAGGAAGTGCCTACCTGCACTTATCCATTTCTATGCTTAAAATTGGAATATTCAGACACTTTAGGCTCCAGGCATAAATGGAACCAGGGCTCGTATCCTGTTGCTCTTCAGTCTCCAGTGAAGCAACTTGAAATGCTTTGTTTGAAAATCTTCTGCACCAAAAATATCTGTGAGCCACAGTGTAAATGATGTTCAATTTTTTCAATAAGAACATTTGAAATGAAAGCCATTGTTTCAAAATGCAAATTCAAAGTAGACACACTAGCTTTAAATAGCAGGTTAGCTCCAACTGAAGTTTTGTTCTGATATTACCAACAATTTTTTCCCATGTCTTTTGAATATTTAAAATCTTTTCTTCTGCATTCTAGGAAAACTAATTTCAAGATGTCAGCAACTCCTACAGTAGAAGCTAAAGAAAGTTGGAAGTTTTCAATGTATTCTGCAGTGAAACCAGCAGAATTCCAGGTTATATTTTACAGACATCCAAAAAGCCCAGTCTCTGTAAAAACAAAACAAAACAAAACACATGAATGTGATGTACATGTGCTCAAAGGTAACAGGACAGCATAAAACTGACTACAATTCCATGGAACACCTTCCAAAACCTCCTGGAGCAGGACTTGAGGCTCATCTGCACAAATGTTAGTCTTTTTTTTAACCAGAAATGGACCTTAAATTTAGGTCAGAATATCCACATTCTATTTGAATTAAAGGCCAATTTATTCTCTATGTGGAGTCTTACAAAGCACTGAATGCTAACTGCCCCCACTGTCCAAGAACCCAAGTAGCTCCATTTCACCCTTCTCCAGGGGAGGCTTAGGGACAGGCAATAGTGCAAAGAACAGGTAGTTACTGAACTTGATTGTGCTTTGAGTTTAGTCCTCCTTAAACAGTTGAAATTCCACACTCAGATGAAAAATGGTTCTCTGAAATGATCTTGCTGCACTAAAAATGACTAAACAGATATTTAGCTGGTGGAAATTTAAAAGAGTTATGTCAGTTCACCACTGTAAAGTCCCATCACTATCATGGAAGCCCTTGACAGATTGCCCTCAGCAGTGTTTAACAAGGAAGCAGTTAGAAATCAATGATAGCACCAAAAAAGTTGAGGCAATTTGTAACAATACTGAGAAATGCCATATAATGCATGTAAGGGCTATCAGTCATCATTCACTAAATGCAACAAAAGAGACATTGGGTGTTGCTTTTTTCACATACAGAAATCACACTGGAATAGAAGGAGCCATTTATACATGCTCAGAGTACAAAAGTTTAAGGTCACTAGCTTTTCCTTTGTAGCAGTCTTCTGTTAAGTCTAAATGAGGATTTGTAATTGTAAGCTTGGATAAAGTCAACATTTACCATTAAGATTACAGAGAGTTACTGCTCTATTTTGGATTAGGCTGTCATGTAAGCTATGTCAGAGCAGTTTTTTTTAAACTATGATTATCACCTAGACTTATCTGGACTTATCACCCCTGCACAATTAAGATTTAAAAGCCAAATCACAAAAGCCAAGATGAAGGAGTCAAAAAGAGCCCCGAAAGGTTTCTGATAGCTAATCCTTTGTATTGCTCTCACTCAAATGCCTGCTATCACTTTATGCCTTTCCACATCTGAATGCAGTGAGGGAATTTAACCCAATGCCATACACAGTGAGGATCTGCAGCACACAGAGCACAGCCTGCCTGAATATTGTTCCTTTTGTCGCATCCCTTTGTGTGAGGAGTCAGCTCCCTCAGCTGGTGTAAGAGCTCCAGAGAGCACAGCCCATTTCGTGCAGAGAGAGGCCAGGGGGTCAGGGGGTTAACATCTGCTGTAAATACCACAGGGCTTCTTGGCCTGAATTGCAGAATGAGATTGCTTGATGTTTCTACACTGCACGGGCTGTGTCACCCTCTGCCTTACTGCATGACATGACTCAGAGCACAGGGGCAGGCAATAAAAGGAATAATGCACTCGCATTTTCTCACAGAAACACACTGTGGAAGCCTGCACGTACAAGTAACAAGTATTCCAAACCAGCAGAATCTTAAAGCACACCAAGTTCCAATTCTTCTTCAGCTCTTCAGTCAGGTCTGAATTGTACACTAAGAGATTTTATGAAGGTATATATATATATATATATATATAGATAAAATCTAAAGCAACAGACTTCAAAAAAGTGCACCAAAAGATCAATTTTTGATTTGGGTATTGAGGTCACAGCCTGCTCCTATTCCATTAAAGGATGTTTTTTTTACTGAGTTCAGTGGAGCAAGGGGAGGACAAACACTTCCTGCTAAATGGATGTTCATGGGGCAGCCTTGGCAGCTCTTTGAACAGTTACTGGAGAGTGGCAGTTCGCTGAAAGGCTCTGAACTCCCCCGCAAGCAGCTGTCAGCAAAGCAACACTTGAAAGCTTTTTCATATGCTTTTCTCACATATTTGGTAAATGTGATAGAGGAAGCCCACTTAATGCTCCCCATACATGGGTTTTTTATTCAGAGAGTTTATCTAAACAGAAAGGAGAGATGCTTACTGAAAATAGGTGAAGGCTGGTTTAAATTATTCTCATTAATCACTAGTTGCCTATCCATCAATTTTGAAAATAAAAGAGAAAAAAAAAGAGAAAGTTGCAACACTGAATTTGGAAGGACAAGGAGTAGTAAATACAACAGATGATGTTCAAGAACAGGCTGGGTAGGGGCACAGACATTGGAATGAGATTATCTATAAGGCCCCTTCCAGTTCAAGCCTATCTATGATTCTGTGATTCTATGGCAATCTTACTCCTGAAGAGGATACCAGAACCAGACAAGATCATCTAGAGCAGTGTGAAGATAGACTGTGTAATATCAGCCAACTTCAGGTCAGACTTTGGTCTCACATTGAGATATCATTTAAAATAATCTCAGTTGCACATTATAACCTCAGAATTATGGTTATACAGAACTAGTGAGAAGCTGAAGAAGATTGTCATTGCTAAAGGAGAAGTTAAATTGCACCTAACACTATTAATAACATATCACATATTCAATGTCTACACCATTTTAGTTATAAAAGCATCCTCTTCCACCTAAGGCATTAATTTTTTGTGATATAATGCTGCTTCTTTCCTGTGGACATGGTGGATTTTTAAAAAGATTGCAACTAATGGGTGAGCACAAAGTGTACCACGAGCATGACAGATGCCAACCCTATGTGCCACCCACCCATTCTGTGATCTCTCACCACACCTGCACAGTACCTGCACTATCCAAAAAATGAGACCTCCTTTTCAAAACATTTAAAGAGACTCGGATATGAGGAGAGACAACAGAGCAAGTTATATTGTTGTGTAGAATTAAATACGGGGGCCATTTTGAAAGAGTCCACCAATTCCACAGAATGTCCCCAAAAGGCAGTGAGAGGATAAATCACAAACTGCAACAGCCTTTAAAATGCATCAGTCTTTCTTTTTGTTCAAGCCTATATAAACACATACACAAATTTATACACCATAACAGAAGAATTTTCCAAGTATAAGTCCAAGAGATGTAAATTATTTGTATAAGCACCAATAACAGTGGGTGCTTTCTGTAGCCAGACTCTTTTGTGACATGCTAATCCACTAAATCATTTTATACATGCCACAAAAGCAATTTCCCAATTATTCTAGGCAGCTTGTTAACTGTATGAGGTGTGAATGAATTTTGAATAAAGTCTAAGTCCTCACTTTGGAGCCTGATATTAAATAGTATTAACTGTCTCATTCCACATGCTGAAGGAGCAGAAAGGCAGGTTTGTAGGAAGATAAGTATCTATCAAACTGATCTTTTAATTCTACTAGGAATTCATTGTATTACTATTGTTATGAAGAACTATCCAGAGCAGTAGGTAGAATTCTTAAACCTTATGTGGAGAGCAATACATTCTGAACTACCATGTTAGAACCAGCAAATGAAATATGGTCTGGTTGAATACCTAAAAGGAAGTTTCCCAACCCCAGCTTTTCCCTCTTTAATTGTGTCATCCAGCTTATTGTCATCTACTTTTTCAGAAACAGGCATTAGAATTCCACAGATAAAATGGACCACTTTCTGTAATTCATCAGAGATGAAGGCTCTACTTTTAATGTTAAAACCCTTGGGAGATTGCAGTGAAAAGCATTCCATCATAATTTCTAACAAAAAATTTCTTTGAAGTACAGTGAGTAAATATTTAGGCAGCTCAGTGGATAGGACTGTAGTTTCATTCCTTCATATTTCCTAACATGAGTCTTACCAATATAATTTTCAGTTCAAATTGACTGGCAGAATCTACAAATGCTTTATGTTATTTAACTTGTAAAAACACTTTTTTTTTCCTATTTGAGCACATAATAACTGTTATTGGATTAGAGCAATGTCACGAACTTAATTTGATATTTTTAGTGGGAAGGCAGACAACTTTATAAGGATTTCTGAAAAATGAAGATTCTGCTTTAATGGAGGACTGTAGAGCTTGATGTAATATTTTAATAAAGACTTGTACTGTGGCAGCTAAGGGAGACAATCATCAAGCTGGTTTGCAGAACTTTTGTGTGAGAGTGAAAAAAACCCCAATGACAACAAATAAAACCTACCCAGAGCAAACCTTTCACTCTTTGGTTCCATTACTCTGCTGTAACAGGCTGTGGGTTGGGTTTGAGATGGAAAACTCGTGTGTGTGATTCACACCCTGCTCTCCACTTGACTCTCCCAGTGCATTTTCCCACGACGCTGACTGCAATTACTCAACACTGCCATGACTGTCTTGGGATCTCACCTGCAAAATTGGGTGTGACAAAGAGCATCTATCTAATTTACTGCCTTGTAACCAATAGAAATATGAAGCTAAGACTCCTGTGGACCAGCAGGATGAGGATACTATGATTTAGCCTAACTTTGCTTTCAATAGTTTCACTTTTTACAGAATGTTATTACAGGGAAGAAGAAAGAATGAAAATAAATATTGATTAAGAAAATCATGGGAGAACACTTTTTTCTAGGAAAGATCAAAGAAAAAGTAACAATATTTGAAGGTAATAAAAAAGTTGCAGATATAAATTAGAAGAAAATATCAACTTCTTCATAGCTGCATATGAACAACACGAAAAAAAAACCCAGAAAAATTGAGTGACAGTTCAACTGCTATGAGATGCAATCCCATAGCTGAAAACAAAGTTTTAATTTTTTATGATTCTTACTTTTTTGTCACATTTAGTCATTTTGAATTAATGAAACAAGTAATGATCTTAAGCTACACAGGAAACTGAATATACTCAGTAAAATTAGAAGCAAGCTTGAAGCATCCTTTTTGCCTGAGGCAACAGAAATGATGGATGATAGTCTGAGGAATACTTTTTGCTTTCTGGACTACTAAATAAGTAATCTCATTAATCTTCTTGCATCTTTTACCTTTTACTTCTGTAGCTGTAGCCATAAAACCTGAGAATTTTTGGATGTTTTTTCCTTGAATTTTTGTTTTTGAAAAACACCAGTTGGATGCAATGAGTGTTAAGACAATTGCAAAGTTAGTTTGCTACTTCAACAAACAGTTCTAGTGCACAGTAAGAGGATAACAACACAGTACTTAACACAAACAAAACTTAAACTATATAGAAAACCTTTGAGATGGACCACTTCCAGTTCTGGGTTGAGCTTTCCTAAAAATTCTGAAGTAAGTGAACCAACCAAAACCATCTGGTGTGACAGAATAAAGCAGGAAACAGAGCAGGGTGAATTCAGCTCTTATCCACATTTTGTGGAATCAACACTGGGCAGGCCAAGACAACCATTACTTCTAGTGAGCACTTTTATTCTGAAATTTAGTATTTCTAGAAATCAGGAGAACTCAGTCTTGAAGTTCACCAAAGAAAAATACTTGATTCAACCATTCAAGCCATCAGCTGAATTCCACTCCTGAAAGTTGGGTACAGCTTCCCTGCACAAATAAGCTCACAAGCTATGAATCTTCACAATAATTTATATTCCAAAACACAAACCAAATCTGAGAGTCACAAGTAACTTCACCAAATGGGTTCAGCCAAGATATCAAACAGTTCCTTTTAATCAGGAAGGAGGGAAATGCCAACTACACCTTGAAGTACAGTAGAAGTCTCGCCATGAAGATAAATTATTGAGGGCTTTTGGCAGCAGCAGTGATGGGCTGCACAGAATCCACAGATTTTTACATTCACAGTCCCAGCTGCCTACCTGTACAGTAATCACAGCAGATGGATAATGTGCCATGTTCAGGTTTTTTAATAAACATGTCAAACATTCAACGTCCTGTTCACAGATGTACTATAATAAAATGTCTTTGCAGTGATTTGAAATTATGCTGCCTCAAAAAACCAATTTTTGCTTTAGAGAAAGAATTCTACTGCTACACACACAAACACCTTAGCTATGACTTATTTTTGCACCTTTCCTATGTAACTCTAGAGGAAGAGTTTCAGCCCAAGACTTCAGCCATAGTATGATGATAAGTGCTGTGAGGTCCTGTGTGATTGAAGGCAGTTTTCCTCAGAACATCCATTTTGCACATGCATTCATGGTCTTTAGAGACCTCACAGAACTTTTAGTAGATTCTTTGTACTTCTAATCCTCTCACAGGAAACTGTGTTGTTCACTGAGCTTCAACAGTGTTCTTCACATTACACACACACACTGTGAGCAGCACTCTCAACGTGAGAAAACAAAAGCAGAGGGAAATATTCTCAACAAATTAAGTCTGAGGCAAATGCTTGAGTCTGAGTCAAACATTGAGGGTGATGAGGCACTGGAACAGGTTGCCCAGAGAAGTTGTGGATGTCTCATCCCTGGAAGTGTGGTCTAGTGAAAGACATCCCTGCCCACGGCACAGGGGTCAGAATGAAATGATCTTTAGGTTCCCTTTCAGTCCAGATCATTTTGTCATTCCATTATTTAATCCAGAGTTAAGTGGAAGGGTCAAATTAAATCCTACAAACAGTTTCATTTCAAAATTCAACATGTCTTTTTATTCTTTGTAAACTTTACTCTTTGTTAACAACAGGTCTTTTTACTCTTTGTAAACAGATTTTGCACAAATCCAGTGAGGATGTGAGCTGTGGGCTTGGCCAACAAAAGAGCACAAACCCTCACAAGCATGAGGGCACCAAAGGTCCCTGGCACACACATATGTAAAGATTCTAAAACAGCTATTTAGGGCTTCTGCTTCCCTTTTGGCAGCACTGACAGTGGAGAGACACTCTCTAAGCCAGCTGTTTCCAGCACATTTCATCAGAAACACAGGTTTCCTTAGCAACGTGCCCCAAAACATCCAGGAGTCCTTCACTCCATGTCCTTGGTAGAGCATCTTGGTAACAGAAATACAGAGCCCATCAAACACCCATGTCCCTTCTATGTAACAGCACCTTAGGATTTGGAGGTTTTGGGGTTGTTTCCTAAATAAAAATATTTGGATTATTAGCTAAATGAGCAATGTGTGCTCAAAAGAAACTCAGTACAAAATTTCAGATTTCTGTCACCTTTCTTGCAAAAAAGTGATTGCAGAGTGCAAGTTATGGTCACAGGTCTCAAAAATCTCTCTGCATCAAGCACTGTTCAGAAAGCCCAAGTAATTCAGACGACCTGCATAATAAAGTAATACATCCATGATTAAAAATTACCAAAGTTTAAAGAAAGGCACAGCCACAGCAGGCTCTTTATAGTCAGTGACTCATTGAATTTAACAGGCACTTTTGCCTCAGTGCTGTCTTTGATAAACAGATATTCTTGCCTTTCCTGATGGCTGATACATGCCCAGGTTTGGGGTGAAATGAGCAATATGTATGTATGCACATAATTAAATAGAATGTAATACTTCTGCTGCTCATACTCCCAGGCATGTCAGCAATAATATATAATTTCAAAACTAAATATGACAGGCTGAGGAATAGATACTTATTGGTCCAAATGGTAGAAATACCTGTGCAGAAAATTATTTGAGTCATGACTGACTGTCAGAACACAACAAAAATATCCCACAGATACCAATCCACATGCAAATTTTGTATTTTTTCTTCAAACAGGGTTGTTGGGGCACAGTGATGACCAATCTTAGTTGCTTTAATGGCTTACAGCTTCTCTTCAAGTGCAGATGATTTCCCTGCACTTACATAGAAGGCTGCTCTATTACAGCAAGTACCAATGTCTTGCTTGAAAACACTACAGCATTTGGGAGGACACTAGAGCACTTCTCAGACATGAAGAAATATGGAATTTTGAGAAAAATGAGGGATTTTTTCTGTTGCCTTCTATTTTGCAAACCCATTGTGTGGATTTTTAAAAATACATTTTAAGGGGAGCTGTTGCTGGGCTGTTGCAGATGAGCATCTGTGGGTAAACCTACAGCCCCCAGCACTGAAAGCACAGGCAGGTGAAGACTCAGAGTGTGCGTCTGCCTCACCAGAGACCCCAGGTAAGAACAGAAGGAAGAGCACCCACAAGTCTCCCATTTCAGTTAGCCATACACTTCACTCCTGAGGTTATTCTTATTTCTCATAATTGATTGTGGCAGTGTCTGATGGCAGAAGAAAGAGAATACAGGAAAGAAGTCTTTCCAGGAACATATATTTGTTTTGGGGTTTTTTCCCCACAAGTACTTCATTCCTCCACAGGATATGTGAGGAGAAAATCCCGAATTTACCTTGCACATAAATCCCATGTAAATTGATTCTCAACTGAATCTAAAAAGGAGTTGATTTTGTGGGGTAAGAAAAGCTGCAAAGAGCTGAAATCTTAATCATCAGCTTATTAATACTACTATTTCTTTTGAGAGTTTATCTACTGAGTAGATTCACAATAGAGAATCTCAAATTCCATTAGAGAAAAAAGTATTTCTATATTCTGCAAAGGCGAGGGGAAGCTTGAAAATTACCTCACTGTAACTCAAAAACTTAGAACTCAGAAGGAATTCAGGAGATAAATGAAAACAACACAGATTTGAACACACACATAATCATTCTGAAAGCCAGCTGCATAATTTTATCACACGGAGAGCTGATAACAGAGAGGAAGACGTTCTCATACCATTTGAGTAAAGCACTGTTTGGCAAGAGTTCTGCAAATATAAATACTTTATCTGGTCCCCTTCTGATAGGAATATCAGCTTGTAGTTAGGCAACCCAGACAACATCAGCAGCTCATTCCCAGAGCTTTGTGTTTATGTATGGGTTAATTTACACTCTGGTCAAGGCTCTCTCAAAGATTTTCCTCCTATTTGACATCACTTTTTCCTGAGTTTACAAGAAAAACTGGTATGAAGACAATATGCTGCTTGTTCTTAACATGGTCTTTGCCACTGAAGCAGGGTATAGATATAGAAAAATGCAATATTTTAGGGAGAAAATAGACTGGAAACATCCTTAAATTCATATCTCAGTATGGCTTAACCTCATTCTAAAAGTAGAGATTTGTTACAATCTGGCTTTAGTTTCAGGTGAGTTCGATCTCACCCTGATTCACTTGCCATGTAAATGAAGTAGTCAGGGTAGAGCTGCTGAAATTATTTTATCTAATTCCACATAGAAATATTTAAACAAAAACAACAACAACAACAACAAAACAAACAAAAAGGAGAGGTGCTAGGAAGTATTTAAGGTTCACTATTAAAGGTAAGAGCAGAAGGAAAATGTGTGGTGATTAAAATGAAAATTCTCTGTTCAGTTCTACTCTGCAAACCTCTATCAACACCACATTATATTAATTAACAGTTTCGTTTCAAGCCAAGGACCAATAAAAGCTATACCTCAGTTGCTATTGTGATATGCTGCTCATTGCTCACACAGAAATCTAGTTTATTTGGTTTCAAGAAACCATCTATTGATCATTTGTATCTTCATAGTCCCTCTCAACAAGGCCTTTTGTTATGCTTTCTAGAAAATGCAATAGTGTCACACCAAATGACTTAATTTCACACCCACTAGATAGAATGGACTTAATTCTGCCTTCATTACCAGTAAGTCAAAGCTATTTTATTGCACAGTGGGAGCTCAGACTTCATCCTGTAATACTTTCTGTCCCTGAAAGAATGATAAAGTATTCCAGAGATCACTGGTTGTACTTCAGGTTAGATTAAGAAATAAGAATGTGCAAATCACTGGGAGATTTATCTCTGTTTTTTGCACTGGAGAGCAGCCCCTGGTGCTGTATTATCATTGCAAGCTGCAGATCCAAATTACTCCTGTTTGACTGGATCAGATTCTGACAGGACAAGAAAAAGCCCTTGGAAAAGCACATTTCTTGGTTTCAAAGCCCTTCTGCTGGATCTCAGACAGCTCCTCTCATCTACCTGGCTTGCTTTCCATGCAGCTTTGCCATAGATGGTGCCTTACAGCTAGAGTTTGGATAAATATCAAGTAAAACTGAAATTTGTAATGGCAGGAAAGGCTACTCCTCAAACCACAGTTTTTCAGATCTGCACGCAGCTGGAATTTCAGTAAATCGATTCTTTGGTGCTTCATCACCAAGGCACCAAGAGTCAAGGTGCCAAACATCCTCATTCACTAGGGTTTTGTGCAAACACCAGCCTTAACATGCAGGGCTGGAAGAATGGCAAAGGACGTGGATAAAAGAGGAAGGTTCTGGAGGAAACAGCAGCAGTCACTGCTACTGAAGCAAATTAGAGGCAATGTATTGGCAAATGAGACTTAACAAGCTTGATTTTTCTTTATCAAACATGAAATGAACTCAGTGAGGAATTACGGTAAGGCAAGAGTACAGTTGTCAAAACGAACAGAATGAAAAGGAAGAAAATAAAAGACCAAAGCAAAAAGTCAAAAATTATGAGAGGAAGGAAAAACAGCTATGAAGAATGAGGCGCAGAAATCAGACAAGAATGGGTAATATGTCAGGCACAGTGTGGGAAGGAGAAGATGGGAGAAGTGACAGAAAGGGAGAGGTCTACTCACTGACCCAAAGTCAATTGTTTCAAAGCTGAAAAAGAGCATTTCATTTATATGTATACACACACATATACATGCCCTCCAGAAAACAAAACAAGTGAGGTATCTAGACAAGGGCAGAAGTACTGAGTTAGGAAAGTAAAGTGACATGAGGCCTGAAGTTCAAAATAGAAAAGAAAATTGGTATAACTTTTAAATTTTAAAATGCCAGGGAGTTATGAATGGCTAGAGGGGAAAATCTTCAAAAGAACAAAAAAAAATTATTCAGATTAATGGAAGGCAAACAGATTCATCAAGTTGGTGGTGCTGCCATTGGCTCAGGCAATCCTTAAAGCAGAATGGTCAGAAGCCAGAAGGTTAAATCCTGGGACTTCTCTATATTTATGTATTTATCTTAATAGCATATATTCTCTACACATTGTATAATGCTCAGTAAGATACACAGCAATGTGTTCTCTGTGCTGCTCTGTATCAGCAACCAACATGAAGTGCTTTTGAGTAACCAGAAACTCTCTACTAAAACAATCAGATGTGAGAATTTGGATTTTACTACTTCAGAGGCAGATTTGCCTCCAGTAATGTTTCTGGACTTTGGGTTGCTTTTTTTGTCTATGGTATATTTCCTCTCCAGAACTTATAAGCTTAAAAATCTTCAAGACACATGAAACTACTCCAAGACTCTTTACCTATAAATTCACATTGTAATCTCAGTTATTTCTATTCCAGGCTTTAACAAAATGGTATAACAGCACATTAAAATTTTGTAGTGGTTTAATTTGGAATCCAATCTTATAACTTATATATCAAACACACAGTAGACTTTATGGAGGATACTAATTAGTTCCTAATCATGCTCTCAAAATCTTTTTTAAATTTTTTGCTTTCACAATATAGCAAGACACATCTTCCTTTCCCTAATGTTCCTGCATACTAAAGGTCAGCATTTACATTATGGAATTTCAAGCACTGAGGAAATAAGTTTGAAATATGTAGGTGGAAGTTCAGTTACTTGCATGGCCTCATGCTTCTTTATTACAAATTCTGCTCCATCTCCTCATTTGTAATTCCCACTGAAACTTCATCTGCTACTATCAAAGATACTGGCTGCCTGAGGTTTTCACTGCTGTTCTTCCTTTTTTTTTTTTTTTTTTTCCCATGCTTATTAAGTTATCAGCACCCAAATGCACTCAGTTGGGCAAAACACAAAGGGGTCAGCACATTAAAACCTCTTAGGAAATCAAAATGGGAGCAAGATAAGAGAGAACTAAGAACTAATAAACACAAGCACAGGCTGGGTGGAGAATGACTGCCCAGAGGAGAGGAATTTGGGGGTGTTGATTGACAAGAAGCTCAACATGACCCAGCAATGTGTGTTCACAGCCCTGTCCTGGGATGCACCATAAGAAACGTGACCAGCAGGTTGAGGAAAGTGATCCTCCCTCTCTATTTTCCTCTTGATAGGCCCTACCTGAGTTCATTTCTGGGATCCCCAACATAAGAAGGACAAGGACCCATCAGTCCTTGAGGAGTCCAGAGGAGGCCAAAGAGCTGCTCAGAGGGCTGGAGCACCTCGGCCATGGAGACAGGTTGGGAGAGTTGGGGCTGCTCAGCGTGGAGAAGAGAAGGCTCTGGGGAGAGCTTTTATCACCTTCCAGTACCTAAAGGGGACCAAGAGAGCTGGAGAGAGACTTTGGACAAGAGTATGGAATGATGGGACAAGGGGAGTAGCTTTAAACTGACAGAGGGCAGGGTTAGACAGGATATGAGGAAAAAATATTTCACTCTGTGTTGAGACACAGGTTGCCCAGAGAGGCTGTGGCTACCCCATCCCTGGATGTGTCCAAGGCCAGGTTGGGCTGAGCTTGGAGCAACCTGGGATAGAGGAAATTATCCCTGCCCATGGCAGGGTGTTGGAACTGCATGATCTTTAAGGCCCCTTTCAATCCAAATTATTCCATGAATCCATGATAAAATAATGTAATAACCCTTACGAGGACATGTTGCACTGGCTTAGTTCTCTTTGTGCATTTTGCAGAAGCAAAGAAACCCCCACAGACTGGTAACCATAAATTTTGAAAGATACTGAATTTTAAATAAAATTCATTTCAGGCAGGAACAATTTGTACCCATTAGGCAGATCAGCCAGCTTCTGCTGAAAGCATTACTTTCAGAAGAGATATGGAGAGCTCGGGGTGACTTTCACTTGTGGAAAATATTTGCATTTCCAACATTTTTCTTTTTGAGTCAGAATGGGCAATTTTTTGAGGTAAAGACATTCTTTCTAATCCCAGGACAGGAAATGATCATAAGTCACTGTAAAATATGCAGACACAGACAACAATTATAATCAGCAAATGGGGATCCAGACAGGTCTATTTTTACTCACTTACACAGTTATGGAGAAGCACAAATTGTCACTGAAGCAGTAAGTTTTGTCAAGCAACACCAGGCCACCCCTTTGTGAATTGGTTTGTGTGTGAGTTCTAGATGTGGCAGGCACAAATTATGCAAAAGCGTTTGCCATGATAAGAGAAGGATTTGATTACTGATGTTTAAATAAGGATCCCCTGAGCTGTCTCTTTTGTGTAGGAATGGTGTTAAATATTTGGCAACAGGATGACATGTCCTGCATAATTTAAACAGTTCCTTTTACTGGGCACACAGCACACACACGCCTGCAATTCATTAGTTCCCATCCACACTTTCCAGCAGCATTAAATATACATGTAAGATGAGCTCCTGCAATGTCCATCAATCCTTCCTCTCCTTATTACTTACTTTATGTCTTTATCTTTGACTTGTCTTTTACTCCAGGTAACACACCAGCGGTTTTGTTTTGCGCATTTGGGAAGCAAGAGGACTCAAAAGCTCACTATTTGATCTCTTCCTCTGCCTGACTGCCTTCAGTGCTGTCACATCAGTGGGAAGCCCAGTTCATGACTCCAAAGACAGCTTCCATCCCTCTCTGCTGGCTGCAGCTTATCAGCTTTGTCTGGTCTGACCTTGTTTTATTTATCGAGAGTCAGGAGGGAGCAGGAAGATGATGGGATGGAAAAGGAGAGGCAGTGAACAGAGAGGTTGTGGATCTATTTAACAGACATACAACGCCTCTGTGCAGCCAGACAGGCTCTCCTTGCCTCAAACAGGAGCAGGCAGCTAAAACTGAGAGAAACTTCAGCTGATTAAGTCGCTTTAGGTCTTTATGGAAGAGCGATGAATATTACTTTTGACAGGTGCTGAAGGGGGTTAGCTATAACTCGATGTGTGGAATGCCAGATTTCAACATGTAAACAAGAGTCACTGTTACTGCTATCTGTCCTCCACAGCTATGATAATTTGTTTTCACTCTAACACCACTCCAAAAAAATGATTAGGTAGCCACTACCGAATGACTTCAAGTTATCATCAAGAAAGTTTACATTTTTTCATGTCAGCCTTCCCAATTTTTTCAAAAAAGTTTTAAATTACATGCATCTGATCATCCTAGTGAGCTATTTTTTATTTCAAAACTGAAAGTTCAGTTAGCCAAGCTCTCCCTGACAAAAACCCCAAACCCAAACATTCCTGTAAAAGATGAGAATAAATGAGGAGTGAATGTATGGGTAATGTAAATTCCTGTCAAGCATAAAAGCCAAGATGAGTAAAAGCATGAGGTATGGAAAAGCAAGCACTAAGGATTAGCATCACTGGAGACGTGGAAGTGTCATCAGTGGGAGTTGGTATTTGTATCAGTCACTGTCTCTACAAGAGAGACAGTACAAGAGTCCTTTCTCACTGCAAATTTGGCACTGACAAGCTGTCTGCAGGTTTGCCTTACAAACACATACAAAATATGCATTAATACCTGCTTTAAGAATAAAGAATGAATTTGCAAAGGCTTCTGTCCAAAGCACATTACACAACATTGTATATATATGGCAGCACATTCTCACAGAGCTCTTAATCCACCTGGGCATTCCTCAGTAAAAAAAAAAAAAAAGCCAGAAAACAGAAATTATTCTGTTAGAATTAGAATATCAGAATTCTAGAAAGAATTAGAAATCAGAGCACAGAGAAAAGTAGCCCTATCTACATTTTTTTAAATTGCAATTATTGGGAATATTGCCACCACTGGAGTAAAAAATCCAGTGAGAAAATGAATGAAAATTGGTCACTACTGTAAAGACTAAAAGTAGTATTTACCCCACCATGCTTGGGTGGTGGAAAGGCTTTGAGTTCAAGCCAACTTTTAAAACAGCAATACTCTGACAGGCCAGGGCCCAAAGAATCCTAGAGAATTGTAACAGTGTCATAGAAACAAAACATGAAGGATGCCTAATTTCCTAACTGTGAGTTTGAGGATATCCCTTCTCTATATTTTATTAGCATCTCCAAAATAATTTAGCTTAAGGTAGTTGAGCTGGAAAATTAGTTTCAGGACAAGATGCTGAAAAAAACAATCTCTAAAAGGTGTCAGGACATGTACAAGTAGATTCTATGGTGCAAGGAATTTCTGACAATCTTGTTAAGGCAAGAGCAAAAAGAGATTTTAAGGTTTCCTTTATCCTTCCCCAGGAGCTGTTGCATGCAAAGCTCTCATGCACAAGAGCAGCACACTGGTGTCAAGAAACTAGAAACCAATGTTAAATTTTTATGCAATAAAGGGCACTTCTAACAATTAATAATTCTAATAAAAATAGTTAAATTCCGGATGTGAGTCAATCATAATAAAATATTTGGATCTGCACTTTCCAAGATTAACTATGTGGACTCCACCTCCAGGGTGTGAGAGTAAGATCCTATGTGCATGTGTGTGTGTGCTTCCAGGACAGGATCTAAATTGTCTGAAGGTAGGGGTCCAGGGTGATTTTAGGAGCTGTGCAGCACCTGAGACACCTGCACATAGCCAGCAGTGATGTCTGCAGGCAGACCTCTGCCCTTCTGGATCAGCAGATCCTGAGATACAGTGAGATTTGAGATGCAGTGCAGCATAGAAAAAAACACATGCTTACCCTTCAAGTGACTAAATCACAAGTGAATGTCACTATATTTAGCACTGAGAAAGCACTAGGGCAGTAAAAGTTCAGAGTATTACCATGGAGAAAATTGCAACCCCACACCTCCACAACCATCTGTTGTCCTGCTTTAGTTGAAACACAGCCATGCTCTGCCAAGGTGACGTGAAAATGATGAAATGTGCCAGGTAAGTGAACTCTGTGTTCATGATGAACAGAAAGTACACAACATATTGCATTAAATGAGGCATAACAGAGTGAGTTTTCTTAGATATACCATATTGAATCAATTTGTAACCCACAGATCCATTTACTATTCTAAATTCATGCCGTTAATTATATCAGGAGATGAACTCACAGATAACTTCTGTTGATGATAACAATTAATAAAATGATGAAGGAATAATGTATAGTTGTCATCATTTGTGTATTGCTATTTTTCACCCCACAACTGACTAAAATAACATATTGTTGTCCTAGATTATTGCACGGAGCAATAAAATTACTACTTCACATAAGCACTTAACAAAATACTGTATCTAGACTCTAAAGATTTAGCCAAAGTTAAAGTAGTTATTATTTTTATTTTCTTAAAATTTCTTGCATTTATTTGCATGCACTGATTTTTTCTGGATGTTTTGTGGGGCAGCAAACATTTTGCAATAGTTTTATGCAGCACATACCAAAGACTAAAGAGAATTCTTTGAAATAAATGTCCAGTTCCTGGACAGTGGATCAGTGGATCAGTGTCAGAGATCAGCATAGAAAAAAGCAGAACAAAGACTCTTCAAAGAAGCACAGGTTCCTCCAAATTCTTTGGAAAAAGGTCTTTTCAAGCACAATGCCCATGCAGGAAGTTGCATTAGAAAACTCAGCCAATGTGGATCCATTTTTTAATAGGCAGTAGAACGGGATCTGAATCTCTTGTATAAAATGTCCAAAGCAGCCTATGTCTGATATTAAGATGACTAATCAGAGTAATTTCCTCCAAGGTTTTCTAAGGAATTCCTTGTTTTTCAAGTGATACTTTCTAGAAGTTGCAAATAGATGTGTGAGAAACAGTTCTTACCTTTGTGGCAAAATCATTCTCATGGTGTCACACTTTTGTCTTTCCTTTTGGAAATATTTACACACAATTTACCAAACTTCAACACTTTGCAAGTAACCACAGAGAATCTGGAAAGAGAAAACTCTTAATTATGACTGAATACCTAGAAAAACAAGGTCAGAGTCACAAAACCAGGAAAGTAAAACGTCTTGTGTAAATTATTCTCTGTGTATCATTTCTACAAAGGATTCCATTCCCATCTGAACATCAGAAGTATTCAGTTCCCAAAGGTGTTTGAGGATATTAGATGCCTAGAAAGCTGTGGTGGGAGGAATTTGAACAGGGAACCCCCAAAGATGGTGAAGAGCATTTACTTTTTTCCTTGGTCTTGTTGGTCTTCTGCTCTGAATTTCTCCTGCTCAGAGGTTACTCACTGGTACACCTCAGATGACATCTGCCTCCACTGTGTCCACACAATGCAGTATGCAGGGTAAGACAAGTAGCTATTGATAGCTCACATGTCATGGATCTTCCAAAAGTCCTCATGTCCTGGGAAATGTAATATTTGGAAGAGTTGTGAACCTCTTCAAACGCGAAGAGGTTTGGAAGAGGGCAGAAGTCTGCACATGTGAAACTTTTAGCTTTGCTGCAGAGGTAGCAAAAAGACTGGAAAATAGAAGTATTGGGCAAATCGTACTTTTTTTGACCTCAGGGAAAATATCAGATACTGACACATACTGAAAAGGAGAAAAAAATCTCCATTTAACTAGAGAAAGCACTACTAAACCTATACGAAGCTATTGTGTAACTACAGAGAAAAAAATATCCTCATGGTATTTCTCTTAGCATATGAAAAGCTGAATGCTCCCCTGCAGAACTAAGCTGACAGATTCAAAAATTAAATTTTAGCACTACCTCTCCTTCAAGTGTGGACTTCTCCTTGCTAATTTTTCCTTAACCAGAAATATGTCCATCATACTTTTTGGTAGTATGATAATTGATGAAGGTAGATGGAAAATGTAAGACCTTTTCTCAAATAATAAGGTATAATGTGAATTCTGCATCCTGTTCTAAGTCCTAAAATCTGTCAGCTCTGCAGTCACAGTGAGGATGCTGATAATAGCAGGAACATTTCAGAAGCTGCACCAAATAAGTTGTTTTGTCCAGACTTGTCTATTGCATGTAATAAGCTCAGTTCTATAAAAATCAAGTCATTATTGGAACTCCAGGAGTCAGAAGGACAGGGACAAGCTGCTAATTAATTCTTCCTCTGAAAAATGCAGTACTAATTGGATCAGGGACTGACATATGCATTGAAAAGCAAATGTATCCCTATGAACCTGTTTGGCCTAAGAAGTTTTTTAATGTATCCATATTGGGAGTTTGGGAGGAAAGGCAGAATAATTCACGTGTTCATGTCCTTTTTTTAGACAAAATACAGGCTATTCTAAACAACTTGCTTTTTCCACTCTCTCATAAGAAAAAATGTTTACATTTGAGGGCTTATCTGGACTGTATTGAAAACTGATAGTCATGATTGTAAGAGCCATTTCTCTTGGAAAAACACACTACCACTCCTAGCCTCCAAATGAAGGCAACAGAAGGGCAAAAAATAAGTAAACTGTGGAGAGAAAAAAATGGAAAATGAAAAACAAATAGACCAGAAGACACATCAGTAGTTTCTTTCTCTACAACAAATCCTGTTCAATTATTGGGCTGTTTTCAGAAGCAAACTGAAAAAACTTGAAGTACTATCTATTTGTTGGTTGTTACAAATGATACTATAGGGTTTATTTGCACCATGATAGCACCACAAATTTCAGTGAATACGAGGTCTCCTTCCTTAGATGTAATACATTTAATGAAAATCTAATAAAAACCTTGGGTCATCTTTTCCTTCCTTTATCCTAGTTTAAAAAAGAAAAAAAAAAAGGAAGTACCAGGGAAATGAAGAAAATCCCACAGAACAAGTTTTCAGCTGAAAGTAAAGTCCTATCTTTCCCAAATATACCCTTACTCAATCAATTGTGCAAGCAGCCTTTAAGATAAACAGTGAGTATGCCTTCAGGTCACTTTGTGGTGGAACAAGCCCTATATTGCTGATGACCATAATGGACCATGTCCATCTGCAGTTCCTTCCCACATTTCCCACTCCTATTCCTGCATTTCTCTCAGCACCACCCTGCCAAGCTCTCCCATGCTGGCAGAGCTTTCCAAGGGCGCTGACACACCTTGCACAAAATATGTTAAATTTAACAGCTCCAAGACACCCAGCACACAGCAGTGTCAGTGAACTAATGGTGCTGCAGAAGAGGCCTATTTTCATTTTATCTCCACTGCACACAGCTCAGTGCTGCTTTTTTGTGCTGTTGACCCAGCACAGCCTGGTACAGACTTAGCTTTAGGGAGCCCCCATATCTTTAAGCTGAGGTTCTCAATATCCAGTTTGTTCTATCAACTATTTGATTGGCAGGATTGGCTTCTCTACTGTAAATCTATTTGAAATATATGCCCACTATAGCCTTAATCCTTAGCATACATTATAACTGTTATCAGGAGAGCACAGCTCACAAAAATTACAGGGAACTCCCATATTAGTCACCAATTCATGGCAGCAAACACAAAATAAAAAGGAAACAAAATAAATCTAACTGTCTCATGACTCGGCAGAGGTCACATCCAAACTTGGGACCATCTGATCCTTCATCTCAAGCCAGGCCACAGCTTCCAGGGCAGGACACAAAGCCAGGTCCAATTCCAGCTCCAAACAGCTTGCAGTACACTTTTGTAATGTTTCAGTAATGCAGAGCACAGAGCTTTCAGGGAAATTCTCTCTGATCAGCACAGCAGTTCTGAGCCCCACAGTTCTGTGCATTTGCCATGTGCAAAAATCCATTTGGTCTCCAAGGGCAGGAGAAAAGCAAGATCAAAGACAAGCCCCACTACATAGATCCCAGAGGAGAATTTGTCATAATCCCGTGTTCCATCTTTTACCTTGAAGCATAGAGCAAATGAGAAAGGAAAGAAAATGATGTCTTAATACTGTATGCAATTAGCAGTCAGAGGCAACTCACCCAATAATTTTTTTCCAGATATTGTATAACTTTTTGGAAGATATATTTAACCCTTTCTGCTCCACTCTGCTAATTTCATTAAATAATATTTGATTACTTTTTGAAGCCTTGATGGCAATCCATTTTGACAGCTGTGCACCCAGGATTGTTCCCCAGAAGGAGAATTTCCCTCACATGCATCCATAAAGTCACCACATAGTCCTGAAAACTCTTGCTGGTGATACAGAACAGCAGAAGAAACATCTGAGGAGTAATGGGATCAGCATTTCTGATTCTCTCCTCTCCTTCCCAGATCTCTGCACTAGGTTTTGTTGAGTAAAGAGGGCTGTATTTACTCTTTGTGTGTCTGAATTCCAGTCTGAGTGGAGAGCTGGCTGCAGCACAAGATCAATCACAATTATGATGGCACACAGTCCAAGTTATGGTCTGAGCTTCAATGCCAATGAAGAATTGCTTACTTGCATCATAGTTTGAAAGAAATAAAGGAAATTTAGAAAGAGGAGCACAGTACCTGAATTTGAAGACCCCAGATAATTTGTGCATGCTTTATTCCTCTCAAACACCTCTGTCAGTATCAGAAATCTTTGAAGAGCTGTATTTTCCATCACAAATCTTTTCACCTGAAAAAGAAAGGCACACAGTACAAGATTTGCATTTAAAGGAGCAATGACAAAACTAGTGTGGAACAGTCAAATCACTGCATCTTCTGTGTGCAGGCATACCTGCAAAATCAACCCACCTAGGAAAGCTGTTGAGGTAGCAAAGCATTATTTTTTTCCTATTTACAATTGCTTAAGCTTCTAGTATGTTTGTACCTAGAAGGATGCTGAAAAGAGATATTAGAATCACATTCTGCAATTCAACTTTGGCTGTCTGTCCACCCAGGCAAAAGACTATTAGATTAAATTTATTAAAATGGCGGGTAAAAGGTACAGAAATTCTTTGTCTTTCTGCAATAGGTAAACTTCAAAAGGGAAAAGATTTGAAAGCAGGTTGTAATAATGACCAATTATCTGAGAGAACCAGTACTAGGGAGATGCTGGAATCAAGTTGCTCATTTAAATAAGGAAAGAATAAAAAGTTGCAAGTGTGACACCAAACATGGCTGTAATGGTCTGAGGTTAATTGGATTGAAGGGAGCAGCTTGGGCTCTCCAGTGTGCTGGAGCTGACAGAGACCACAGGCAGCAAAGAGCACAGCCAAGGCAGAGGCAGGACAGAAAGGTCTAACAATGTTTAGGCTGCTGGCAATTCTAAGACAAAAGAATTCAGAGAAAAAAAAAAGAATTGGCTCTGGAAATTTTGAGGCCAGAAGACACTTGCTATTTTAAGGCATGGCACTTTATTCCTTTAGAAATAAGTTTATTTTGTGTGTGGGTGCATCAGCCATTTGGATTTTCCTCAATATTCCTAATAAGAATTCCAAATTGTTAGATTTAAAATAAATTATAATAATTTCAGATCAAGATAACAATTATAAAAGTGAGGAAAATAGATAAATATCTATTTAGTGACTACATCTACATATTTGAACAAAAGTAATATATCTAATACTACAATTTAACTTCACATTTCCTTGCATCAAGCTCCAGTCAGAAATACCAGAAACCTTCCAATTATAACAAAACTGGCTGAAAGGTCACCCTTTCCCCAAACTATGGCTAAATAGATTTAATCTTCTCAGTCTAGTATTACAGCCAGAGCAAAGTGTTTATGATCAATTCAATTAAAATGGTAATTTCAGGGGGACTGGCAGCTCTCCTAGACTGTAAAGAGTTCTAGTTTACTTGAAATCCCATGGCACAAGGTAATAATATGGGATGTTTGCAGTTCTGTCACTGTGGTAATTTTCCATGATATTACACTGAAACACTTGCACAAATATAACTGCAGATAACACACACCAAAAAGGAGGTATAATATTTAATTTTAATGTAATTATCACATCCCACTGAAAATACACGACTAAGATCAAAAGATAATTACAATACAGACCAGTGAGAGCTCTGTTTTAATCAGAAGCAGCTCTGAATCAAAGTATTCTGCTTGCCAAAGTGAGTGCCTTGTTGGGTCAAATAAGCTCACGCAGTCCCTCAGAAGAAGTCATTGGAATTACATCATTATTTTCAGCTCTTGCAGGGTTTGATAGTGTAGCAGACCCTGAAGCAAAGCTTTGCCTTTGGTTGCAATTATATAAACTTCACAGTTTTTACCACAGGTCCTCCTGAATAGTTTTGTGATAAGCCATAAGCATAAACCGGTAAGCAATTGTTGTTACAGAGATCTATTAATAGATATTTCTCTTTTAAAAGAAAAAAAAGAAAAGAAAAAAAGATAATGCTAGTCACATTCAGCACTAATGCACAGAGCATTTTAAGGGGAAAACTGCCAACTTGAAATTTCATTTCCTTCTGATTACTGCAGACATACCCAGAAGCTAACAAAAAGAGTGAAGATCTAGTTTTTCAACATCCCCTCCTCTCCTCCTCTTTTTGGCAAAATGTTCACAAATGTGACAATCTCTGCTCATTTCCCTGCTTTTTGGTGGCAAACACATTGCCATGGTGTGCTCTGAGGCTGGGCACTCACATGACACTTCCCTGGTTTGGCAGAAAGCAGCAGAGCAAGGCAGGAGTTCTAAGGGATTGCAGGGAAGGAACAGGCATACACTCAAGGGAAAATCAAGATTATAAATGTCATCTTGTTTATTATCGCTGTTCTAGGATCACCAAAAAGAACTTTCAAAAGCAGTATTAGAAAATGAGTGGAAAAGGCCCCCAAAGGACAATGAGAACTTTTCAACAACATCTTCTTGTAAGTAATGTAAGAGTTTAGAGGTTGTAGAGGTTATTGCATTTGGACTTCAGTGAACTAAGGAAGGAACTGGTTGAGGACTTAATCCTGATGGTGGTCAAATGAAAAAACTGCAGATTCACAAACATCATTTTGTAAGTTGGAGCTCTGTCTTGCTTACACTGCAATCTCTGCTGAGACTGAGACCAAAGCCTGGCTAGGTGCACCTGCCTCAGCCTTCAGCTGAATAGCTGAGAGCAGTATAGCTGCAGAGGAAAAAAAAAAAAAAACAACCAAAAAACCAAGCTCAGTCTGGACTGCAAAACCCTTCAGAAAAGCAAATATTTAGGTTGCTGGCTGGCACTGAGATCAGCACTGCCATGGCTGACAGTGCAAGCCAAGGCAATGTGCTTACACACTGAATGCTCTTAGCAATACAGTATTCACATTCTATTGGTCTTGATACACCTGCAAGCACAGTGACTGCAGAGCTCACTCAATTGGGACAAGGAGAGAGGAAGTAAAAATGTAAAGAAATCTGTGCCAATTTGCTGAGTGAAAATGTATGCAGCCAGGATAACATGGGAATCATAGAAACTTACCCCTTTAATGGCATCAAACACTGAGACAGTAAAAAAGGACTTTTATTTTCTGTTAAAGCTCTTAGAAATCTAACCAAGCAGTTAGTGATGTAAAAGAAAAAGGCCCCTTACTAACCAAAATTACCATCTAAATCAGGACTTTTATTTTCTGTTAAAGCTCTTCGAAAGCTAACCAAGCAGTTAGTGATGTAAAAGGCCCCTTACTAACCAAAATTGCCATCTAAATATTTTGTTAAATTTGGCAAAACGTAAAGTAGGTTCTTGGAAGTGACACATTTCACAAATAATTTATCTGCATTTTAGGGATTATGTGTTTGGATGTTCAACAATGACCTGAGATTTTGGGTGTGCTGTTGAGTAAAAGACAGACAGATGGGACCTTGGGTGATACACAAAGCAGAACAAAGGGAAGAATTACTGTCCAGGTTAAATACAAAGTCCCTAGTTTAGGACAGTGACTTCATGAATACAGCTCCTAAAAGCACTACTCAGCTTTCAACAGACATATGGCTCAAAAGATCTCTGAAACATGGAGTGTAAGAAATCAAGCTTCTTTGGATTCCTAACACCATCATTTATTAAGATGCAGGTGCTGAAGGAACTGAAAGACACAATGTACACCAAAGAATGGCCAACTGCAAAATGAACAGTGCAAGAGAAAAGCACACAAAGGAAAAATGAACTTACAGTTTCTTCAGGAAGCCTGAAATATTCTCAAAGAGAAGGGTAGGCACATTCTTATTGAAACATACCCAAAGCAGCAGATCCACATTCAACATCTGTCGAGCAGTGACAAGAATGTAGAAGTGGAGATGAAACCCTCTGGGGGACAGAAACATGAAGACAATGTTACTTCTGGTGCAGAAATTTGGGATGCTACGTAGTGTAAGAAACTCATTGTGTTGATGTGACATTCTATGGGCTGTGGTAGCTTTGTGGTGGTTGGTGTTGGTTGCCACTTTGATCTATCTGACTCTTAAAGCAGTTAAGTGATCCAAAAAATATTTCTGCACCCCTGTGTTCCTTCATTACAAGAGGATCTGCTGCTATTTCCATTAATACAAATCCTGGATGCTGGTAAGAACACATGGCTTAGCTTCTAATCAGCTGAAAAATTACAGCAGGAAGCAAGATATTCTTAGGCAGATTATAAAATTAAAAAGCTCATGTGTGAGATGCTTTTAAAGTATTTTTTCTTCCAGAGTAAAAAGAAAATATCCTCTCTTCTGTGTAGCAGGAAGATACAGCTGTAGTTAAAAGCAGAAACTTAAGAATATTTCAGGGTTCAGATATTTTTTTTGTATTCAAAGAGTTTTCTTTCCTTCTGACAGTAGGTTTCTTTGCCAATTTCCTTCTTCTAGAATTTATAATTCCCGAGGTTACCATGCTTTCAAGTGCTGTGCTGGGTATATGGATAATTACTGCTGTTGCTTTTTGGACTTAAATATTGACAAAGCTCTGGCTGTTTTGAAGTACCCTCCATTTCTTTTACTGATTTCTCCTCACAGACCTTTATGGGAGTGCAACTTTCTACACAGGAGCAGGGAGCTTGACAATGTAATTTCTGAGATTGTTCCATGTTTGAAAAATCACGTAAACACGATCATCCAGCCTGCCTTCAGTATTCACCCAGGATTTAGAAAGTTTGCCAGCTGGAAAACAGGAAAAGACAGGAGTAGAAATGGACTGAAAAAAACAAACACTTCATAAGAAAGATTTGCCAGTATTACCCAGAGAACACCCTCAAATCCCAGCGAAAATCCTAAAATCCAGGCAAAAATGTAATAAAAAAGTAGTTTGATGGAATCATGTGGACTTAGGGGATAAAACTCAGCTAGTTAATTTGAATTCAAACCAGAATTCTCAGGGAAAAAAAGTGTTATCATTGAGTTGAGGAGCAAACACCACAGTTGTTTCTGCTGACAGATAAGCAGGAAATGAGAAGACCTCGAGGAATGAGAAACAAAGGAAGAGAGAAAGAGGAATGACACTGCTAGCACCAAAACCTGTGGAAGGCAGCTGCCATTCAGCACAGCAGCATGGATCTGACCTTACAACACGAGCATCAAGAGACCAACAAGATGTTATCTGAATGTTTATGGTGTAGGCAAATTCCCACCTACCTGAAGTCATCAACAAAAATTTAAGAGTCAGTGCTTATCTTTTGTTAACAGCAGACTCAAAGCATCTGTAGGAAAAAATGTTTGAGTGAAGCAACAAAAGAAACATTTCTGGAACTGCATTTCTGAACCACATATCATTTATAACTAGCCTGGCAACATTATTGTTTCAAGGCAGGCAACTTTAGAAAATATATGACCAGATACCCAAAAGCTCCTCCACTTTTAGTTTGTGCATATGGCCTTTGAGCACTATAATTTATGTTACCAGGGCTCACTTGTCCAGATGGACTTTTACAATATCCTTCTCACAGCTCTCCAGGTGTTGCAAATAAATAAA
This sequence comes from Geospiza fortis, assembly GCF_000277835.1. Taxonomy (NCBI): domain Eukaryota; kingdom Metazoa; phylum Chordata; class Aves; order Passeriformes; family Thraupidae; genus Geospiza; species Geospiza fortis. Next base: position 6,145,236 of record NW_005054309.1, on the reverse strand, counting down.
CCACTTTATTTCAGGGAGATGAGAATAGAGTAGGTACCAGTGAGAGTTGCCAATGCACATATTTTAGCAACAGCCATTACAAAAATGTATTGCAATGTTATTATTAAGAATGCCAAGTGGTTCTGTATATTATTCAAATGTCACACATGACAAGCAAACCACAAAAACTACTTTCAGTAAACTGCTGAAATCAAGTTGACTGCTGTTAATGATACTGTCACTGTGTCACATTCAGTAAGAGAATTTAGGGAGTTTTAGCAATAGAATGACAATTGGCCCACCTTGCTCTGTGAGATACACCGTGCCACCAACATTAACAACAGCCAAAAAAAAAATGTGAAAGATTCAGTGGATTTCTACATGAGCAAATGGCCACCCCTTCACAGAGATTGAGGAAGCAGAAGAGTCTGAGTTTGTTGCATGAATAATTTGTTGCAAACCATTTATGACCTTGAGTCTACAGTGTATTAAATATTCACACAACTTGTTCAGAATGAAAAAGGCTGGAGCATGTGAGAAGGGATTCTGAATCCTCAGCAGCCTCACACAAAGTGGGCTCTGCCTGCAATCACAACTTCTCCTGGATTACTGGCAGAATATTAAACACTTTTGGCTTATTATTTGAGACAGAACTCACCTTTAATATAGGGGCTATTCTAATTACTTGAATATCCTTCCTAAAACATACCCTGGTTTTGTCTATGAAGGCTCAGATCCACAGAAACTATTTCAGAGCTGCCCAAATCTCCTTGTACATATGCCCCAGCTGACTGAATGGGTTAGTGCTCTTCAAGTTTTCCAGTCCATACTGCAGTTAGCAAAACAAATCCAGGAGTATTATTGAAATTAAATGTCCATACAAACAATTAATTAGCATTTTTCAACTGAAAAGGCCTAGCAGTACACTAGCAGGCAGAAATGCAAATCAGAGGAGCAGCAAAACCATCAAATGCTTCACGTCAAGCCTACCACACATACAGAAATAGAACCATCTGTGGCCCTTCAGATCTGTAGATCTCAAATGACTGCAATCTTATCATGAAAATTTAGTTTTCAATGAAAGTGTGGATTTGGACAGAAATTGCTTTTGAAAGGTTTAGGTAAAATTAAGAACTTACATAGAACTAAAAACTTGATCAAAAAGTCAAATGTTCAAAAGAAACTCAGTGTGTTCAAAAGTATAGGAAGAAAGTCAAGAGATGAGATTCAGCCCTAAAATAAATGATTTAACAAAATTTGCTAAAATTAATCTGACATATACATGCATATCCTTTAGAGACCATAACCAATGTTAACTGCCTTTGAATTCTCTACCCCCATCCCTTTGAAAAGACAAAAACCTAAATCTAAAAATGAAACTAGGTATATTCTTTAATAAACAGGCAGCTAAGTTTGGGACAGAGAAGGTCAGTCAAAGCTGTGAAATTAGGCATTCAAAAGAAAAAACCACAAATTAATCCAAGGTCACCCAAGAAGTGTTAATTCCATGCACTATTGAGGCTGCTGTTTTTTCTCCTTGAGACTTTCACAGTCCTAGGGACAGCCTCAGACTCTTCTCCTGTGCTGTGTTTATTCAACACAGAGACAGTTGCAGCATTGTGTGACTTATCACAATGAACCCACAAGACTTGCATGTTAAATATTGACTACCAAATAATCACTACAAGCCATTCACTGAGAAAAGAGCAAAATAACTAGGGGAAAAAATAAAACAACACCCAAAAAAACCAAGTGATAAGCTGTGTGAAAGCATTATCTCATCTCAAAGGACCATCCATAAACAGAAAGCTAAATTCATCATTTGTTCCCTGAATTAGTGGCTCAGCTCCAAGAGATAAATTAATCACATTATTCTAGAAAGAAATAAGAAGACTGATTTCAAATTTCAGACAAAGGATCAAGGGGCTCTTAGTTAAGGATTTCTCATCTTTACCTGGTTTCATAGTAATTTCCCAAGTTAAAACTCACTGATGACAAAGGAAAACCTCTCTCTTATTTAAATTAGCCTTGAGACATATAATAAACATATAATATCTAATCTTATGACCAGTTAGCTTCTAATTTCCTTCATATCTTTGTACATCACTGGCACTAAGGGTATGAGAGTGGTCCAAAAAAGTGCTTGGTGGAGTGAGGCAGCTCTGGAGCCCATTGCTGTGCTGGTCTTGGGGGCTCAGTTCTAACCCAGCCCCTAATGCTGAAGGGAGGACACACATCTGCTGATTAGGCCAAAAATGAATTTAATGACTCACTAGTGCTATGATATACATCATAAATTTCAAGGTTTAAGTACATAGACAAAATGGAATAATAATTTTGCAAAAAGCTCAATTTTTAAACTTTATAATCAGAATGTAGCAAACTACAACCTCAAGGTTACCTGAGCTTGAAATAAAAACAAGGCAGCCCTTTTTCCAGAGAATATCCCCTGTTCCCACTGGTTGTGTTCAACTTCCACACATCATGTGGTGGGTTCTGCCTCCAGCTCCTGGCCACAGCCAGACCATAGCTGGGAAACAGTTTTAGAAAAAATTAGTGTTTGGTAGGGTGCTTCACATCTTAACCAGTCAGTCCACTGCAGTAAGGAAACTACAGAATGCAGTGAAGAACAAGAAAGAAACTCAAATTATGCTGAGCAGAAATATCACTTTACAGTTATCCCATATTTCCAGTGATACTCCAGCATATTTCCATGAAGACAAAAAAGCATTCAGATAGAAACAAAGGAAGGAACTGATTCTCTTCATGTTGCTGTTCATGCAAATTCATTGATATACTGGAGACAAGAAAATTTAATACTTGACACCATTGTAGAAGAATTGGTCTGGAACCTGGCAAATGGAAGAAAAGCCTGAATGTTTGGTCCATGTTGTAACAAACGCACAGTGCCAAAACAAAAGTGTGATTGTGTCAGATATGTGATTTGTAGTCACAAAAGCACATGTTTGGCCAGATGTCTTAGAGGCATTTGTGTTGCTACCATTAGAAGGGTAAAAATAAAAAGAAAATTGTATAAAATACAAGTGTCCAAAACAAGCCCTACTGGATCTGAACTGTTTCACATTCATGGTGTGCCCCCTCACTGTTTCACGTAGACTTTTGAAGTTTCTCACTGCAGATTGACTGGGGCAACCGGGAGTGTGAAATTCTCTAATCCATCCACTTTCCTGACCATTAAACTGACTTATTTTGCTCTGTTAAGGAAAAACCTAATTAATGTACAGCATGTGTGTTGAGTCACAATGTAGAGCAGCTTTGTGTCCTGCTGTTTACCCACTGTCCTGCTCCTGTCAGTGCCTTTGGAAGTCTTTTCCAATGAACCTCTGCTGAAGTAATCACTCTGCCAAATATCAGTTGTAGAAGAGCTTGGTTTTTAACAAAAGGTCAAACAAAATTGCAGTGAAGACCAATGGGATCCTTGCAAAAGGTCACTTCAGACAAATTGGATTCCCAGCTGAAGTACAGGTTTCACCACAGAGTATATCTTCTGTGGGCTACCTTTTCAGAGAAAAACTCCAATTCAGAGTCAAAATGAATGATTATAATTTTCTCTGCACAATCATCTGTAAATGAAGAGTCATTTGACACCCAGTAAATGAAAAAATCACATCCAGCTGCATGACTTGCAGGCAGTTAGTCAGGCCTCCAAATAAAATACTCAATTCCATAGCTGTTTTACTGATGATGGCAAATAAAGTTACAACGTGGTGATACAGAACTGCAGTGGTCTGTGGTATGAAGCTTTCTAGGACCTGGCCTCAAGAAATCTGTTTTCAGTTCCATGCTTGTTGAGCTGGATGAGCATTTCACAGTGAATAATTTACTTGATTAATTTAGGGCCATCCCTACTTTACAGAATTTCTTTGTGCTGACTTCTTTGGCCACTTTGTTCATTATTTGAAGTTGCAGAACAGATGGTTTGCTCACATATATTTCTGCATAATGATTGCTCATGAACACTCCGTCCTGGATAGTGCTTTGAATACTTGCTATGCAGGCTCTGTGACTGGATTTTTAACTCACATAGCACTTGGGCTGGGTTCCCAACTCACTTTTCTTCTCATGTCAAATAACTAAATATTTTCCCAAACCACACAAAGTCTTCCAAAAAGTGAGGGGAAAGTGTCTGGTTTAAAATAAATCTTCTTAAAGATATGTGCACCTTTCAATTTTTGATAGCCTACCTGGAGCTACGAAAATTCAGATATTTATGTAGAGATATTAAGCATTTGATGGGAATAAAACCTGTATACTAAGGGATTGACGAAAGTATATGCTAAGCAAAATAAGACTCAACGAAACATTTAGCACAAGCGTAGAGATATTAAGCATTTGATGGGAATGAAACCTGTATACTAAGGGATTGATGAAAATATATACTAAGAAAAATAAGACTCAACAAAACATTTAGCAAAAGCAAATAAATTGATTAAAAGGTACCCACAAAGCAGGCAAAAGCTGACATAGATTTTACTGTCATTGTCAGGAGAGATTCAGAGCTGGTCCAACAGATTGCCAGGCTTTTAACTGGAACAACAGCAGCTCTGCTAGATGATGATGATGAAGCCATCAAATGCATGTCATCTGTTTAAACCAGGTAAGAATTTGGGCAAATTAGCTGTTGTTGAACCAGATATAATATTGGTCTAAAAAGCCCCTAACAAGTACAATTCCTCAATAAGTCCCTATAAGAGCAAACAACAGTGATCCAATCCTTTTACTGCTAATGATGTGTTTATAGATATTTACCTCTGCAGCAGTTTCAGCAGCTGCATCTCGAATTGCCACTAATGCCTTTCTTCACTGATTAATAGGGTGAAGCTATTGAGATGTAGGAGTTCCACTCTTTTTTTTCCCTGTGTAACATTGCCATCTACAGGAAGCTCTCCCTTACTCAGAGACTAATTTTACAATCGCAGAATAGGAATCACTGAGGATGAAAATGTAAGTGTCCGAAATTAGCTCTGTTTGATCAGCCTGACAAACTGTTATTTTAAAAATTAGCCAGTAATAATATGGCTCACCAACAAAAGCAGTGTATTAACCTACTCTCTGGCAAGTTATTAAGCTGAAGGATTGGCATTAATCTAGTTGAATAATACATTAGGACAAAAAGAAACACTTATTAAGGACAAGGGACTTCTGATTTAGTTATTCATCATTAGTTGATATGTAAGGTTCTCATACTGCTGTACAAAAATTTTATATTTTTCTGTTCTTCAAATGATTCAGAGAAGTCTTTCTCAGCATCTGCCTTTCTTCTCAGCTTTGTAAAAGGATTTATGCAACACAAATGATTTTTCATCATGCTAGAAACTGGATATCTCTTCCCGAGTACTAAATATACTGCCCAGAGAACCATAAAAGCACAAATGCAAGAGCTTAATTTTAGACAGCTGCTCAATTTCATTCTCTGTCTTAAAGACAGAATATTTGTGATGTTCAATATGGCATTGATTCATTTAGAGATATCAGTCTTCTAGAGCAAACTCTAAAGGCAGTTTCACAACTATTAGCACCCTTTTAAAGAAAGAAAACGTGTTCAGGACTGAAATGCTGTGTCAGCTGACCAAGCACCCCAAGAAACTCCACAAGCAGGGTGATATTTTATGTAGAAATACTGATTTAGGGCTGACTCACTGAAATCTCAGTGAAACAGGGAAAAAAACAGAATTAAATAGTGATCAATAAGTAGTGGGGAAAAGCTGAGGAGGTCATAGGAGGCAACCTCAATGAAATAATCTGACTGAAAGTGTGATCTTTGATGTCAGAAAAAGTGGTTATTGACTTTAATTCAGGGAAGACAGAATGCTGCGAGACATTTTCATTTTTGGGAATCGAAGGAAGAAGCTAATCAGAGGCAAAAAGAACCAGCAGCAATAAAACAGGGTCTCAAATTTGAGATGGAGACTTTCTGTGTACGCAGATGAGTCAAAGACTTGTACATTAGTTCACTGGGGTGGCTTTCTACTTGGAAACCACTGGATGAATTCCTCAATTTACCTAGGAAAAAAACCTGACAGCCAGTTGAAAAAAAAAAATCCTCAAACAAACAAACAATCACACTGACCCAAGCTGAACATTCTTTCATTTCTCAATTCACTAACCAAACTAGAAAATCAATTACATTCACATCTCTGTCTTGACACTCTTAATCTAGGAGACACATTTCTGGAGCAGACCAGGGGAGAAGGGTGCTACAGGCAGAGTCACATTCTGGTTTTAGGTTTCTCTTCTGGTAACTTCACACTGGCCGAGTTGAGCTAAAGAGATGACAGGAAAAAGCTGATTTCTTGCTATTTCAAAAATACCAGCCTCCCATACTTAAGGATGGCTCTAAGGCTGTTACCAGGGGGGTGTTAGCAGTAGGATATTAAGGTCATTAAGGGAGTTGATTGAGATGAAGTTGATATTGAAGTTAACACTTGAAGCCAGCAGTGGAGCTGTGAGCAGACAGCCCCTGTACCAATGCTGCTGAGGACACAGATTTATATGTTAACCTGCCACTTAGCTTGCTCCAGTTGACTCTGCATCGTTGCAAGCAGCTGATACAACACTACAGGTTTCAGAGAGAAGAAACTCTTTATCTCTGCCATGGCCAGGAGTTGACAGATGTTTGCAGAGCATCCCCAGAGTGTGGAGTCCTGGCAGCTGCAGCAGGGATGAGATTTGTCCCTGCAGCTGCTGTGACCAAGATAGTGCCAGTAACACCTGACTGCTGACACAAAAGGAAGCCAGTAACTCTCTGAACATGACTCTTTGGACAACCATAGCGGTCACCCAGGTCATGATATCTAGAGAATGTGGTGGTGACAGTGTTCTTCTCCCTCGGTGAGGCCCTGCTGTTACTAAACTGAAAATAAATTAAAATAATAATAAATTAATGTCTTGAGAATGCTCTTTGAGTATTTTCAGGACCATTTAATTGTCCTGCACAACGTATCAAACCCTTACTACTAGACATGTTGATAGAACACAACATTTCTTTTCAGGTTTATTTTGATTAAAATATTTATAATTTACATGCTTCTTAAGAATCACCAGTTGCCTAAAAATTACTTGTGCATGAACTTCCATTTCAGACCTGATATAGCTCAGAATTTTGAAATTACTTGAAAAGAAAATAATTTGTGGTGTTTAGAAAATTTTTCCAATTTTAAAAATAATTCTATTAAAAGACTGTGCATCCACACATTCTAGAAACCAAAATGCTCCACGGAAGTTATGGCAGTTATAAAATCAATTATTACAATACAGAAGGGACGGGAGGAAAAATTAAAGCTATAAAAAAAAGAGGCAACAAAGATATTTACACCTGCAGCTCCCTAAGGAAGCTCAGGAGGTGGAAACGCAGCCAGAGGTCACAGGCAGGGGTGGCATTGTGTCAGAACCCAGGACACCCCTCTGGCTGTCCTGAGCAGCCAAGACCCCTGCCAGGGGGCTCAGAGACCCTGGCACAGAGCCCAAGATGCCTGTGGGTTTGATTATGACCCATGGAGCAAGTTACCGACCTTAGGTGAAGATCTGCAGCCATGACAGTTAAGTAGAATGACAGTGAATTTATCATGGGGAGAAAAGGTAGATTTTGGGGTTTTCTAGAATGGGGGTTCAGGGGGTAAAATTGAGGGATCTGGGCGTGTCCAGCCTTTCTCCTTCTTCTTCTTCTTGGCCTCCATCTTCTGCTGTGATGTTGGCACTTTTAGATTGGTTTAGAGTAGAAGCTCACTGTCTAGGTTATAGGTATTGGGAAGTAATTGTAAACATTGTACATGTAATTTTTAGTATAAAGACATAACACTGCCCCAGGGGCAGGCAGAGTGCCTGGAACTGTCGTGCTGAATGGACCTCAGCTGGACAGGAGAAAATATTTTATAGATAAGGAACAATAAACCTTGAGACTGAGAACTGAAGAGCTCTGACTCCTTCAAGCACCGGGCTGGGAAAAGAGACTTTTAACATTTCTCAGGGTCACTCTGACCAGCGAGAGGCCCTGAGACAGCATTGGAGAGGTGAGGGGTCCCCCTGGGAAGTGGCAGGTCTGTGAGGTTAGGGAGGGGTTTCTGGCATGGGGAGATCAGGGGAAGATGCAACATCTCAGGGCTCAAGCAGAGGCACAGGGCTCTGCATGGATTTAATGGCTGGCAGCAGGGAGGCAAGGTCAGCACCCTCGGAGGGGAGAAATGAGGCTGATCCTTGCACACATCACCAGACACCCAGCAAGGAACAGGGGGTGAATTTTTACCCAAATCATGGCCTGCAGAGACTGACTGCCATGATTTAGTGCAGAGTGGGTCTCGTGAAGTCCATGGAGCTCACATAGCTCTGGTGAGTTAGAGGCAGTGAGATGTCCTTGCCAATCTATTGCTGCCTCTGCCCTGATCCCAATTCAACTGCTTGTAAGTCACAACAGGGAATCAGAATAATGGCTTTGTGGCCACTATCACCTTGGGCAGTTACGCTGGGATGTGGGGAAATTACTGTAGTCAGGGCTGTGATAAATGCCTGTTCTTGAATAGGCAATGAATAACTCTGCATTAGAATTGTAAAATATATCATATTTTACTATTTATATTTAAAATAAAATATGAACTTCTACTGGACCTGTGGGAAAACCTTGCAGAAACTTGGTTGGTATTCACACTGCTAATCCCAGAGATGAATTGGACACCATTAAATGGAACAAAAATGTTACTGAATAAATAGTTAAGGATAATGGCTTTCTATGCCAGAGAGGAAATAAATTATCCAACATGAGATGTTGTATAGGCCATAAAACAAAATTATTAAATAAAACAAGTGGCTCAAAAAACTGATCTAGGAAAATGATACGGTATCCAGTTGTATTTTTGAAAAGAGAAGGGCTAATTAAAGGGTGGGAACAACAAATTTTTTAAACTTGATTGCTCTTACTAGGATCAAAGACATCCTTACCTGGTGAGCAAAAGGGCAGTCCTAAGCAGAAACCCTAGGGAGCCTAAAAACAGTGAGCCAAAGGAAAACTTTATTTTAGTGCCCGTGGGGACCAGAACCTGCTCTGTAACAGATGGTCCCTGTCTGCCTTCTGACATCTTTAGCAGCACTAATGCAAGGCACACTTGTGCTGAACTTTCCTTTATTCTCTGCCTGAGAACTACAGCACCACCACACATAAACAGCTCCATCAGAGCAAAGCTCATCCCCACACACATCCAGGTACACTTCTGTGGCCAGAACCTCTCCTGGCATGGTGAAAATGTTTGATTTACACCCATTCAGAGACATCACCGTTTGACAAAAGTAACGGCAACTAATTCTCATGCAGGCTTTTTTTGCATACTCACAGCTTCTACCTGGTCCTGCCTCCTCATGGATGAACACTTGAAGTTCTGTCACGGACCAAAGCAGCAGCAGATGGGGCAGAGCAGTGTCACAGAATCACAATGGTTTGTGTTGGAAGGAAACAAGGCCATCTCATTCCATTCCTCCGCCATGGGCAGGGACATCTTCCACTGTCCCAGGGTGCTCCAAGCCCTGTCCAACCTGGCCTTGGCTCCTCCAGGGCCAGCCACAGCTTCTCTGGGCACCCTGTGCCAGGGTCTGACCACCCTCACAGGGAAGAATTTCTTCCTAATATCCAATCTAACCCTGTCCTCTTTTAGCTGTATGACTATGGGTGGAAGTAAGAAGCTCCAGCAAGACCCCAGGTACTGCAGGTTAAAAGATTGCTCTGTCTTTGTTTCAGAAGATTTAGGTTTATCCATTTTCCTTTGATAGCAATGCACTGCACAACTGTGCAGTTTTCTGTCTAATCAATGTCAGTTTTCTAGAAATGTTAGTCCCCTCAGCAATCTTCAAGGTGGGTGATTTCACAATTTTAAGTGTAGGAAGTGTGATTCCAGAGACAAAAAAGACCCATTCTTTCTCTCTGCCAGACAAGAAGAGCAATGTTCAGCCTTAGGCTGGTCTTGTAAGGAAAATTTCCAGAGTTCTCACTCTAATCCATCTCCTTCACCACACAGCAAAATCTACATTTACTGAACTAATCATCTGAGCGACTTGTCTGGGTACCTGGAACTGCAATTTGAATTCATCCTGTGGAAAAAATAGCCCAGAGTCACAGGTCCTATGCTAGATATGAGACCTCACCTGTATTCCCTTGCTCTGCTGCAAATTGCAATCAATTACAGATTATTCTGAGTTCATATTTCATATTTACGATTTCCTGTCCTGCCTCTAAGGCAGTTAAGATGAAGTTGGTCCAACCAGCTCCCACCTCCCTCCTGCCAGGGGAGAGCTCCAAATCTCTGGCTCACAAAACCTCTTAATGCTGTTCCTGGTAACTCACACTCAGCAACAGCTGGCATACCAGAGACCTCAATTAAAGATTCTCATATTTTAATCTCTGGAAACTAACAACCAACTCCCCTTTTGAATAAAAGGGATGCTAAAAACTGGGCTCTTGGAGGGGCTCATTAATCCCTGCTGTAACTTGATGCACTCCACACAATATCAGGAAGTGTAGCTGACCTGCTGGGACATTCCCCAGCACCTCTGCAGGAGCAGCATTGTGACAGCCAATTATGTCACCCTGTGAAAAGCCCTCCAATTTCCACGTGTCCTGATCACACAGGGACAATGCCAAGGCCTAAATTTCCAAAGAGCCAGAGCTCTGAGCTGACCACTATTGCAATATATATGCATGAAGGTCAGAAGCTGCTGTCGCCTCAAATGTGTTTTTTGAACAAAGTTATTTTCTTGGCAGAGATATTCACTTGAGTATATTACTTAACTGAGGAAAATAACATGAGAAAATGGAAAGAGGCCATGTAAAAAATGAGACAATCAGGCTAGAACCCCCAGTTCATTTTGACTGCATCAGCATGCTCAATCCAACTTGTAAACCAGCCTTAACAGAGAAGCATTTTCCCTGTTTGAATTGCATTAAAATGTGGAATTAGCTTTATAAATATAAATCAGTTAAATATAATGCAATATTTATAACATGGTATCTGATTTTTCCCCCTTTAGGATTCCATTTAAAAGGAAATAACAAGGAAACAGTGCTCTCAGAAAGACAGCGGGTTTACAATTTATGCTAATTAATTTTCATATTGACACTAAACTAAACCCTGCATTTTATTTAGCTGCAGCAAGGAAAAAAAGAAAGGTAGATGGAAAAAAATAGTTTTTCTCCTGCAACAGATAATTCTGTAGAAAAGGCTCTGTTTTTTACCAAATCTGTTAATCCTCATTCATTTTTCTTTTGTCCAGCATGCAGGTCACTATACCCAAACCAGTCCCAATCCCTCTCCCAAACCCCCAGACACAAGGGCAAAAGCATAAGCAAGAAAAATGGTTCCATTTATTTGAAGCCCTGAAAGGCTCCAATCAAGATTGAGAAGTCATTATTCTAGGAACTATATAAAAAGAGAAATAGTCCATCCCTGACCTGCAAGAGGTTCCAAATTTTCCATTAAATCAAATAACATCATTCAAAGTTGGAAGAAAAAATTCTATTCCTTGTAAAGCTAGGGGGAAAAAAAATGCAACACCATTCTGTGGCTAGAAAGTCTGCTTGGGGTTTGGAAAAAGAATTATCAGTTGGCTACTTCCATATGTGTTCATTGAAGAGTCTGTGCCAAACTCATAATTGCTCTAAGTTGCTGAGTGTCACTGATGCTACATCAAAAAGAAAGCCAGGCCACAGAGGTTCATTCTCTATTGGAATTATTAATCAAAGATCTGCAAAACCCTGACATGGAGCTTTCTTCCAGCTTTGGCTGAGTCAAATTCTATTTGGTGTTCAAACAGATGCATTTTTCTCTTCTTCCTCCCCACATATATGCCCCATCTCATTCTGGCAAGAGTGAAACCACTGAAAGGGGTAATATGCAGAATTATGTCTTTGATTAGAGAGGCCAAGAAAAGCTGAAAAGCAACAACTTCACCACACTGGCCAACTCAGGCTCTGTCAGGTTTAACCCTGTCCTCCAAATATTTGCTCTACTTTGTTATACTTTAATTATTCATTCAGGTTTTTTCTACTGTTAATGGAATTTGCCCATCATATTGATTAGTTTATTTAGTTCAGCTGGATTCAGAGTGTAAATAAGATTTTTTTTTCCAATTTAATAACCCCTTTGCTCCACTGACTCCATTTTGGTTTTTTTTTCCTCCCCCTAATTTTAATAGAAGCAGCAGCACTAATTACCTGCCCTCATGTCAGTGTTTCCTCAGCAGCATCCTCCAGCACTGAATTGCTGGTTCCTTATTGTTACTGTCATTAGCACTGAAGTACTCTTATAAGGAACATTTCACTCAGCCAGCCTGAGGTTCCTGCAACAGAAAAAGAATAATTTCTTAGTTAGAATCTGGATGCTGTCTACCCTTAATGAGACAGCAGCATGATTAGAAATGGAGATGTTTTCCATTTCCCATCCACATTTATTTAAAACCACATTTCAGTGAAGCAAACACAGGCTTATCCTCTGATGCGTGTTGTGCCTATTCAAAAAAAAAAAAAAAAAGTGACTTCTTTATCTCAGGTTTGCAGCTTTCTCAAACATCATAAAATCCTAATTCACTTTTCCTTATTTTAATGGTTTTCCCAGTACAGTTTTTAAGCAGACATGGAAACTAGTTTTATCAATGTCTGGCAATAACATGGTGCTATAGTCCTCACCTAAACAGGCAGGGTCTGAACTATGCTAGCAAAGATATCTACAATATTAACAAAATGCCTCATATTAAATCTATCTCCCACATCTTATCTCTCCAAAAGAATAAACAGATTTTTAAAATTATTTTTCCAAGATAGCTGTTTAAGAATTTTATTTGATTGAGACAGAAAGCAACTCTATTCGACTGCTTATCTATTTTAAATATTTGCTTTACTCACTGTGATGCCTTACATCTTCCCCATTAGTTAAGTCATCTTCAATATTTAGAGATAGTTGACTTTGCTAATCCTTGAACAATCTTGTTTTTAAAATAGCTGCCAAATGACTTGGAATGGGAATACTACGAAATATATTTGGAATCGATTTATTACTGAGAAGAACAATGTTAGAAATTTGAGGAGAAAAGAGAAAGACTAAGTATTCCTCCAGGGAAAGGTGACATATTGAAAAAAGGTGGCACAAAGGGAGGAGTCGTGGAAGGAGGTGAAAGGGAAGGTGATCACACCTATTGGAGGAAGAGGATGACACATTGGAAGATATAAAGCAACATAGGAACTCTTTTTTCTCCTATTAAGAGGTGCTGCTGGGCACAGTGAGCTCAGGGGTATTAATCAGGAAAGACACCTTAAATGGCCAATTTGAGCTTTTGGAGGGAACTGAAATCTAAATGAAACCCAATAAGATGTGTCCTAGGGTGAGAGCCAGTGAGTACTGCAGGGGTGACTTAGGCTGGACTTGTGGGGCCCAGAAAAACTTGTATTTTTTGTGTAGCTTCTTCATAAAGCTCATCCTAGGAGCTCAGATTCATGCTCTTCCCTGGCCTATCAGGCAAAATCTTGTATGGTTTGAAATCTTAATGCAGAGGTAGAGAGAGAAAATTTCACCTGAAAACCTTTTCTGAATTCATGACTAGTGGCAAAATTCTTTAGAATTCTTGAGAACTGTCCTGTTATTAATCCAATATTAAAAGTGTCCATGGCACACTAAATGTCAGCATGGGAGCAAAGGGGTTAATTTGAATGAATTTGCCAAGTGGTTTAGCTAAATTGAATTAGATATTTGTATTAAGAGTTGAAAATGCCTTGATTAAGTTTTCTTTACCATCCTAAGTAATTTAAGTTAAATCAAATGAAATTGAGGACATTTTATTTCTGACTATGAACGCGGGCACCGAATTTAACGCAGTTTAACTAAATCTCCTTATTAGTGACTGAGGCAGGGAAGGAATCCTTGACAATTTCCACAGCTCCCAAAAGAAACCAAGACAACCCTCTCTAACAACATTTCATTCCTTAAGATACTTGAAATCTGTCCTGAGCATTTAAGGAGGGCTAGGAGGGAAGGGAAAATGTATATGCCTCATGCTGCAACATTATATAATGCCATCCAATCCCAGAGACAGACATTGGACTGCTTCCATCCCATATGGCAAGGCAAATGTTCTCCCAGTTTATTATTAATAGTGCTGTGACAGCACTGTGACTCAGCATCAGAAATCATTATTTTAAATATCTTCCACCAGAACTGACTTGGCACAAATCATTTTGCCACAGAAGGTTGGTCCTGACTGAAACCTTCCACCCAGCCCTGAGATGAGCACAGAGATGCAACAACCTGGTGATCCACGTCCATATGAAAATCAAAGTGTGTCTAACCTTCAAGGAGTTGATATAGCATTTTGAATTATACATCAAGGAGAAAAATTTAGTGGGTAAATGCTAAAATCATTAAAGTAACTTTTCACTGCAAATAGAGAGTGAATGCCTCATCCCAAGACAGCTATGAGATGTATCAGTTTAAGTTTTTAATCCCAAAGTATGCATAAATCTCTCCAGTCTCATCTCTTGTCATCTTCTTGTCAAAAGAGATTTCATTTCACTTCCACCCATCACTGCTCCCCATGGTTTCTGAAAACATTCCACTTTAAAATTTTATCATGGGAAGGGGGAGGTTTCTTCTAGATTTCATGCAGGGCTAAACTATGAAATCTTCAGAAGAATTTATTAAAATAAAAATAAAATGTAAATAGAGGCTTAATACAGTTAGTAAAAATATAAAACCATAGAATGACTGATATTTTAGAACACCCTTGATATTTTTCCTCTCTCTATCTACCTCCATTTTGCTTCCAAAGTCCAGCAGAAATTGCAGAGATTGATGCACGTTTTCCCTCATTAGCGTGTGTGTGTGATGCTCTTAGAGGGGAAAATGGATGGATCAATCACCCAGGCTGACTCCCAAGGACCCCTTCCTTGTGACATCCCTTCTCCAGCCACAAACAGCTCATTAGTTCACAAAACCCACCAGTATCTAAAGGCTGTAAAAACCCCACCCACACCAGATGACATCCATTTGAAATTACTTGATCATTTCAGTTACTTGTTACTTCCTATGTGTTTTTCCACCTAATTTTTTTGCATAAGGCAACACACCCATTTATTTCTGCAGGAAGCAGGTTGATGGGAGGTCAATTTGACTTTATAAATGCGCATAAGCAGGAGCTGGCAGCACAAGATCTATGCTTATTAGAGCAGGCATGACACATGCATAAGACATAAATACAACCAAGAGCTTCTCTTCAGTACCTGTGGCTGTTAAATCCCAGTGAAAGATCATTTCCTACTGCAGATCCAGTTGTATGAGCTCCAGAAGATGGGATGTACTCACCTCTCAGCTCCATCCACACATAAGGAGCCAGCTCAATGTGTGACAGAGCAATGAATTAAGCATCTTCTACTTTGCTTCAATAGAAATCCAGTTTTAAGGAATAACACCTTAGATAAAATATTGCCTGTCACCTGACATTTTACAGAGTCCTAGAAAGAGGGGAAAGAATTACAAAGGTAAAACATAAAATAATAATATTGTTCATAATAGCATCCTAATATCCATATGAGGATGGACATTAATTTGGCATTCTATAACAGCTGCAACTTCAATGGTCATCTATCACTGTTTACTAGGATTATTTATCTATTTTTAATTCTTTGGAAGTAACTCTCAAAAGAGGATGAGAGACAAAGTGTGCTTTTAGATTTCACAGATACTTGCAGAAAAAAGAAACGATGAACTTGATTCCCTCGAGCTCCCTCAAAGGTTTGAAAGGACCCTTTTGTGCCTCACTTTTCATGTCTCTGCCTCTTCCTGGTCCCCAGTTCTTCTCTTTAGGATTTTAAAGCCTATTTCAAATGCCATGATCAAATAACAATAATTCCCAAACTCACTCACTCACTATTTAGATCTATTCCTCCTCTCTCTCTTCACATCCCAACCACCATCCCAGGATGTTATTTGTTTTTTTCCTCACAGCCCCAACATAATACCTTGTTTCCATCTTTGGCTCTGCCACTTCCAGCTTCCCTCTCCTGTACCCAAACCTTTACTCAATACCTGTTCTACTTTTGCCCCCTCCTTGTCTCTCTTTTCCCTTTAATCTCTCATCTGATCCCAGTGCCACTCCAAAGAATTGGCTTTTCACTTGTCCCTTTCACTTCACTCTGGCCCCAGATCACCTCTGTAGTCACTCCTGCCCAGAGCTCCCTGATTTCCCTTCCTCTGCTCCTAACCCCTGCCCCATCCCTTTGAATTCAGTGTGATGGTTCCTTCTCATGCTGCCTGTGCTGTGGGATGCGGGGAGAGGAATCCCATTTGGATGGCACTTTGTCACTGGGTAAATGCAACCCAGGAGGTTTCATTGCTTTTCCTTTTCCCTCGAATTTTTGGTGACACTGATTTTGAGACAATTTTAGGAGTAAGTGTATTGTACATCATAAGAACACAACAGCTTCTGGCTGCAACCCAGCAGAAACCTCCTACATTTCACAGGTGGTTTGGGAGCTGCAGATGGAGAACTTCTGTGAAAAAAAAAAAAAAAAAGCTAAAAAATATAATCCATCCTTATTTGTCCTTTCATTACTATTGGTTCTCACACTTCTCTGCCTTTCTGAGGGCTGCAGAATTGTGTTCAGCTTAAAGAAAGCTTTTAAAGAATAATAAGCTCTCTTATTTTGCAACATTATTCTGACTGTTTCCAAACTATTTATTTCATTCATTTCCATCTTTCCTGTTCTGCTCTGTGCCATTGCAGAGAAATTTGGTCCTGGCTGGCAATAGCACAGAAAATAGTGCCCCAAAGGGGCTTCTGCAGAGAGAAATGTAGTGTGCCAAGGACAGAGCAGAAAAGGAAGGGGAAGAGTATAGAATCACAGAATCTTTCAGGTTGGAAAAGAACTCCGAGATCATCAAGTCCCTACCTTTGACTGATCCCACATTGTCAACATTGCACTGTTACATCATTTCTTGAGCACCTCCAGGGATGGTGACTCCACCACTCCTCAGGCAGCTCACTGGAGTGCTGGACCACCCTTTCAGGGAAGAAATTCCTCCTGGTGACCAACCTGAACCTCCCCTGGTGCAGCTGCAAGCTGTGCACTCTTGTCCTGCTGCTGGTGTCCTGGGAGAAGTGGCTGACACCCACCTGGCTACAACCTCCTTTCAGGTATGAATGAAGGAGCAATCTTTAACAGCTTAATCAGACACCAACTCACCACATTTTAAAATATAAATTTGAAATTATTTTCATGAGCCACAAAGCTGCCAGTTTTCCCTGCCCAGGCTGAATTTTCCCTGCTGAGGCTCTTCCTTAAGGAACACTTTGCTAAGCAACAAGTCTTTTAGCAATGCCAGTTTTAAGCTTTTGATCCTGCTGCCCAGCTCTGCCAGATTCTCTTTACTTCCAAATAGTGCATTAAAGTAAGAGCTGCCACAAAGCACAACAACTGTCATCTAGTGAACGCTGATATCACAGCCTGTAACACCAAATAAATAAATAAAATCTACTCCACACTGCACTGGGGAAGAGCTTCACTAAGGTGTACAAAGTCATGGACACCATTTGACAATGTGGAGAATCTTCACTCACCAAACTCCCACCAGCAGAATGAGAAACACACTGGCATGAGATACTCAGATAAAAGCAGGTCCTTTTTTATGTGGCTATAATTTGTTGACACAAGCTCATCAAAGCAGACAGTAACAGCAGGTTAAAAAATGGATTGGGTAAGTTCATAGGCAGTAAATTTAAAAAAAATCAAAACTGTTTTTCCAGCTAACCCATCTGTTAGTTTCAGGCAAAATTAAAGGTAAGAAGAAAAGGCCATTTATCTTTAAACTGACTTCAAATTTGCTTCTAATCAGCTGGGAACTTTGTTTGTTGTATTTAAGAAAAAAAGAAAAAGCTAATTTAAAAGAAAAATAGAAATGTATTTCAAGTCCTATTGCTTTTGTTCATTTTCAGCAGACTCAAGTACTTAGACTTTCAAAAGGACATAAAACAGTGAAAATGGTACTCACAGCAGATGAAAAATGCACCCACTGCAATTATTTTATAATTAAGCCCTGATGGTGTAGCATTTAGAGTCAACCTATCAGAACAATCCAAGTCTATAAACACAGAGCTGGACTTGCGAGTGCTCTGCTCGTTAATGTTACTGTTAATGAAGGAGAAATCAAATGAGACCAGGATGCAGAAATGTTATAAGACTGTATCTTGGACATTGCTCTTTGGTGATATCATATTCTCCTCTCAGAGAAACAGCTCAGAGAGACACATGTGCAACAAATGGAAGGTAACAGCACACAGGAGTTTGTTGCTCTGGTTTCAGGGTCCAGCTGTGTTCTAAAACTACCTGCCAGTGTTTCACTAATGCTGTCCACTGGACCAGTGTTTTGTCCATATCATTCCATGCTGTCTGGATAACTAGTGAGGCACAGGGCATGGTCTGTGCATTCAGGGGAAATGAAAATAATAGCATGGGCACTTAATCCAACCTTCCCATGCAGCTGTAACCTCTCATTAGGCAGCAGCCTCGAGCAGGCTGGGTTTTGAATCATTGCAGTGTCCCTGCTACTTGAGAGGCTGTGAACTTGCTGGCTGATCCCAGCATTCCTCACTATTAAAAAACCAGAGAATCTTAAGAAAAAAAAAGTGCAGCTCCCACCAAGGATAAAGCAAAAACAGTCCTGCAAAGATCTAGAAGGTGTCAGCCATTGCTTAGAAGCACCACACGAAACCAGTGTCAAATAATGGTGAAAACAAAATACATGGTGAAGACACAGATTGTGTCTTCAAACAAACTCTAGAGCTGGGGGTCTCAAATGGAGATATTTAAAATATCCATTTTGCATATTTTGTATACATCAGTTTTGGAAAAAAAACATACATCAATGAGTAACAGTTTGGAATACTGACTTGATATTCTTTTTACTTACATTAATGAAAAGTATATTTCAATCAAATAAAAGGAAATGTGAACTTTAGACTCACCAGGTTCTCCACAACAAGACCATGGATCTAAATAGGTGGTATAAAAATACAGCTGGTTAATTTTACATCCTATTCATACATGAAACAATTGGTACAATGAGGACCTCAGCAAACTGGCATGGTTTTGAGAAGTTCAGTAACATTTCAGTTATGTGCAGAGCTCATCTGGGCCCTTTATCCAGCGGATATTTTCTAATAATGCACAAATGTGGCTAAAAATATTTTCAATCCAATTCTAATTTGTCTTGCCACACAAAAATAGCATGCAGCACAATTAATATGCATAAAACATAAACCCATTAAGGGACTGCATTTAGGTGAGCTAAAGGAAGTGAACCAAGATCATCATAAATCTTCTTACGTGCTTTTGGTGATACACTGACAGGTAGGAATTAAACATGCAAGGATCTTTTATTGAACTGTCCAGATCCTGTTTATATTCAATCAAAGTTGCCCACTTTATCATGCTGCTCTTGACATTGCTGTGAAATAGATAACAGCTAAATCAGAGACTGTCAAACTGCAGTGACTTTCAGGAATTAAATTGTAGTTCTGAATAAAAGCCATAATAGGAGTGCACAAAAAAAAAAGGGGGAAAAGCCTCTAAAACAATGGGAATTGTTTTAAAACAGTGGGAAACTTTAGATGACATAGCAGAGACACCAAAAGTCCCTGATACAGGAATGGAATTGAGCAGATTGTTTGGGAAAAATGTCATAATTGGAGCTTTCTTGCGCCTTATTACACACAGACATCATCTGGGACTCTGCACAGCGCTGAATTACTATTTACAGCAGTTTGACCTTGAACATTAGAGTTGCATTCCATGGAACTGATCCATGGAACTGACAGATAGTTAAGAGGTCAGAGAAAATGTATAACAGATTTTTGTACTCAAATAGGAAAGAAAAAGAAAGAGAGACTTGTACAGATCCTAAAAGGAAGCATCTGTTCATAAAACACCTGGACTAGCAAAGGGCAGCCTTTTCTACACAGCAGTTAAGATGCAATACATTATTGATCAAGCATTGTAACAAGTTTAGCACCCTTTCAGAGCTCTCATGATGCTCTAATTATGGAATGTAAATTGGAATCTCTAAAACATGTGAATTTCCTGAAGATGAAATCTAGCCACCCTCAAGCATGCTCGATTAACTGAGTGACAAAGAATTGCAAGCAGGAGTTTAAAATTCAGTATTCATTCAAAAGAAACCAATTTGAGGATTTCAAATACTCCACTAACAGCAAGAGACTAGCAGTACATAGGCTGATTATTTCACATCCTAAAGCTTTTCTCACCCCTACATTTATAGAGACATCTGCAAATGCTAATAGAGTTCTCTCTAGGATGGGGATCATTAAGTCAAAGTACTCAAGCACAATGGGCAATGAAAGATTGAATTGGTTAGTGCTCATAACAATTGACAATGATGCTAATATACATCAGTACTTCACTGAATTTGTGCAGTGTATTCAACATCTGGAGACTCTTCCCTGGATTTTATCCAATCACTATAAAACCTTAAATAAATACTGACTAACATACACATTTCAAATATATATCTGTATCCTGTTCTCGGGGTCGGCTGCTTGTTCTCTGCCCCCGAGGTGAGTTGCGTGGTCCAGGGAGCGACCCCAGGCTCTGAAGAATGAGACTGGACTCTTTGCTGTTCGGTCTTCAGGTTGTTTATTAAGTCTTATCTACAAAATTTTCTTCCTGGCAGACAGAGGTCTGACTAGCAAGGCAGCCACGACGCTTTTCGACCGCCCCCGAGGCTGCTCCGTCTCTTATACCACAAATTACGTATATCATAGTTACTTTTACTTTCTAATACTTATCACTCATGTTGGACAGTGCACCCTTTTCCCAAACTAATCTCTGAGTGCTAACACTACAGCAGAAGATGGAGAACAAGAAGAAGAAGGAAGAAGGATGAGACACGCCCTGTTCTCTCTATCTTGTCCCCATTACTTTTATACAAAAATTTTTAAAACTTATATTTTCACCCTGTGTACACCTTATAAAAACACTCTTTAAACTTGTGACACCTTCTAGCCTTCATACCAAACTGGCAATTCATTTGCAGGATCGAAATCCAGCCACCAAGTGTTCTGGGCATCATGCCAAGATCTCCGAGCCCCCTGACGGGGTTTCGGCTCTCGACGTGGTCTCGGGGGACTCCTCACATCCGGAGTGATGTGCAGAGTTCCCACATCCTGTTTTTTTCGTTAACTGGAATTGCCCATAGAGAAGTTGGGGAATCCATGGGAGAAGAGAATAATGAGCCCTTTTCATGCTGTGGGCAGCCAGAAAGGTGGTACAGTAAAGTCTTCTGCTCCTGCACGTGATACCACCACCATGTCCATTTGAGACTTGATTTGACACCAGTTATAATCACTGGGAGGTTGTCCTTGATTCCTAACAAATCCAAGAGTTCCCTCCTCAAAGTGTTTTCAGTAGGGAGGTGGGAACCACTGAGGAGAAAACCCCCTCATTCTGTTGGTGTTTGGTCACACTCAAAAGCATTGGGGGGTTTCAAGGGGAGAACAAGAGTGAAGGTTCCTGTCTCCCTTCAGGTCTGAGAGCAGCCAGAGCAGGTGCTTGGGGAACAGGCAGGTCCGGGGCACCATTCCTCCTGGTCAGGCTGGGAAATGGCACCCTGGGTTCATTGCAAGGTAATTCATTTAACAGAATGCAAATTAAAATTACACTGCAAAGGGATTGCCTAAAGCCTTCCTCTTCAAGCAAAGCTCCTCTTGAGATTTTGAGATCTAAGGGCTCAGTTTTCCTCCACCTTGAGGACAATACATCCTGTAGATACAAATACTGTTATGGATCTCTCTCATACCTATTTGCCTTCAAAAGGCAGAAATAAAACCCAAAACAGATTGAACTGCAAAAATGTATGTAAAATTCTTGCTTGAGCCAGAGCTCATAGTTTGTTTACATATCTACAAACATGGAACTGATAACTTTCCTGCACAACCACATGATATTTGTTTTAAAATAAGAGCTTTTTCAAGAATTTTCATCTGAATGCATTACTGACTGTGAACATATATTATCACTTATCTGCACATGAAACTTTGGGACATACAGTGTTATATATAAAGCTGAGTATAAAGACTCTTTATACCCTTTATGTAGTTCTGTTTCTTTGCAACATCTATTTGTTTTTCTTGGGTAAGCACATGAGAACAACATAACATATTTACCGAAGAAAGGTACTGACCTACACCTGTCATAATAAAATTCAAATTTTACAATCTGAAGCAATTTAAATTATTAAAAACCTTCATTTAATCACTACAATTACATGAGGAATGGGTTTATGACTTACCCTTGTGAAAGACACTGATGTTTGTTTTCTCTCTTTAAATTATGGAGTATAAAAGTAATTTTTTAAACAAAATATTTCTTTTGTCAGCCTTTTATACCACCTCATATCATTTGTCAGTAAGAAACAACTGCAATAGGATTAGACACCTCAAAAGACATAGGACAAGTTTTATGGCATATTACAACACACTCTTGTGTCTGTTAAGAATAAATAAAAGTATAATCTACTTCATCATGATTTTCCCTTGGTTGTGAAATTATGGATTTCTTTTCAATCCAACAAAAAAAAAATTGGAACATTTCTGCTCCATATATTGTTGCCTCTCAAGATCAGCAGTTCTCTTTTTCACACTGTGATGGATGCTGCCCTGGATTATAGAACACAACTATACCTGCTCTGCCACCTTCTCGATATTACATTCATTGTATTCCACAGCATGAACTCACAGTCAAGATCTTGAATATTGCTCCGTGATAAATATCACAGATGAAGAGATGGTTCAGTGCCAATGTTATTTTCGTGGTGCTGGCACATCTCCTGAGCAGTGTGGTTGGTAGTAAACACTATTTCAGCTGCAAAAAGTTCTCAGGCCCTGCTGTAGCACTCAGAAAGAAAGTAATTTTTACAAGTATTTCAATATACTTCATGGAGTTTTTTCCTCCAGCAGCTCTTTCTACAAATCAATATTCCTCTCTCCTTCCTTGAAGGTTTGTAGGAGCAGAGGGTGATCCTGTCAATACTTACACCAGTGGGAAGTTCAGCTGCACTGGTGCCCTGTTTAATTCAGCAGCACTACACATACAGTGAAGTGCTGGCAAGACTCATAGCCTTGATATATCAACTCAGCTCTTCCCTGAAATACAACCAACTCTGGGATAAAGCCTGATAAATATTCAACAGCACAGGGAAACACTACACTGCAGATTTAAGACTCAATCTGGCAAATACTTACACAAGAGTATATTTTCTTCACAGTGCTAAAGAAAAATACTTATACATATAAACGTATTCATAGGCACAAGATTGCAGAGTACAGGACCCAAGAGAGGAAGGAGAGTGGAGGAGAAGGAGGAGAAAACCTTTCCAGCGCACCCCAGGGGCTTCATCTTGCCAAAACATAGAGAGGATGTCAGCTGGCCAAGCTGGCAGCAGCTGGAAGCAAAACCATTCTGGAATGCTCTGCACCAGGGATGGGGGTGTCAGCCCAGCACTGGCCAGGGTGCAGTGAACCCAGGAACGGGATGAGCACTGCTGGCAGCAAACCAGGCTGTTTAAACATCTGGGCATGGAGGTGGAAGGGAACAGGCAGGAGTAGACATCCTTTGCAGGCATAAGTTGCAGGAACTATCTCAATCACGTGTCCCTCTCCATTTCACCTCTGTCCCAAGATTTGGTAAATTTTTTTTAAATAATCCACAGCATCAGAAGGTCTTCAGAAAGCTCAGCTTACATACATTTTTACAGATGAGATAATACTTTGGGTGTGTAATGGCTAGTCTTTGGACCTCTGATCAAGTACTTTTCCTATTTTTTCAAAGGAAAATAATTTCTTCACTGATCTTCCTTAATTTCATCACTATAAAAAGAAGCCACTTTAAACACCTCTCTGGCACTGCTTCCCAGAGAAATGCTTCCCTGTTTCACTCTTCATAAAGGTCTGTAATAAAGAGATACCTGTAAGCCATCCTTTCTAAAGCTGTATTTTCCATTTAATAACTCATACAGAACTAGAATTACAGGAAATGTGTTAATGGATTCCTTTTTTCATAGCCCAGGTTAATTCAACCTCTTCAGCGCACAGAAGTGGAGAATTTTTCATTCTCTCCTGTTTGGGTATGCAGCTTGGTGAAGTATAAGATGGTCTCTTCAATCTGCAGAAATTCACTGTCAGGAAAAGATAGATCTATAATATTGGTGATCACATATTAGATATGCATTGCAAAACTTGCTCAGGCAGTTATTCAACAATAACAGGCTGGAGTCATCTGAACCAGTCTGAAAAGGCTCCTTTTGTTTTATACTTATGAGCAGTGATGCCCCTTACTATGAGGCATTAATAAATTTATCTAAAATCATAACGGCACAGCTGCAATATTGATTGATTTTTGGCAGGTTGGTTGGGTTTGTTTTCTTCGGTGTTTTTTGTTCACTTTTTTAATGTGCAAAATTGGGGTTCCCATTTCTGTCTTTTTTAAGACTGGTCTTTATCCATAGAGGGAACATTTCACACAGCTGAAGCTTTAAAGAAAGTAAATGTCAATTCAATTTGTCATCCCACAGCAATTGAGGAACAATAATTTTTTTTTTTTGCTGATGAAAGTCTCTCGGCCCTCTGGCAAATTAATATTAAGAGACAACTGATATTTCCAAAGCTGCTTGCAGGATTTGGGCACACAATTTCCATTTTGGTCTTGATGCACCTGAAGCTACAGAATAGTACAGCAAACTGCAGCACAGCACATGATTAGCTATGAACTCACCTTGTATTGAAACACATTTATTTGTAAGAACTTTTAAGATCAAGCAAGCCCTGATTCATTCTGCTGTAAATACCTTGCTACCATCATGGTGTTAAATTATTTTGAGGCTATGTCACATGCTTGACCTTGAGAAATGCAAGGCTACTACTAAACAACAATGTTTCTGTTCCTTGGAAGGGAAATGTATGGATGCTTTCTGTCCTTCATCAAACTATCATATTTGGGTTGGAATTCAAAATGAAACTACTATAGCTATGCTCTCCTTTTGTGATTTTATTTATTTCATTTCTCATGTCTAAAGTTCTTCTCCTGACCAACATCTCCCTAGTAATTCCACCTATTATTTATATTGGTGGAGAAGGTTTCTAGGGCATCTACCACCCCCATCTTTTTGGTTGTAAAAAGAAAAAGAAACAATGACATTTCAGGAGAGCAAAGACTTTCAAATGGGCAAGGGAAGAAGGAAGCCTCCAAAGCTTATACAAACTTTCCCTTCACAATCTGGGCAAGCCCAAACTGAATTAAACTTCTGAACTTTTAGCCACTTATTCACTGAGTGCATTGAAGGTGTTCTTTCTATATGTTTAGGAAAAATATAAGCCACATTTACCATTTTGAAAATGAATGTTCACTTCAGTTTGGTTTTTATAACACTAAAAACTTGGGTTGATGAGCATTTCCCCTAAAATTACCTAAAATTGTTTCTTCTGCCAACAGTCTGCAGATATATTATAACCACCTATCACTGGAGTGACAATACTTGCATTATCCAGTAAAATAATGGGGATATAGGAAAATATAGGTCCTGAAGATGTTTGAAGCTGGCTCAATAACTCAGATTCCTTGAGGTTCAGATTACATTTATTTCTATGAGTAGTTACCTAAGACATTTGGGCCAGTTTTTTGGGACTTCCTTTTAAAAAGAATGAATATTAAGAACTAATTGCGTCTCTTTAGGATTTAAATATTCTTTTTTGAATTAACATACATAAAAGGCATACCCCAAATTGTTTAAGATGTATATTATATAGTGCAATTATATAGTTCAATAAAGGCAATATCATCTACTTTTTATCAGTTTTGACTAAAAAAAGACTTTGTTAGATAGAAAAGTCCCTTGTCAACACATTTTCAAATGAACAGAAATTCAGACTGGTTTTTTGTACTTTTTGTCCCAGTCAATACAGTGGCTTCATGGGATTAAAATAAATGCAAACTCTGCAAAGATCACAAACTATTGGCCCAAGGTAGCCCAAATTAATCAATGCAAAAAGATCTCAGATAGATACCTAAGAGATACCAAGAGATACCTCATATTCCTGAGCAGTTAAATTTCAGGGCAGCCGCATGGGTAAGGGTATAAATTCCGCTGGGGTGTTAGAAACATTGGAAATACATTTTCAGACAAACTATCTGGTGGCCTGGTCTTCCCATCAAAGCCTTCAGCAGAGCTATGGTAACTGCAACTTCTTGAGATTTTCTGCTGAGAAAAAAGTTTGGGGACAATTTTTATGTACAGCTAAGCCCCCATTAAAAAAAAAAGGAAAAAACCCCTTCTAGCATGCCTACACATTGAAAGAAACAAGCCACTGAATGAATTGCTATTGCAAAATTTAAAGGGTAAAATGCCACAGATCATGTCAATACCTTCAACTCTGAGTGCAAATTCTAGACAACATTAATTGGCTCAGCAATTATCCTGCATGGACCTTGTGCTTGGCCCTGCCTTTTGACAAAGGTCACTGGGAGGTTGTGACCCTATTAAAGGCTGCTGCTGGACTGTGCCAGTGAGGCAGCACCATCCCTGCTGCTCATGGAGACACAAGGAGAGCAGCCCAGCTGCAATTTAACAAATGTGCTTTGTTTTATCCACAGCTGGAAGGATAAGGTATAGCAGGTTGTGTTCTATCTGTGTCAGGAGGACTTTCCTGGTTTGATATGCTCTCATATGTGCTTTTATGTAAAGTGTTTCTTTTTAGATCAGTTTTTTTTTTTTTTAAGGATAGCAGCAAAGAATGAGGTGGTCTGAGGCAATTATGTCTCAAACTAACAATAGGTTTTATCTTTGTATTTTCTGGGTAAATCATTTTCCTCACACTAGGAAGGAATGCCATTATCTGCCAGCAGCACACTTCTGAGAACAGGGCTACACTTAAACTTTTCATTTTTTTTTGTTTCACAATCCTTTATTTTTCAGATACTGCATTTATATAGTCAAGATTGCACCCACAGGGTGAATATTTGTATGCTTCCAACTCACTTCAGGAACCTTTACCTCCTTCTACTGTTCTACATAAGAATTTAAACACCCACTGCTCTCACCTGGTACATTTTGTTAGCTGAAGAAGCAGAAAACATTCAGCTTATATAGGTTAAACTCCTACTCCTCAGATAAATCTATGTAAAGGATGGCCATATGGCATATACAGAAGAATACCTGTCCTGGTTTTGGCTGGGATATTTAATTTTCTTCCTAGTAGCTGGTATGGGGCTGTGTTTTGGATTTGTTCTGGAAATGGTGTTAATAACTCAGGGATGTTTTAGTGATGAGCAGGGATTTCACAGAGCCAAGGCCTTGTCTATCACAAGACCTTGGGAGGGGACCCAGCCAGGATAGCTGATGCCAAGACCCAAGGGATATCCCAGACCACATGGCATCATGCTGAGCACATAAACCTGGGGGAAAACTGGCTGGGGTGTCTGCTCAGGAACTGGCTGGGCTTGGGTCAGTGGGTGGTGAGCAATTGCCCTGTGCATCACTTGCTTTGTACATTCCAACTCTTCTGTCGTTATCATTATTATTGCTGCTATTGTTGTAATCATTGTTATTATTATTTTTCCTTCCTTTTTTGTCCTATTAAACCTAATAAATTTTTACCTCAACCCACAAATTTTACTTTATTTTGTCTCCCCTATCCCCTGGTAGTGGGAGGAGGTGTGTGAGAGCCTGTGATGTTTTGCTGCCTGTGGGTTAAACCCTGACAGTACCATAGCTTCTCATTTCACATCACTGTATCCTTTTCTTTGCTGGAAATTTTGTCAGAGTAACATTTCATGACTGCTTTCTATGTCTACCTCATGTTTGCAAGTATTCTGAATCCTGCTACTCTCTCCACTTATGGTACTTCCAACCAAAAAACCCACAATAACCAACAAAAACCTTTATTAAATTTCTAAGGAACAAGCTGATGTTTCACCTAAAATCTCAGCATTAAAATTTAGCCTCTTACCTGAACTTCAGTCAGTTTCTGTTGTGTGACACATGCAAAATGAAAAAGTTCATAATTGTAGTGTAATTGGATTTCTTAAGAGGGAGAATTTGCACCTTACCTTTCCATTTTGAAGAATGGATCTGGAAAGATTTTTATCCAGGTTTTGTTCAGGTGCACAAGAGGGAAATGTGAAGGAGTGCTGAAGGAAGCTACCCCCTCAGGTGCCTCCTTTCAAGGGAGGTAGGGATGCAAATTGTCACTGCTGACTGCTTTCCAGAGATCACTGATGGACAGGAGCAGAGTAATCCCAAAATGAGCTAGTGCAGTATTTGTCCTCATGAGGCTAAGACCCAGCCCCAGCTCTACACTCCTCTGTTTCAGGATGGGACAAGAAACAGCACCAAACCCACACATCTTACAGAAAATGTCCTGAAAACTCTTCAAACAGAAAGAAATTTAAAAAATACAAGTCCAAGTTTAGCATTCTATTACTCATCTCAGGCGCATTCCTATGGTTCTCTGTACAGCAGCCTAGACTTCCAGAATTAATTAACTAGAAATTTCTATTCTGGAACTTCATATGGTAATGCAGTTTTAGCTGATCCTATGTCAAATCTATGGGATTGATGAGTATACTTGCATCATTCCCACCCCCTGCTCCTATTTATTCTCGAAAATTAATTTACACATTAAAAAGTCTTTTCTTTGTGCCTTTGCCACTTCTGTGTCATGGTGTAATAGCCTATTTCTTGTGCTGCAATTGATTACATTACAGAGTGAGGAGAGAAATTTGAAAGCCTCTGATAATGGGAATACTTGTCTAAAAATATGTTGATGGGAAGTCTACCATCTAAACACTAGATATTATCATTTTATAGTAAAATCTGGATTCGTTCTTATTTTATAGTGAGAGCAAAAAGATCATGTGAAGGGGGACCAGTAGTCTAATCAAATGAATATATTAAAAGTTTCTGGTTTTGACAGGTTAGAGGTAGCTGTCATTCTTTTCAGCACTTTGTGAATGATTTCTGTCCTTCATTATCCCAAAAGATTATTATTGCTCCGTTTCTTGTGAGTGTAGCGAGCTAGAGCAGCAGAGATAATAGATTATTATAGGAAAATTTGGCTTTGACATTTATATGATAAATTTGAAGTCAATTAGAGGGAAAATACTCCATTAGATAAAGTGAGTGTACCAATTACTGCAGTGAAGAGTTACTGCTAATGGCATAATTGAAATTTATAGAGTGGTGGTCCCAGCACTATAGAATTAGATTGCATAAATGATGGCAATAGCAGGCATGTAAACATTTTTGTTCCTAGCTATTTACAGGCTGAGGATGGAGGGAGGTAGTTGTTTTAGGATTCCATCCTGATGTTAAAATCCAGAGTTACCGGTAAAGGACTAATGTGAGACACTCATCTTCTTCCTTAAGTTCTAGCAAAAAGAAATGAAATAGCTCTTTTTGGTAAAAGTTGTATGCATTTTCATGGGAATTAAATACATGTAAAAGGAGTCATTAAGAGAAAGTAAAAATAAAGATTTCATGGTGAGAATTAAACAAATGCATAACTTAATATGAACACTAAGCTACAGGGGAAACAGAAAAATATTTGGTCAAATTTAGGTATAGAGGTGGAAAAAAAGGGAGGATTTTTGCCTTAGGTATTGGATTTTAAAGTAACCTCATGAAGAAACTACATGAAATTCAATTTATAGCAGTTCAAAGCTAGATGGAGAGATATACTGGAAGATAAATATTAGAGAAAATCATTTCAAACTAGACCAAAAGGACAGATTAGCCAGGATTTGATTAAAAACTTGCCAGCCATGCTTTAAAAATTCTGCATTTTCTAAAAGCCTTAAAGCAAGCACAAAAGTTGGGAAAACATTACAAGTAGGGAATATGCTGAAACTCCTCCTTGTGTTGTCCTATTTTTCTGTTTACTTCCTCGTGTTCATACCCAACTGTTCCCTCCTGCCTCACCTCCTCTCACACTGACAAGGACCCAGCACGAGGCTGCAGCTCTGCCCCAGTACATCAAAGGCTGGTGACCGAGGCAGTGCTGCACCAGATCTGTGCTGGACCCTGCTGCCTGACCCCTCAGAATTCCAAACTCCTCCTGCCAACACAAAAGGCAGGTCTGGAGTTTCCAGCAACACCCAGCAAATGCCTCAGCGCGAAGGGCAAAAGGAGCTCTGTGATAACCACCCGAAATTCTGCAGGTTCAGCTGTGGAGCAGAAGATAAAAGAGGAGCCACTGTCCATCCTGTGCAGTGCCATGGCAGGGCACGGCTGTGGGACATGAGGAACACCAGCATGAGGCCTGGGAAGGGCACACAGCACTTATTTAAATGCCATTGTCACCATGCCAGCCTATCAGATCAGTGTTTCAATACAAAGAGGACCCACATCTCAAACATGCTGCTCATCTCCACTGACTTGGGGAATTAGTGCCTCGGTGAGGCTCTGGCACAGGTTGCACTTCCGTCTCTGGAAGTGTCCAAGGCCAGGTGGGACAGGGCTTAGAGCTGGGCTGGTGGGAGGTGTCCCTGCCCCTGGCAGGGGGGTGGGATGACACGGTCCTTAAGGTCCCTTCTAGCACAAGCCAGTCCATGATTCTATTATTCTATGAATTTGGACATTCACCTGCCAAAAAAAGTGAGTTCATTGTGTACCAAAATAGGAGTTAAGGCTTAAACTGAAGCTAACTCAAGCCCCTCAGCTTTGATCACTTTGGTTAGGGTGCACTAACCTGAAAAAACCCTTGGTGCACATGCAGAGCTGGATCTGTAACACGGTGCTGGGCTCTGGTGAGATCTAAAGGATGCTGCTCTGCTTTCATCCACCCTATAGGAGAAACAGACACAGCTTTACTCTGAGGTGTTATTCCTCAGCTAAACAAGATGTTCCTCAAGCAGCAGAACCCATAAATCTGGTTCCCTACAGATTTGGGTCTTTTCTCCTCTGAGCCCACACTCCCTGTCAGCAGCACCACTGTTCCCTTCTCCTTCCCTTCATTCCCCCTTTGCCCCAGGGCTGAACTCTGCAGGTGAGCAGCAATCTCTGCAGAAGCCAAGCTGGAGGCAAACACACTTCCCAGCAAACAAAAAAGCTCCACAGGACAAGGGTGCAGTGCTGGAGTTCAGCCCTCCCTGGGGGCTAATCTGTGTCTCTCCTTCTCAATCTGATCACAATCTTTTTGCAAAGATAAGATACTGGGAACATAATTTACTTTCTATTCCAAATTTCCCAGCTGGTAACTGGAGAGAAAAAGGACCCAACAATCACACATCTATTGTTTCTTTTAGAAAGCAGGTGAAAAATAAATTTGAGACACTATTTTTCACTAATGTAGCTAAAATAAAATAGCAGATATCTATTATGGGAGCAAAAATATGTGCTGCAGTTAAGGTTGCTTTGTTGTTTCCATTATGAACTCTGTTTCCAGAGCTGCCATCACTTCTTCACTGAAATTTTGCTGCCTATTGGGTTTTCTGCAGTTGGAAATAAGGGAAGCAATAGTCCCTGTGCCACTTTTGCAGAGTAAGGAATGAGACAGGAGCCTAAACCATTTCTGGCAATTTCTTCTTCACTTATCCCACTTATAGGACCCCATCTCACCCCTGCAGCTACTGCAGCCCAAATAGTAGCTTGGACTTCATTGACATTTCTCTGCTTTCAAAAGCCAACTCTACACACTTTCAGATACAAAATAGTACCAGTTATTTAGCTCCACACACAAAACCCATTCCTTCCAAAAGGCTCTCTCACAAATCCAGCAGTTACTCCTACTCAATCCAGTTTCTACTCAATTCAGCATATTTCCAATTTCTCTTCTGCGAGCTTCACTTCCCACTCCCATTCCACCAAGCACAATGAGACATGTGCAGTGCTCACCTCCGTACCCTGCCAGCCTAGGTGACAGATTGTCATATCCCTGAGGAAAACTCATCCCTTCCCACCTGCAATCCTTATCTCTGCACCCTGGACCAGGGGCACAACTGTAAGAGAACACAATCAACACAATCATGAACATCCATGAATGTTTCCTTTCGCATCCCCAACGGCTGCCTACAAGGGATGGCACCTTCCAAGGAGCAGGCCTGACATGACTGTGCTGTGTTACCTGGTGTGTCAGCTGGTTATTGAGGGACATTTCTCCCGCCTGCTCCCTCCAGCAGAAGCCTGCAGCCATGAAGGCATTAGTGCAAAGCATGCACGTATGCACACAGAGCTGTGCTGCCACCCCTGGGCTATGGCTAATGAATGAAGCGTGGCTGAAGTGCACTGGGACTCAGCCTGTCCAGATTGCTGGTTCTGAGCATGCCAGTCTGAGCTTCAGCCTCTTATGCTTAATGTTATACAAGGGACTACTTGTAGAAATAGAATGGAGATTGCCTCTTAATTTTGACTTATTTTCCTTTCGTGTACAACA
>NW_005054309.1:6106847-6112724 GCF_000277835.1 Geospiza fortis | reverse complement strand
CATTGCAACCAAAATTTCACCAGTTTAAAATGCTTTTCATGCATTGGGCTTTTTTTCCCTTTTTGTTCTTTGTTTAAGAAGCGCTTTTTTGATTAAATTCAACCTGTGAGAAGGAAGATGCACAAAGAATGGGCAGAGATTTAAAAGCTCCAAGGCTGGAGTTTTATTTATGCTAAATATTGCTGACTCCATTTGGTCTTTTAGCCAACTCTGATCTAGTTTAGTTCACTCTTCCTAGGCCTCCTGCCAAAGCAGAGCTTGCTTTTGTTTAGTATGCTTACGTCACGTCAGTGCTATATCCTTTGCCCTACTGGAGAGCTTTATTGCAGTTCCAGTTTATTATTTCCTATGATCTGCTCAAAGTGGAATCCAGTTTTTTGGGGTTTTTTTTGCTTAACCATCTAGAGTAGCAAAATGAAAGAACAATTTGCTATTTCACTGCTCCATAACACTTCCTACAGCAGGTGAATAACTGGATTCAGGTTCAAAACAACTGTGCATTTGAGAATTTATTGACAAATGTTTTGGTGGACCAGCAAAGAGATTTTTTTGGCTACAAGCCTACATTAGGAGTTGACTCAAACACTAAAGCCCCAATTCTCTTTGCTGTAAACCAAAAACAACAAAAGTAAAAGCAGCAGATCAGCATGGAAAATGACACCTGAATCAAGATCTATTTTCATCACAGTAAAATGAGAATAAATCTATCTGCCCCATTTTATCTCTGTCAAATGAACAGAGTTAAAATTTAACCAATTTTTAAAAGCACATAAGTCTTCTAGACAGCATCCTCTCCATTTCTCTTTTCCTTCCCCAAATATCAATTCTAAATAGCATTGCCAGGTAGATACATTGAATAAGAGACACATTTACCTTCTTTTCAGAGCTCTTCCCTGTATGCAAGCACCCCAGACAGCTTTGGACTAAAATTATGAACCAGTATTGATGAAACAATTTACTTCAGCTTTTATGTTCACACTCAAGGATGTATCAAAACAAGCTCTAATGGTCAGATTTCAAACAAAGTTGGTATGAGAGCTCCAGCTGGGAACAATGACAGCAGCTAAGCCTGCAGCCCTTTCAGAAGTGCAGCCTGATGGGATCCAGAATTGTGAATCATTCAGAATAGGATATTTTCTTCTCTTGCCTTCTTTAAAGCTACATAAGCCTGTGTTTACTTGCTGCTTTACAGCTTCCTCTACCAACAGCCCTGTAATCATTAGATGAATTACCCAAGCATGGCAATTACTACAGAACAGATGCTCATAAAAGACAAAAAAAAAAACTCCCCAAAAAAACCAAACAAAAGCCCCTAACCTTCTCATTCTCACAATAATATAATACACTTTCTTTGTATATCTGATATTTTTGTTAATACTGCTAGAACAATAAATGTGCACTTGCAGTAATTCTTTTACTTTAAAAAAAGAAACTTTTTAAAAGGACATAGAAATCTATTTCTCTCATGGTTAATACCTAGTACAGAAGAGATCAAAATACTTTGGAATATCCAGATTGTAAATAAAGAAAATATCAAGTGCAAAAATTCTTAAAGTGTTTGATTTAGGAGTTTATGGCCCCATTTTAAAACACCTTCAACTGGATGCCAACAGGCCTGATGAGCAATAGGAACCTACATCCTGCTGTTCCTCCATGAGAGTTGGACCTTTGCTGTTGTTATTTTTTTACAATTTAAATTTTCACGCCAACTCCAGTTCACAATAATCATTGCTGATGAGAAAGCTTTGTTTAATTTCCTTTGAAGATGACAATGACAATAGTACTTGCATCTATAAAAAGGTTATTCTGGAACATTTACCAACAAAAACAAGCACCTCCACAGTCATTTCCATTCCCTGCATCTCCTTTTGGTTGTTTTTGGGAAATGTTCCCACTTCCTGATCCTGAAATGTTTTCTTCAAAGCATGTGGTGTTTAAAAATCAAGGGACTTTGTGTTTTCTCCCTGTTCTGCATGATCCATGTAAAGCAGCAATCACCAAAAGCAAAGAAATTAACCCCCTCTTCTTTTTTACTTCTTTTTCCATCTGTTCTCAATGGGTACACCATTTAGAACATAAATTGGTGATATTAGCTGTTAAATCTTGCTGAAATTATATCTGTGGCATGTAATCCACAGTCAGTGCTTTTAGCATTTATGTCCTTGATTGAGCAAAATACTCAATGAAGCTCACGGGGGTTTACCCCAAAACATTACCAGGATCTGGCTGCAAGTGACTTCCAACCATTGTGTAATTTTGTTTCATTTTCACTTTTTGCAAAGTACTTTTGAAAAGTCACTTTAACATGGAATTTCATTGTCTAATGGGCCGTGACTGTTCATGATAGGATTTCATTTTAAATTCAGTTCATTATGGTGTCATTATGGAAGATATGACTTGTCTTATTGCATCTTATCATTTACCACGATTTTTATGTCCATTATTAGTTTGGATTTCCAAAGTAAGATATTCACTCAGCACCTGATTAAATGCACAGCAGAAATCAAAGTGGAAGATAAATTACCTTATGGCAAAAAAAGCAATGATCTGAAT
The DNA here is from genome assembly GCF_000277835.1 of Geospiza fortis. Taxonomy (NCBI): domain Eukaryota; kingdom Metazoa; phylum Chordata; class Aves; order Passeriformes; family Thraupidae; genus Geospiza; species Geospiza fortis. The sequence continues at coordinate 6,110,171 of NW_005054309.1, read as the reverse complement.
CTCAACAAATCTGGTCCTTTTCCAACTCAGCCCTATTCTTACTCTGGGCAGGTTGTTTTACTCTTTGTGGTAAAGCTCCTCATCAACTGCAAACTTAAATACTGCACCAACCCCACCTGTCAGCCAACCACTGGAGATTGAAAACTCTCCAGGAAAAATCCTCTCAATCCTGCCCACGTGCCATGGGCAGTGTGGATTGTGCAGCCTTGCTGAGCCTCTTGATGCTGTGCTAAGGCAAGAAAGGTCAGCTGCAATGACCAGGTGTGTGCTCCTCTACAGCCTCGTTGTCTTTACTCTTCACCTGCTCTTTGCACTTAAGCACTACTTCTTCACTTTTATCAGAAATTCTGAAATTTTAGCCTAAGAAACTGCCTTTGCTTCCTCTGTCAGGCATCACTTTAGCCTCTGACCTCCTTTTCCTACTGAAAGTACAACAGCACCAAGGTCAGCTGCACCATTTTCAGCAAGCAAATCTCCTTTAAAACAACTGGCTGCTGTCACAGTGTCAGGGCAGCCAATGGTGTTTCAAAATTACATTGAGTCTCAAGAGACCTTATGGAGAAATTAAACTTCTTTTTCCATTGCACTATATTTAGAACAGAGCCACACACAGCTAGATGCTGTTTACTTAGATTTACAGCTGTGCTCAAGCCACACACAAAAAAAGAACAAATAACATGAATGAACAATTTAGGAAAGAATTTTCACAAATCTTTAAGTATCATTTTGACGGGGATGCTCTCCTAAAGATGACCAAGGTTTATTTTTTTGTGTCTGGAAATGAAGCTCGAAGCTCATTCACTTGTTTTTGTTTAAGCTCTCAACAGCGACGAGACGTTAAAGGCTCTATGACCCTTCATTAAACAGCACAGTAACAGTAACCCCTGCCCTTCTCCCACTGGCTCTGCATGAACTCTTCAAGGTAAAGGTGGGCAGACAACATCCTGATAAAAAGTGAATTCATCCCCAAATGGTTATTCAATCCTGCCAGCTAAAACTAATTACAAAATTGTGTCAAAATGAAAAAAAAATTCAGTAAGAAAAGAGTGGATCTTTTTCAGAATACTTCAAAATCAGATTTTTCAGCTTTTCATTTTCAACTGGCATTTTCTTTTTTCAATGCCTTCTTTTTGCCTATGTTTAGCTAAAGCCAAACCAATTCTCATGAAATTAAAGTATTTCAATTTGCATTCAACAACCAGTTTCTGGTTAACAAAAAAAAAGTTTTTAAAGTTTTTAAAGTCTGATCACTACCTCTCCATCCATTGCAAAACTGAAAACCGTCAGTAACAGCCATCTTGCTTGGCTTGCAATTCAGATTTTCCCCCTTCAGTTTACATTTTTGGCCAAAACACTGAAAATGCCTCACATTTGCCAAGCTCTATTCAAACACAAAGGATTATGGCTGAGTGCTCTAAAAACTCTTTAGAGCTCCGGGAGATGAGAAGTGCTCCAGTACCTTTTCTTTTGTTTGTACAAGCTGTAATAGAGTTGGTGGACTCCACATTTCAGTACCACATATTTGGCACACCCAAGGGATGTTCTCCAGGCAGTTTCTTAAGCTTGTTGTAGCTTTTACGGTATGGGAGCCTTTTTTTTTTAAAATCACTTTCATGTATTATGATCCAAGTATCAGAACTAGACAAGATGGAGATTTGTTCAGTGCTGAACTCTTTCAAAGATCTAATCCACATTTCTGAGATGAGAAGCTGAAGCAGCAGAAATATTCTGTGTATTAGCGGCTTCAAATTCCATCTCGCAGAAGTGGCAGATCACATCAGTATGCACTTTTAGATCTATTACAGCAATATCAGCAGTCCTTGATTTCTCAAAAATGGTGTTATTTGTGGAGGTAGAGCAAGCTGTCACCATCTGACAGGTTTAGATTATTTCACTGGGGACAGCCACTGCAAGGCACAGACAGCAATTGATTCATTTCTCATCACACGAGCTCAGCACCTAGTGCAGAGCCAAGCTGGGTTAATGCAAAATCAAAAGTTACCACCTTTGTGCAATCTCTATTCACTAGCCATAAATACAGAGCAAACCCCATTTATTGCTAGAGTTTGCATCTGAAGTGCCTTAATGCTTTACTGCTAATTAAAAAAAGAAAATCATTGAGCTTTAAAATCTAACAAATCCTGTGCTCCTTTATTCCAAAACAATCCTACATGTTGCAAAGATGCCACATGCTGAGCTGGCTCATCAGGTGGAGAATCAGTGGTTCAAGGACAAGCACAAGCAAGTACTGAATGATGTTTTGCCCCTCAGTGATTAATTACCCCTTATGCCTTTCCATTCCCATGTGGGAGAGCGATGCTCTGGGATTTTGTCTGCTAATAAAGATTTTTAAATTCCAGCACTACTTCTTGCAATAGTTATTTTCACCCACATTTTGCTGCATTTAGATATTGCTAAATCATCAGAGAAAAAAAGTCAATAAAAAAATCAATAATGGCAAATATATGTGCACATGTTCCACCCCTGTGCATGTGCACAGCCCAGTGCATACCTGGTTTACTAGACTTGCCCAGAACATCTATTATCATTTAAATCATGGGACATGGCTAAGTCACATCCAGGATTCTGCAAATTCAAAACTAATGGATCCCAGCCTCTTAAAACAACCTTTGAGTAACACAACCTAAAGATTTTCCTTAAGTGATTTTTCTATTGTTTAGAAAAGGGTGGGTTTTTCAATTGCTGTGTTTGTCTCCTTCCCCATCTGCAATGAAGTTTAATTGTTGCTGCACCTCTGTAACTTGTGCCTCCCTAGGGTTTTGGGGTCTGCTTTTGATTTTTAGTGTGACTGGTGGCAGACAGCACAGAGGAAATCTCTGGGGAAACAGAAATAGGTCTATCTGGTCTATCAACTTACATTGATTAATTTTATGAAGAAAATTAACAGACTGGTACTGCTAAAGGTGCTTTTACTCCAGTATATGATACAATGAATAAATGTGATTTCCTTCATGCCATGAGGACAGAAATTCAGAAACATTTACAAATCACATAAATTCAAACCCCAAAGAATTTGAAGATCAATAAAGAAAAAACCCATACTTCTTTAAAAACAACAACCCAGATTAATAATTTCAAAGTTTAAGTAAATGTTACATAACTTTTTGCACATGGAAAACCTGCATTGTGTCTAACTGCTGGACACAATTGAGTGAGAAGGAGAACATCAGAAGGAAAAATTAGTGTCAGAGCTCAGCCTTGAAGTGCCACCCCTGAGAATGGAAATCTGCTCCTCCTCTGACCCAGAACTCATTCACAATATTTGGCAAGTGCTCCTCTCACATGAGAACACTCCTGGATTCC
>NW_005054309.1:6106609-6106742 GCF_000277835.1 Geospiza fortis | reverse complement strand
AAAAAAAAAAAAAAGAAGAAAAAGAAGAAAAAAACTCTTTACATTTTGGTGTAGAAACCCCAGACTGGGTGACATTTCCTGCAAATTGAGAATTTTTGGCTTGACCTTTCCAGGCTCCCGTTTCCCTGGTGTA
>NW_005054309.1:6105375-6106599 GCF_000277835.1 Geospiza fortis | reverse complement strand
GGAATGTCACCTGCTACTCTGGAAACTGTTAGGGGAAGGTGAGTTCATCCATAATTACAAGAGCTTTAGAAAACAATTGAAAGCCCTAGAGAAATGCAATGAGTAAGTGAAGCTTTATTCAATGCAGCACTCGGATAGTTATTAAAAAGCAGTTTTCAAGGCCACACACAGTCTGTGAGGAGTGGAAAAAATGCTGTGTAAATCCCCCTAGGATGATAGGAGAGCAAGTGGAGAAGGCAGGAAGTCATAATTTATCAGTGACCAGAGAGAGCACAAGAAAGAAGTTGACCTGAAGGTTCATGTGTGTCCTTAATATGCCGGGCTCTCTCATCTGGGTGTTAGATTTTACTTTTCATAAAATATTCTTTAAAATGTTTGGGTAGTTTTTTTGTTTTGGGTTTTTTTTTTTCTTTTATTATTAAAGGGCTATTTCAGTCAAGCTGACTGAAACAGAACAACTTGAGAGTAAAAATACAGCATTATGTATGTCAGGGAAATGCAGTGAAGATGATTTATCACTAATTACTGTGGAGATGATGTGTCTGAAATTGAGGTCTCTCCATCAGGGAAAAAATGCTTGTGTCATTAGAAGCAATAAACAGAGCACCAAATTCATCAGCAGCCAGTTGGAGGCACTTCCAACAGCACACAGGAGTTTTAAACTTTCATGTCAACAGTTCAGCCTATGACGTTTGGTCAGAAATGTTTTAGACCAATGGCAGGAATTATTTAACTGAGAATTAATGGAACTCTGCAGCTGATTCTTGGTTACATTAGCAGGCCAGGAAGGTGACAGTGACAGTGAAATACTGGATGTGCCCCACTCCTTCCTGCCTTTCACCCAAGCGAACACTCAGCACATCACAGTGAGATATGGCTTCCTCTGCAGGTCAGACTACTTGCAGCCCAAGTACATTTTCAATTTCTGTGCTGAATAACAATTACAGCAGTGACTTTCAGCCACACCAACGGCAAGAACATACCCTAAAGCAGTAATTGGTGGTCTTCTTGCCTGCATGCTTTTAACATTTCATTTCTCACAGCAAAAATTTACTGAAGATGGGCTCCAGCATGTTTGTAACACCCAAACATTTATAAAGATCTTAGGGAGATCTCTCCTGATCTCCCACCTAATGTTATTGATGCATCAGATATTGCCTTTTCTTTTAGTAGAACCATCTGGAAAAGAATGACAAACCCCACCAAACACAAAATACAGCAGGA
>NW_005054309.1:6101250-6105316 GCF_000277835.1 Geospiza fortis | reverse complement strand
TGGCTGCATTTCTGCTGTGCCAGGGTGGTGCTGCCCTGTCCCAGCAATGGCTGCACTTTTTTCCCTTCATCTCTGTGTTTCCTGAAGCCAATGGAGCCCAGCCTGAACACAAGCGTGCCTCTGCATGCTGAGCACTATGTGGGGGAAAAGCAACCATTCTCTTACCATGTCCCCGTAGATCAAAATCTTCTCCCAGCCTTCAGAAATGGAGTTGCAGGTGGGGCAGTGAGGATAAAAAACTGAGAACACTGGAAAGACAAAAGTGGGTCTGAAGAAAGCAAAAACCATAGATGAAGTACAGATAAAACCCAAGATCAGTTGCTTTGCAGCCTAGATACATTTAATCTCCCCATCACAAGATAGCACTAAATGCAGAATTGCACTGCACCTTATTTGTAGGCCCACTCTTCCTAATACAAAAGCACTTTAAAAGCAACTCATACACCATGAAAGGCTGAAACTTGATGGCTTTTTGCCAAGAAAAAGGTAGCTAAATATCATATGATTTATTATTTTGGAGGAGTAGCTTTTTCCTGCCACACTCATCACATTATTTAATGTTCAGCATTGTTAATTCCAGTGAGTGTTTTCTCAGCACATAGGACATAATATTTGAGCAGGGACGGCAGCAGTGGGACTTGATTATTTCAGGAGCTGCACTGACTTACATCACTGCCTTGTGTTCAAAGCAGAGGTTTGACTGAGGCTCCTCCACTGGACACAGGAGATTTCCATCCTACCAGTCCACCTGCAATGCAAACTGGTGGGCACAGCTGGAGGTTAAAGGTTAAACCCAACTTGTCCCTTGCTCCCCCAGCACCATGGCCTCTGTGCCCTGTACCGGCCACCCCAAGTCTCCTCTGCCCAGTGGGAGAAGCAGCACAAAGCAGGATGGTTCCTACACCCACTTTGTGTAGGGCAGCTCTCACACTCTCTCTCACAGGATGCATTTTTAAACAGCTTCTTCTGCCAAAACTCTCATTTAAACCTTTTTTTTTCCCCAGCAAAGTAGATTAGCACAGATAAGCACAAACTATCCTTCAAAGCTGTCTATTAGGTTATATTCTTTCAGTGAGGAACAAAACACATGAGCAGTCCTGTGTGATAAGGTGCTTGGTTTTGTCTCCTGGCTACTTCCTCCAGGGAAGCACAGATTCTGCTTTGGGTTTCCAGCTCCACTTCAGCTGAGAAGTCAAGCTGCTTAACCATGAACTGCAGAAAATTTCAGCTATTGACCATCACTCTATTGAGCAAATCTCTTTGGCAAAGACAACACAGCAGGTTTGTGTGTGTTGTGCTTTCTTCTAAATCAATTCCTGTTCTTATCCTGGGGTCCAAGAATCCATTTTTTCCATTATTGAGGCAAAGCAATAGATGCTTCCAGACACCTTTCATGCAATAGATTTTAGGATATCATCCACTCCATCCATTCATTCTTCCAATGACCAAGAATGCCTGATGTTCACACCACATGACAATAATTTCTCCCCTCTGATCCCACTATATTCTGGTTTAAAACTGGGTCTTGTTCCTAAGTTACTGATTCTATCAATTAAGTTTTTTCTAGTAAACATTTTTTCACTCTAAAATTTGTGCTGAGCTTTGGTCAAAATCCAGAGTATTGGGATTTTATTTCATCTGGAAAAAAATTAAGCCATTCTGGAGGATTATTTTCTTTATGTCATGGAATAATTTGCACCAGGAATTTGAAGAAGTGCAAGACTGGAAACAGACCACAGTATGTGAAGAGCCTGGTCAAGGCAGTTGGCCTGTAAATATGAAGTCCTATTTCTCCTTCTCCAGAAAGCACACAGTGATCTGCAGCACTTTGCTTCAGCTGAATGTCCCTTGCATCCCCTGCACTGACAACTGCTTTAAGAGGAGCCTTGATGTGACAGTATCAGATTTTCTGTGCCACACCTCCCATACCCACATTTCAATTATCATGTGCCATGGGACAGCAGCAGCAAACAAATTTAAGCAGCTTTTTCCACAGAGCTCTGTGGGCCCACACAGGCACGAAGAGGGAGGACATCTAGTTCATTCCCACTATTGTGTGTGATGAGAAACAAAGCTCAAGGGGGCTCAAATGGGAATTGAACACTTTAACTGGGATCTGTACCTCTCCAAAAACCTGAAGGCTCTTAATATAAAAATGGCTCTGACAGCAGAGCCATATTGCTATTATATTCAGAGTTAAAATCTGACTGCTAACTGGCACATTGTGGTATACTATTTAAATTCACTATGCTCAGAAACCTCTTCCTTTCTCATCTGTCTCACTTTTTCACTGAAATGCACTCCTTTCCATTGCCAAAATGCTTTTGGAATACATTCTTCTAAACAACAGGATGGGGAGACATCCAAACAGTGTCTAATACCAAGGGTCTTCCTGCAATAATTGCAATCCTATTAAATTGTTCTCATTTGCAAGGTATATCAATTTCTGATCCATCCTGAAGTCCTCACAGTTAATTAAGTCTGACTTTTAAAATGACATATTTTATCACAGAAAACTTTGTACATGGTACACTTAGCATTCCCTTCACAATAAAAAGGAACATGATTGAAAAGCTGACAATCATTTTCCATTGCAACACTTCTGGGTCACAGCCAAAAAGTCTGCATACAGAAATAAGCCTCCGGTGCCCACCTCCCCTTCTCTGAGTTAGATTTAATTTTCCTTCTTGCACCATGGTCACGGACTCTCAGATGTAAACTCACAGGGTTGTTCAGTAGGAGAAGACAGTGATGAATCTTGGTCTACAGGGGTTCAGACTGAAATCCCAAAGGCAAGCAGCTCTTCTAAGATCCTGACCGGGAGCTTTTGGCTGAAAACTGCACTATTCAGTCCCAAATTTTTCATTCTCAGTTTTAATTATTTTGACCAAAAGAGAAGCAGGTAATTATGAAGTCCCAGCCAACACTAACCCTGTAAAGGATATGAAGTTATTTTGAAGCATGAGTTGTTGGGAAGATAAAAGATAAACACAGGTTAACCCACATGTCACATAAGCACTGTCGGTGCCACCCAGGCTCTGGCTACTCACTGAACTCCCCCGTGTTATTGTATCACCTGAGTAATGATGAGTTGTGTACAAGATCATTACAATGTAATTCAGCCGCTATTTTACCTGGGAAAGCTCAATATTATTGAGGGAAGTAGCCGGGAGCTAAGGAGACCAAAATGAAACTTGTGATTTCTAAGGACTGATTTGACATATACACCCATATGCATTTGCAAACCCAAGTTATTGCTTTGCTTCAAATCCTTCCTGAAATCCCCATGCTACAGCACACCTGGACCCTCCAAGCAACCAGGAAACCACCCTGGCTCAGCAGCAGCGCACCTGCTACCCCCTTTATCCCCATGGGATCTTTAGGCACAGGGTGTTTTCTGTTTTGTCTTTGTAGCATGACCAACACAATGACTGCAGTTTCTCTGCAGCACCAGGGGCTATCCATGTGAACATTCTTGGGTTTTTTCCCTTTCATTTTTGGTTTGATGCTTGTTAGATACATTATATAAAACACTTCAAAAAGCCCCCAAAAGAATACTCCCTTATTTGCACAACTTCCTATTTCCTTATTTATATGGCTCAGTGCAGTTCTTCCTAGGAATAGCACTTTTTGTAAGAGAAAGGAGGATTTAGACCCCCTTTCCAGAGGTGTTCCATACTCCTTTACCAAGTGTTTGTTCACATCCTCATCCCAGCCTCTCTGACAAACATACTGCTTGGTCTAAGACAATGAAGTAACATGGGGCTGCTGTCATCACCATGTGTGACCAATTTCTGTCACTTGCAGATCGCTCATTGTCCTCTCTCCACTCAGCCCCTCCCCAGGAGCAGAATCCCTGCAGGCAGTCAGGACCCCAGATGGGGAGCAGTGATGTGAACAAATCCTTCTTTCCAGCAGCCCCTCCCTGGAGCTGCATCCTGCAGCTTTACTGCTGGCACCCTTTGGAGGTACCAGATTGATCAGAAAGAACTGAATCAACAATGCCTTGAGGAACATGCCTGTGTCCAAATCTATTTGTGATTTACAAGGGCACTGGAGAACCATC
>NW_005054309.1:6089880-6101229 GCF_000277835.1 Geospiza fortis | reverse complement strand
ATGACCTTCCCAGTGTCCTCCCAGCCACAGAGACTGTCCATTGCACATCGAGGGGAATTGGAGCTTTCTAGGTTCAGGTATTAACTTCTCACAACATTCTCCAGTATATTCCCAGTATGGGACCAGTTTCTGCCCATCCTTGTCCAATTTGCATAAGTTCTTAGACAAAGAACTAAGCTAAGAAAGATAAACTCACTGGAAAGTCTTCTCATAAAAGAGAAATAAAAAATATGAGCAAGTCACAGGAAATAAAAAATGGCAATTGTAACAACTTGGAGCCATCAGCTCTGATATGAGCAACCATTCTCCAATAAGCAAAGCAAACATGATGTCTGATTACATTAACAAAAAGAATAGAATTTAAACCACATGTAATTGAATTTTTAAAAATTGCATAGATTTATAACAAGCTGTATCAATCAGTTCAACAACGTTCCTATGACTAATAAAAATAATACAAAAAGGAACAAGAGGTAGAGCACTCTGTCATAATTCCATAGCGGTAAAAGAAAGGAAGTACTTAACCAATTTAATAATGCAATTGTAAAATATCTGTGTCTGGGTCTGCAAAGGGATTACTAGGCTCGCAGTGACAGGAAAGCAAGATACCAGAACACTTGAAACAGGGAGAGAGCAACATCTTTCCACAGCAGTGCTCTCTGGATCTGTGGGGTGCCACATTCTAAACTAAATTATTATTTGTGACACTCAGCAGCAAACATTTTGCATATAAACAATTTTGCTGAGTTAAATCTGCCAAAATGTGGTGTACTGATTGTATTTTTAGCTACAGCTAAAATGATGCCCTGGAAACCCAATACCAATTTAATATGTTTATATAAAGAAAAAAAAAGCAGTTATTCTGAGGCTGTTGAACCATGTTACTTTTACATGATGCACATCTTTTAAGCCCATGTTTCACACTTGGCCTATTTGTTTCTCAGAGGAGGCAAACAACAGAAAACTCACAAGAAACTATGAACTGCAAGGAGCTGGGGTTGTGGGTTTTAATAAGTTACAGCAAACACAGACATTCACCTGGGACCAAAGCAGCCATGCAAGTACAAAACAGAGCAACTCCATTCCCACTCTGCCAAGTGTCATCACACCTGCAGCTCAATGGCATGGAAAACATTTGGTCATGGACAAGACAAGACAAGACTAGACTTGCAACCCCTTCCTTCCCTTAAAGTCACCGAGCTTGTTGTCATTTATTAGAAAGCAAAACATGAAAAGGAGGATGTAGGTGCATGGTAGTGTTAAAAACAAGGTCATCTGGGGAATAAAATTTCTGAGACACCCAGGGTAGATGCCAATAGTTCATGTAAGTCAAGACTTCATTCAGAACAACAGGCAGACACACAGAAGATTAAACCCCCCACAATGATGCACACTCTTTTCTTCCTTCCATTTTGCTGTTCATAAGGATCATTTTATATTGCTTACTCAGAAAACAGTTGAGCAATTATGTGTAATAAATATTTCCTTAAATTGAGCTGGCAGAATCTATTTCTTCTTTTAAAATATATTGTTCCCAGCCTACTTATTACTCTGTGCTGGGACTTGCCTCTTAAAGAGAAATATGGCTTGAGGGACCACTCCTCATTTAAACAAATGCTATTAAGCTGGAGTGTGAAGATAGCACAGAAAGTACCGAAAGGCTTCCCTGGCTGCACTAAATCAAAGCTAATGGCTTGAGATAAAGTAAGTGGAGTTGTTCTTCTGTTCTTTGTCAGTATTAATATTTTAAGTTACAGCTCCTCACTAGACTGTCTCTGCTTCCACATCCTCTTATTTTAGGCCTGGAATTCTAGAAGGCTCCGCTTATGCACAGCTCATGCTTTTTTTCTGGTGTTTTGCTGCTGCTGCCTCCAGACTATCTCGACTGCCTGACATTTACTGAGCTTGGAGTAGTGCTCACATGACATTCAATTTTTCATCTGAATGCTTGTTAATCACAAACAAGCACCAGGCCAATTGCAAGCCCGATTTACCTGGAATATGTGGTCTGGTAAACTAATTAGGGCAACATGGAGTGCTAATGCCCTGCTTCACAGAGGGTAATTACATCAGGAATTAAGAGCTTTCAGAAGCTTTTGCTCTTGAACTACAAATTGTTTCCTGACCTTTAAATATACTTTTCTGCCTTGCAACAAGCAGTTTTTCCATCCCTGTAGCCCAAATCTGTGTCTTGAATGCTCCCCAGAGCTGTCTTCTCGTGACTCTTTTCCACTCCCTTTAATTGAAAAAAGCTCTTCAAAGTATCTTTCCTGTAAGCATTAGATGGTCTTTTTGGCTGTTTCTGAATAAAAGATTTCTCAGAGACCACTGAAATTCTCCTCCATATATTATAATCATTTCCAATAATGCAATTAGATCTGGGTGATTTTCTTTTTCTTCAAAAAGCAGTAAAACCATTAGAGAGTGTGGTTTTAGAGGCATCAAAATTCTCATAAATTCAATTTCAGTTTAGGGAACAGATTCTGCCAAAGTGAGAGCAAGGGGACATTTTTAGAAAAGTACAAGCAGTAACTTCTGTCATTTTTTGGGGCACTAAAGTCACCCAGTCTGGCAGCCAGCAGGAAGCAGTTGCCCATGACTCTTGGCTGGAGGGAGGGAGAAGAATGGAAAAGACAGAGCATGGATAATGATCAGAAAATATCTATGGTGTGGCAGAAGAAATAGCAGCTTCACATGAGGAAGTGTGGGATGAGGACAACCCAGGAAAGTGTAAGAAAGGCTTGAAAAGAGAAGTGTGTGGAGAGAGGGTGCTTTCTTTTTTTCCCTTAGATAAATTATTTTAAGTAGTTAATGTTATAGAGAATTTATAAAGAATGAGAAAGACATGTTTATTCACTAAAAAAGTGTGTGGACAATATCGGAGAGATCAAGGCACACAGCTGTAAAAGATGTGAAGAATAAGGAATCACTCTCAAGTAACATCAGGAAGAGAAGGAAGTCCAAAGAAAAGGAAAATGTCAACAACGAACACAGGAGAAGGATCTACAGAGGAGAGTCCTGCAAGATCAGTGACCTTTCTGAATGAACCTTTATTTAAAACATTACTTTGCAAGTAAATGGTTGGTAATGAAATGAGCAAACTTTCAGACAGACAGAGTCTGACAAACACTATCGAGGCTGCCAAAAGAGCTGGTGGAAGCTATCAAAGAACTATTAGCATTCATCTTTGTGATCCTACAGAGGAGGGATAAGCTACTGAAAGACTGAAAAAAGATCAGCATCGTGCAGTTCTTTAAAGAGAGAAAAAAGGAGTAGCTGGGAGATTTATAAATCAATCGGATTAACTCCAGTTCCTGCAGAAACAAATCAAACCATTTGTCAGAATCAGGAAGATAACAAGGAGATGAGATGCAGCCAGCAGTAGATTTGTTAAGAGGAAAGCATGACAAAGAAATGTGTTTTATTTCTACAGCAGGTAACAAACCTTCTGGAGGTAAAAACAGTAGCTGTCATTGATCTCAAAGCAAGACCTTCAATGCTGTTCCACACACCAGTCTCAGAAACAAACCAGGGAAAATCTCTTGCTAAACTTTTTCCCTGTTAATGGTAAAGCAGAGTGCGACAGGGTGGCTGTATCCAAAGACTGTTCCCCCACAGAACAATCACAACACAGAAGAATCTACTCGTGGATGCTGCAGGGCCTGTCCCAAATCTCACAGTGTTATCAACATTTTCATTAATTATCAAGGTGATGGAATGGGGAGCGTGCTATAAAATATTCAGGTGACGGGAAGTCTGGAAGCACTGTGGTCATAATGAATGACACATCCAGAATTCAAAATGCTTTTAAGAAATAGGGGGAAATAGCTCTGGTATTCAGCCATGGCAAACACATTGCTGCTTACCTTAGATAGGATAACCCACTGCTGAAGTTCAGAAATCCTTTAAAGAAATAAAATTCAAGGAGTCTGAGGGTAGTGGACTACCAGGGGAAGATGGACTGTGCAATAGTACCCTGTTGGGAGGGTTGAATGGGAGGATGGTTTCAAGCATCACCTTCCCCTGCTCTGTGTTAGCCTTATCTGAAAGACTGCAAAAATCCTAAAGAAACACCAAGTCCTTGAGGTAGAAATTTGGTTTGTTGTTTTTAAGGTGTTTTTTTTTTTGTAATATTAGTGGACCATAAGCCAGCACTGATTTGGCATCAAACGATTCTCTCTCACTCTGTCCAAGTACCAATTGCACCTCCACATTTCTTACACCCAAGTCCCAGTTAAGGCTTTTTATCTGTCTCTTGTAAGGAGTGAAAAATATCTAGACACGTTTTCATAGCAGCAGTTCCACCACACCTGTCCCAAATCCTGGTTTTCATGTGAGTGAGTGCCCCAGCACCAGCACACATTTGAGTTCTGCTCTGCCAGCTGAGGCCCCTTCCCCAAGCTGCCATTCCCACCTATTGCTCACAGCCACAGAAACTTAAAGCTTCAATGCCCATCTATTGAGACAGGAATACACAACAATCTAGTTGAGTGAAGCAGCCCTGTGTGTATGCCCTAGCTTGGCACTGCCTGGCATTAAGGACTTTATTTTTCCCAGACTCCTGTCTCTATGAAGCTGTGCCACCAGGCTCGTCTGTGCATCACAAACCATTGCTGCTTCAGAGGTTCTTCTTGATTTACTGTCAGAAGCTCAAGGATATGAAGCACAAAGCTTCAGCTGCTGCTGCAGCAAAACTCCAGATGTCAGGGAGCAAACAAAATTACCAATTGCAGCAAGATAACAGGATATTTATGATTTGCCAGGCAAAGCAGTGTATTCTAACCAAGCACAAGCATTCCTATTTCCCTTTATGATCTAATCTATACATTCTTGTACATGAACACCACATGAGAAAATAAAAGGTATTTGAAAACTGACTGCATGTAGCTCCAGATGAAGAAATCCTTTTTTTTTTTTCTTTTTTTCCATATGACTCACCAGCTTGGGAATTTAGCTGTGAGAAAGAGCTTTTAAGATACTGGAAGTGTTCAAGAGAAATGATTTCTCAAGACAATAAAGTTAATACTCAATTGTGATGCCTTCTGTGGCAGCTGGAAGACCAGCTCAAAAGGCAGAAAATGTCACCCTTCAGAAGGTGGTGAACTGGAAATGAATCCACATTTAGTTTATTCACATTTGTGGGAAGGCCTTCACACATATTTGAAAGCATTCAAAAGAAAAATCCCATGGGAAGAAACACAGGACTGTAAGCAACACTGAAAGTTGTCCTAAAGCTTAAAAAAAAAATCATTGCCCCAAAACAATATCCTTCTTCCTAACAGGTTTAAGGGAAATGTCATTATTTTATTAAAGTTATCCATCTAGTCCTTCAGGACTGGCTCTGTGGCAACGCTCTGGATTCAAGAGGATGTTATGAGGTGCAGACTCCAATATAAACCTGAAAGAAAACAGCCACTGAAAATATTCCTTCAGCAGTCTCTGAGAGACGTGGTCAGACATTATCATAGAGGGAATATTATCAGCTCTAATACCACTGTCCCAGTTCTGTTGGAAGGGTTCATATCTGTGCAAACAAGACACAGCCAAGAGGAAATGTTTAAATTACGTCAGAGAAGTTACAAAAAAGGCACCAAATACAATGCCTGACATGCTTTTGGCAGCTTCTCACCTGTTATAGTAAAGAAGCCTGTAAAACCAGATTTTTGGAGTAAGATAAACCCACCAATATCTTCTCTGGGCAGAAGAGAAATGGCATAGCATCAGCAGAATCTGGGCCACTTATGAGGTAAGTGATGCTCACACAGGAGATGAGTTCCTCACCAAACCCCTTCCAAAGCACAGAAAAGTGCCTGCCCTGACATGGCTGAGATAAAAATTGGCTACGCTTCCCACAGCAATGCTTGCTAGACTCTGCACCATACCATTTAAATCAGTCTTCAAATCTTTCCATTCAATAAAACTGACTATTAGCACTATGACAAAATTCCTGGTTTGGTACAGAAATTCAAGCCTATGAGTCAAATTCATATACCCCTAAATTTAGGTCTGGTATTAATATTCTCTGAGAATCTGGCCTGGAGATGGGCATATGATCAGCCTCTGAAGAGAGCACCATATGTGGAATCAAATATTTTTAAATGTACTTTTCATAACCTTAAACTCTGTACTGAAATCAGAATTAAGGGAGGCACAAGTGGAGCAGCAATACCTATACCTATAGAACCAGCAGGTTAAACAAACATCTTCATTGGCCCCAGGAAGGATTAAATACACAGGTCTTCCCTCCAGTCTGGCTTCTCACAAAAACCAGACTAAGCCAAATAAAGCACACCTGTCAGCTGGAACAGCTCTTCCCTTCTGCAGCACTAGAAAGCAGGACAAGGGAAGCTCAATGAATTTAATGGCACCTTTCTATGCAAAATGCTGAGCTTGTGCATGTGTGGACCCTTCCTGCTTCAGACACCTCCTTCTCCTCCACTGCACCTTTCCCAGAGGCCTCTCAGTGGCCTTTCCAAGTCTTAATATCAGCACAGCAGTTATCCTGTTACACCTGAAGGACAATGCTTTACTACAGGGACTTTGTCTTGAAGGAAATGAAACTCTGGTCTTATCTGTGCAAAAATCTTAGCTTTCTTGCTAAGATGAGCAATGCTCTTAGCATTATTAGTGAGCAACTATTTTAGAGGTTCCAGCAGCCTCATTTGTTCCCAAACAACACAGTTCAGTTAAATGTCCAGTGCTAGACTTATATCTAAAAGCAGGATTTTCATCTCTCCCTTCCAGCCTGTTGTCAATTCTGAAAGCAGGAAGCCCCATGGTGTTCCTTAGGAGAAGAGGAGCTCCTTCCCACCAAGTTTATAAAAGCCAAACACCAGCACTCCCCCTGGGGTACCACAACCAAGAATTAGTTACCCTCATTACCCAAACTAGCCTCATTTAGGACAGAGTGCTCCCCATTCTCCTCTCTATTTCATGTTTCCAGTTCTCTCTTTGTCACAGAAGTCTGTGCAGTTTCAGGTCAGTCACTTGGGGGAAGAGCACATGTAGGACATCTGTAAAATAACAAGAGTAACACCCTTTTATATGGGATATTTATATTCCTAAGATAAATAAATTTTATTAAAAAATTATAAGCTGATCTAGAGAACCAGTAGAGATCCCATCTTGACCGAAAGTCTTATTTCTAACAGCCTCTTTAACAGGGTCAATTACTGTGACATGTTAAAGAGCAAGAACCAGTTTGTAGTAATCTTTGTGTAAATATTTGTATGATATATTTGTTACATCGCAAATCAGTATCTTTCTTATTCTGATATGCAACTAGTTTCTGATAGTAAAATCACATCAGTGCACCTTCCTGCCCTGTGCTCTGCTGTTCCCCCTTGCTCCTGGAACATGGATGTCTATAAGCAGCCACTTCCTTGTGGCCTGCAAGGTAAGAGCTGTTTTAGATGCTGAAGACTTCAGCTCACTTACAAAGGTTTCTGCGCCACCACGAGTGAGTTTACCAGACTGCTCAAATCCCCTATTCCCTCCTCATGAGACTCCTGTGTCTTTTATCATCTCAGAAGTGCCAATCTAATGCACCTAAAACTGGCAGGCACTTGCACTCCTGCCTGCTGGCATCCCCCTCCCACGGGAGCCAGGAGAAATGTCTGGTGGAAGGCAGGATTTGTGAGAACATCCACGGTGAGTGGCAGAGTGCTGAGAGTGACATTTGGCCCTTGGACCTTCCCGCTGCAGACTGACACTTCAGCTTGATTTATTTTGTCATTCTTCCATTTCCCTCCTGGTCACGAAACCTCGTTTGGTTTCACCAGCAAATGAGTGTTTGGCCTTTGATTTTACTGGAGACAAGGAATTCAATCCATGCCCTGACTGCTCAGCTCTGTCACCAAGTATTCAGAGAATATTAACCTTTCCCAACTCCCCCACAAGCAAATTTTGCCCAGGATCTTGGCAGCAGAAAAGCAATGACTTGATTAATACGAAGCATGGGGTGGTTATGGAAGGAGCATTTCTTGTAAGGAAAATCAGCTCTTTCTTGTCAGTAAATGAAAGCTAATACTCTTGCAGGCTCTTGCTTTAAAACTTTTATACCTTCCATATATCATGTTTTTGGAAGAAAGTTTTGCTATTTAAATAGCTGCCAGAGTGTTACAGGCTTATATGATTGCAATTTACAGTACTCCATAAATCAGCAGACCTCAGATGCATTGGGTAGACGAGAGCTTAAATTGACATCCTGCTTTTTTATTAACATTAAAAGGCTGGATCTCATGACATATTTACACAGAAATATCCCTGCTGCCTTGGCCAAATTGTTCCTAAAGTACTTTACATGAGGGGACATAATGATGACAACCTGAAGCTTTGTACATTAAATTATAAAAGTATTACAGCTAGTCCAGAGGGGTTAGCTCAAGTCCAGGAGAGATCTCTGTGGTTCCTGCTGCTCCCATATAAAAATGGTGGAAATTTGTCCTTTAAATAAGAATTACATGCAGGGATGCTGATGGTAATATTGCACAGAATGAATGTGAGGTCTTCTCGGGATTTTGCCTCACAGGTGTTTTTTGTGGTCAACTGTCTTTGCATAACCAGAAACTCAGCCTTTACCGACTGGGATTACCTCAGGAGTAGAATAATTTAGTCACTCAGCAGTCAATTCTCCTGCAAATCTATCTGATACATTTCAAGTAGAAGTCACAGTTAAACATTTACATACTATCACCTAACTAGTCTGGTCCTCTTCTAATTACTACAGATCTCCCAGCAAAGCCAGAGCCAGCCATTTCAGAGCTTCTTTCCATTCAGAGGTCAAGAATCCACTTCTTCATGAAGAAAAAGGAAAAAATCATCACATCATTGCAAACAACCCAGGAGATAGGAGACTGCCTTAAATGATGTACTAATACTGGCTGTCTGTGAGAGGATACCAAAGAAATTACTTGGTTTTTAAAAAGAACCAAGCAAAAGAAACCACCCTCTGGATTTGGTTGCTGGTTCTAATCAAGTAAGCATTTCTGCTCACTCCTTATCACTGACACATGCTCCAAAAAGCTGAAAGAACAAAACCAATCAACTTTAATAATAATAATAAACTCCCCCTTCCCTCATGCCAACAAAAGACATGGAAAATATTATGGCTATCATTGTTGTCCTTGGATGAGCCAACCTTCCTGAAGAGTTTCCCTTCCCTGCAGCAACAGAGCAGAATGGTCACAGCCAAGAGGGGAGCAGAGAGCAAGCCTTGCTGTTGGTCGCAACAGTGTAAAACTCTGTCAGCAGCTGGATCAGTCATTAACACCGGCAGAATTATTGCTCCAAACCAATTTGCCTCATGGTTGGGGTGCAGATTCATTTTTCTAAGCACTGTGGAAGAAACAACCCCTGCTCACAGTTCCTTCCCTGGCTGTGATGTGCAGAAGCTGTGCAGGATCACAGAACGCCTCAAAACATGGCTGAATTATGGATGAGGGAATTCAGGCGCAGAGATGCTGAAAAAGACATTAAGTACCCAAATGTACAGTGAGGAGACTCCTAAACATGAATGGGTTTAGCTCCCCTGCTCTCCAGTCGGGCAGGCACATCTGCATTCCTCCACTGCACAGAGAAATTATGCTGTAGACAAAACAGTTCAATGCTTCAAAGGTAGTTTTGACAGTTCAGTGTTGGTCTGCCCGGCCTAGCCTCAAGCACCTGATTTAGGCTATTCAATAGTGGCTATTTGGCAAATCAGCTCCCCTTTGCAGTCATCCAAATCCCTCTGTAGACCACAACACTCCCTAGCGAAGTTACCTCAGCTGCTTAAGACAATTTCATCCCCTATTTCCCCAAATGCAGTCACATCCCAAAACCCCCAAGCTCAGTGAAGTAGCCACACCAGGAATGAATGGGAGCCAGGTCTGGTCCTCCTCCAGCCACCTGCCTGCTGCAGTGCTCTGCTCCTGCAGGGAATCCCACCTGCCAGAGCTTTGTGTGTCCCTCCTGCTCACTACCATGGGGCAGCAGACTGTGCAGAACAAGGGCTCACATTGTGTTTCACCCATTTGCTACTCAATAAATTTAATGAAATGTGTTACATGATAAGTAATCTCCAGGTAGGCATTATAAATTCTGACACTTAAGTATGGTCCCAGACATAACAACATCATCACATTCTTGCTCACATCCCCAGAAGAGACTTTTCCCAAAATTAAACTTGGTAGAGGCACAAAAGGACTCTTTTTTCCTATGAGTTCAATGAGTGAGTGTAAGAAAATATAATAAATTTTGTAACAAATATACACCATAAGAAACTGTATAATCAATGCAAACTCAGTGGATATTTTGGAAAATCCAGTAGCACACAGGCAGCAAGTAGGAAAAAAAAAAGCAGGAATAACAGTTCAATTTGTCTTGATCCTGATATGGAAACCCAGCAAGGCAGTCAGTGCACATGCATTTTGTATTTAGCACTAATTAGCAAGTTTAATCCAATATCTATCTTGATCTTCCCAACTGCTGTGAAGCACCTTCATTGATTGTGTAACAGTTTACAAAGCTCTGCCAATTTTCAATGATTAAAATCTTGGCAGCAGTTGCCCACCATCATGGTGCAGCCTTTAAAACCATTTTAAAAACCCCACTCAGTATATAATGACAGCATTTAATAACAATTTGCAGATGAATGGTGCTTTTCTGGATAAGACCTAACTCCTGATCTTTGAAATGCAGGGTCATGTTTGCTTAGTGTTTTAAACTTTTCTCTGGCTCAGGAAGATGAGAGCCTAACCTTTCCTTCCCTTTCCTTTTTAATGAAAGCTGAGATTTGCCTAAAATATTGTGACTATAGCAACCGGACTAGTTTTGATTATGGAGGTATTTTTAGCTGGCAGACCAGGTGACACGACTGCAGCAGAGCCACTTGGATGCCACCTGCCCAGTTTATTATTGTTGTGGCACAGCCAAAAACAACCCTGTTGCTGCCTCATTGCTCTGAGGGGACCAGAGGTACCGTGGCTGGAGTCAGGTTCCTCTTCTGCTGCCCCCACACGCTGTGCAGGGTGAGTTTGTGTCCCATGGGGACACAGCAGCAGCAGCAGTGCAAAATGCATCTCGGTGTTAGTGCAATGTTCTGCCCAGCTCTTTGAGGATGCTGCCCCACAGAACAGTCCTGGAGAAGATCAGGTTATCTGTGTGATCATCACCACGAAAACATTCACACCAGGGAAGTGCACTCAAGAGCAAACTCTGAAGAGAATTTTCCTGACCTGTTTTCCTCTTCCTGCCCACACTCAATTTATGTCCTTCTGACAATCATAAAATACAGGCTTTTCCAGTGCAAACTTTGTGAAATTAAGTGGTTTACCTAGCCACAGCCAAAGCTTAAATACACATATTTTC
>NW_005054309.1:6032528-6089870 GCF_000277835.1 Geospiza fortis | reverse complement strand
TCTGTGCATTTAACCTTTGAAGTTTAGTTGTGAAAATCCCTAGCCCATCCATGTAAAACAAATGGAAAAACTCAGAGAGCAGCACTATTTGGGATTCCTCAGGGATGTTTGAGTAGGTATTACCTTGCCTCTCTCAAAGCACTGCAAAAAAATTATTTCCTCTAAAAACCCAAAGCATCCCTTTCCCCTGCACACACCTGCCCAGGGGCAGGGCAGAGGGGCAAAGTCACTCCACACCCTCTCTGTTTTAAAGATAACATTGACCCATTTGTCTGCCAGCCTGTGTAACATGTCACAGCCATTTTCCTACACCTGGAAATTACTCTGGGACAGAGATGGCTCCCAGCAGATCCAGAACAGGACTTGGAGGCACAGCAGGACCTGTCCTACAGGGATCTGTGGGAGCAGAGCTGCTCCAGGGATCTGCTGAGAACCCTGGGGACACAAACCAGTCCTAGCTGCCTGGGGGAAGGATGCAAAGGCAGAGGGAGGAAATTTTGGGGTATGTGTTCAACAGGGGGAAAAATAACTGTTTAATCAGGTCAGCTAAACAGGCAAGAGCTTAAGTCCAGACTAAGGTTTTCATTCTATTTGTGTGGCCAAACTGATGTTTGAGAGGGAACAGAGCTTCACATCTATCTCCAGGTTCTCCTGAAAACCCTGCACTGCCTTATCCCTCCCCAGGGGTCTCCTGTCACTTCTCCAGCATGTTTGTGCTGGTAAGGACAAAGTTTCATGTGCCACATGAGATAAGCAACAGGCTGGGGCAGAACTCTGCAGAAAAGGCCTTTTGAGGATTCTGCCTTGCGGGAGGGGGTGTTGGAGCAGGAGGAATTATTTTCCAAGAGTGTGATACATTTAGTTACATTTGCTATTGTCCAGTGAGGGCTTCAGTTCAGAACAACAAATGCATTTTTGCCCAGTTTAGGTTCATCCAACTCCTTAATTTGTAGCATTCTCCATCACCAGCATCAGAAGCCAATAAAATCAAACCTACCTGAATTTCACAGAGCTCAGCAGCATCAGGAGCTGGAGGCAGCGTCCCCACCTGGGTCTGTGGGGGTCCTGGTCCCACCCTGACACTTGTTGCAGAACTCAAGCAGTTTATTGAGCTGAGACTGGCCAAGGGCACGAGTGTCCCTGCCTCCTGCTCAGGAAACATCCTTGCTACAGAAAACATGGGCAGCAAACAATCAATTAGAGGAACAAATGAAGAGTTCAGAGCCAGGACCACAAACACATCAGCATTTTTTTTTCTCTTGTGTCACCTTGGGCTTCCTGAGGGTCTGATCCTGCTTTCCATGCAAAAGCCCTGGTGAGAGCTGCATGAACATGGCAAGGACAGACCCTGTGAGGAAAATCACTCAACACTGCCAGAGCACAGCCCAGGCAGCTGAAAATGTTCTTGACATGGGGAGAGATGCAGGAGCACACCTGTAGGTATGTAGCACACACGTCAGCATCAGCACTCACCATGTTTATGACGAATTTCATTGAGTAAAAGATCTGGCAAAATACTTGAGTGATTGCAGTCTGCAGCACACAGACCCCATCACCTGCCTTCTCTCTCCCCAGAGTGTTTTATTTCACCAAACTGGTGACAAGTGCTAAGTGCCACAGGCTGTCAACCACCCACAGGGAGCAGGGTTTCCTCACCATTGTCCCTGTGCCTTCCCAAGAACAGCAACTCCTGCAGCTTCCCAAAGCTCCCACATCTCACACAGGCACATTCCCTGTGCTTCAGTGGGAGCACAGAACAGGTACAGGGGCCTGTGATAGCAAAACATCATTTGTTCTTTGCCTTCAGGGTGAACACCGAGATGCTGCCAACAGCCAGAAAAATTTGTGATCTAATTTAGAGGCAGCAAGGCATGCCTTTTCTCCAGGCCCTTTGGAAAACAGAGCTGGGTTTCCACTTTTACATGATCTAGCTATTTTTTGATAGTTTTTTTTTTCTTTTTCAAGTACTAGACAGTGTTCATCTGCACAGAGCAGCATGCTGAGACAGAAATGAAGGCATGCTGTTGTCTGGGCACGCAGCCTCATGTTCCCACTGGATGGCAGGTCAGGCACTGGGACACTGAGTTTGGTGCTGGCAGTGATCAATCACAGCCACTAGAAAGGGGTGAGAGTAGGAGTTTACAGTCAATTTTTGCCACAGGTGCACCATTAAATGTTTAGATGGCTGTTCTACAATTTTCTGTGCACTTTCTCCCTAGTCCTTCATGGCAGTACAAAAAATGTGGTTACAATGAGTGATAGGAGATTTCAGCTGCAATTTTAATACACAACATCCCATTTTCCCTGTTTAACCCTGCCTCCTGTGGAGTGTTAGAGATGGGCTTGGACATACCTCACAGACAGAGTAGGGATATTTTTTTTTCCCTCCTCTTCCAGAAAATTTCTGGGTAAAATCTGCTTCTTCCAGTCAAGCTAAAACTACTGCAAGAAAGTCTTCCATTGTGAAGCAGCATTTGGAAAGGTTTCCTAAAAGTCACAGGCTGGGACTGAGTTTGAGCTCCTGAGGTTTACACTTGGCTCTTGCACTGAACTGTTGTGTGTTCTGTGGTTCTGTTCTCCTTTCCCCCTGCTGCACTTGGACAAGGGACAGCTGCAGGGCTGGAGGTGCCAGCTCATCCAGATTGCCCAGGCTCTGTCCAGCTGCAGCACGAGGTGCCCCCCACATCTCTGCCTTGTCAGGGAGACACCACCCTGGCCCCTGGTGGTTTGGATGAGCAGGTTCTTTCCTGGGAAGGTCATTCAGGGGTGACACCAGCCCATCTCCTGCCTGTCTCCCCCGTGGTACCTCGCTCTGGCTCTGCCCCCTGGAGATCACCCAGCAGATGATCTGCACAGAATGGGTGACACCAGAAAGTGCTGGATTTGGGGCAAAGAGACAAAAGGATATCCCGTACCTTGGCAGGGCAATCCCTTCTCCTAAAGGGAAAAGCTTCCCCTTTCCACTTTGTCTTCCCAGATTTATGTCATCTCTGCAGACTAAGGCCATGTGGGTTTTTGGCCGTCAGCACCTCCTGGCTGTGCCCATCACCAAAAAATGTGAGTTTTACTCAACTCTACCATCCCTGCTGCCTCCCCTAGGATCCCCCCGGTGCAGGGGAGGAGATGTGAAAATCCAGAGCCAAAAGTGAGTCCTGAAGATGAAATACGTGCCACCAGCCCAGCTCCTGGTTTCCAACACATGCACAGGGAGCACTCAGCAGGATGTATTGCTGCTTAGGTCAGGATAACCCTTCAGACGCAAAGCCACTCTCTGGCCAGGGCTCAGCTGCTCTTGGGGAACCTGCACCCCTGCCCCTGAGCTAGATCCAGCTTATACGAGCAATTACTTCCACGTCCTCTCTTTGGGGCTCTTGAGCAGATATTCAGTGAATATTTGGAAAGAAAACCCCAACGCCCGCCTCCCTTGTGAATACTTATCTGCAAATAAGTATTTGTGAACAAGTATTTGCAAATAATCCGTCCAATAAAAAGGTTCCCAGGCTCTTTTTTGCCCGTGAAGCAGCAGCAGCAGCAGCGCTGAGGGAAGGCCGAGGCGGCTCTGGCTCTGAGGCGCGCAACGGCAAGGGGCTCACGAGTGAGAAATGAGGGTGAGCAGTGTGCTCGGCAGCGGCTGCCTGCACCTTCAGACAGCCTCAGCGGTGACAAGGGGCATCAATCCATCCACCCATCAATCCGTCTGTCCATCCATCAGTCCATCCGTCCGTCCCTGAGGCGCCCGGCGCGGTCTCAGGGCCGGGAGCGGCGCGCGGGCGCCACCTGGCGGTGCTTGGCGGCCATTGCAGTGCGGGCATTCCCGGCATTCCCGGGATTCAGCAAGCCGGGACACGCCCGGGCCTTCCCCCGCCTGGAGAAAAAGGCCGCTGAGCAGTTGGCAGCTTTCCGGGCAGCCACCTATTCACTACCCTCTGTAACTGTATTATTTACAATACCACCGGCTAAGTTGTCGAGCTCTTTGATGCTCCTTCTTGCCTTTCACACCTGTGCAGGCTGGGGACAGCACGGTGACACCCAAGGCTCTGTCCCACACAAGGATGGTCACTGTCAGCAAGCAGGGTTTGGCTCCTGGGACAGACACCCGGGAGAGCCAGTGCCACCTGCTCTGCATTCATAAGAGACTTTTCCCGGCGGCCGAGCTGCTCGGCTGATGCTGGGCTGCAGCACCGGGCTGGGACCAGCGCCACGCCATGAGCCTGTGGCTGCTGGGCGCTGGCTCGGGGGTGAATTCGGTGCTGGGCATCAGCAGCTCCTCTGGAGAGTCACTGTGTGACCCCTGGAGAGCCAGCCGAGTGACAGGAACTGACTTGGGTGATGCCCATTCCTAGCTCCCAATGTCTCACCCACAGAGTGCCAGAACAAAAGCAGGCAGAAATGAGCATTGCTGGCATTTGTGTTCAGTTCCTGCTCTGCAGGAGCTTGGCTCTTCCAGCAATTAAAGACAGTCAGCAATACCCTCAACACTGCAGACACGTGCAAGCAGCAATCACTGATATCGCCTGCCCATTGGAGCTGCTGCCATCCCCTCCACTTTTCCACTTAATAAATAAAACCTGACCAAAACCAAAACAACAAACCATTCTACATTGCTTGAACAATCACAACACACCTGAGAACAATCTGACACACACCTGGCTGTATCAGTGCTTAAACCACTTCAGTAAAGATGGTGTGAAAGAGACTGGTTCAAGCTACTCACCAATGATGGTGAGTAATTGGAATCATCCAATTCCACAGGCTGAGGGTCAGATCCTCAACTGAAAGGACTTGACAATGCAGCGCTGTTGGCTTTCAAGGTGAGAAGAGCTGAAATGGAAACTGGAAGCTCATATTTAATGCTCAGCCATTCCCCAAGGCTCCCATGGCTGATCTGAGGCTCTCCCCAGCACCACAGCCTGGACAAACACGAGTTGCTCCACAGCAGTGCAGTATTTGTGATTCTGCATGAGTGGACCTGTAGTTCAGTTTCCATCAGTGACTGCTGCAGGGGCTTGTGTGAAACTCTGGTATGTGAGTTAAGCTGGCCACAAACCTTTCCCTCCCAGCTCTCTCCCATCTGAGGGAACAGACACATCACCACAGTGCCCTGCTGCCAGCCTGGGAGAGCACAAGGATGATACAGGATTTGCCCAGAGGCTGCCTGCTCCCTGTATTGGCACAAGCTGGAGCTGTTGGGAAGCCATCAGCCTGCTTTTGCAGATGCCTTGTACAAACATTTACATTTCTCTGCAGACACCATTTGGTTTTATCTGTCTGCTTAAGCTTTTCTGCTGTAGCCAGCTGGGAGGGAAGAGGGTGATCCCAGACCCCGCTGGGAGGTGCCATGGATGCTCCAAGCTCACAGCCCCAAGGAGGATCCCAAGCAGGGGGGTCTGGGGTATTCAGCACCACCAGGGACTAAAGGGGTGCAAAGATAACAGGACTCAACACTAAGGTCAAGTTGTACTCTTGAACTGTGTCTTACCTCAGATATTTTTGGGGAGCACCATCCCTCTCTCAGTGCCTCCTGAGGATGATCTGAATAACCAATGATGTTCCCTTTCACGGGTGGGTGAGAAGGTGACAAAAGGACTCCACACCAGCAGTCACACCCAGGAATTCCCAGGCCCTAAACCTGTCTTTATTTTCTGTCTGCTTTCCACCAGGAGAGGCAACTTAAAAGTTTAAATCTCACCAAGGTTGAGTGACATAAAACAAAAGCTTTCCAGAAAGCTGAATTTATGAATTTCAGGGAAAATATTGACATCTCAAAATGTATTCTTATTCACTATTAGGAGAAAAACAAGCTTTCCTGTGAGACAAAGTCACAGAAATCTTCTGTTTCCATGATGTTGAGCCATTTCATTTTGATAATGTCAAAACATCCTAAAATATTGTCTTATGCAAAATAGTAAACAGATCAAGCATTTCAATAAGGCAAAATGAAATTAATTTACACAAGCAAGTAAAAATTATTTGTTTTGACATCCTCCTTTAAAAATTGTCAAATTACCAGAAACCTGGGATTTCAACGCTAACAATACAAGGTAACTCTTCCAGACTGTTTTAGACCAGCTCTTCACCCAACAGCCAGACTGATTCAGCCCCAGCAATATCCATTTTTTGTTGTCACCTGGCCCACACCCCACTCTGCTGGAGGCCTGGGGTACAGAGCTGAGCACAGTTATGGTGTGTGTACAACACCCATGCCAAACACCCATGCCAAACCCCTGAGGCTGCCTTGGCTTTACTTTCTGCAGGTCCTGTGACTTTCCCTGGCCCTGAGGTAAAACTAAGGAGCCAGCACCCGGGTGAGAGCTCACAGGGAAGTTGTGGCCATCAGAAGCAAGAACCTGGAAAATAATCGTTGTCACCTCTGTGCAATCACCAAGAGCACACGTGGCTTGAGACTGGCAACCTTGACTTCTGAACCTGTACCAAACCACTCAGTCTGTGCTAATTTGTAATTAGGAGTGGGTGATTTCTTGTATTGGCATCTCTTTTAAATCAAACTGAAAAACTCATCCTGTTAGAGTCTGTCAGCATTTCCATTTCTCTCTGTGGTTACTAAGAAGCTTCAGACTGTGCTGTTCCAGGCTTCACCTTTCATGCTATTTTCAAGCATTTCAGCTGCTATGAAAGGGCTGAGATCTGCTTTCTGATGCTGCAAGACACGACCCAAAATATTCTCCCTATGTCTTTTCCTCCTGTGAACACCAAAAACCTCTCCCCATCTACCTGAGTTTGTGCCCCACTTTTAAGAAATGCTCAAAGCTTGAAATCCTGGTTACAGCTCCCACAGGTGGCGAGGCCAACCAGCTGCAATGCAATGCAGGCTCAAAAAAATGAGGGAAAATTTTAATTGTCACAAACCCAGCCTGCAGGCAGCCTGGCTCCCTGCACACATCACATGAGTGCCCCTGCAGACCACTTTGACAAGGGAAAGATCCTCTCTCTGGCATTTTGTTTTCCATCTCCCCTGGCTGCCAGGGTGCCAGCCCTTGCATGCAGCACCTCCCCTGTCTGACCCACTGCTGGGGCATTCAACGGTTTCTCCATCTTCAAAAGGGATAGGAAAAGAGAGATCCATAAAACATTCACTTAATACATTTATGCCAGGTAACCCCTCCCATCAGCCAGCCTGGCCTCCCTAGGGAAGGACCACAAAGGTCCAGATACATTTTTTCCACTCTGCCCTTTCAGACTGGCTTTTTCCAACTTCAACACTTTGTTTTACTTTTCAGGCTATTTCTTCTTGACCTCATCAAGTGATGTCCTGAAACACAAAAATAGATCAGTTTAGAGATGACAGTTTTAATTCAAACCATAATCTCTGTTTTTATAAATGTATCCTCTCTAAGTTTCTTGGTTGTTTGCATACTAAATAGCCTGTCTTGTTTTCACTTTGCCATCTCTTTCTATTATATTATTTTTACATCTGACAAGCACAGCTAGGCTGTGAGAATGCTGCAGTGTCAAAAGCAGATTGAATTTGCTGATTGCTGGAGTTCTTTGTGCTGCTCACACAAAATTCCTTCTTTCCCTTATAATACATCTGTTGTTTGTATATTCGATAAAGTTAATATCTGTGAAATCAGTCATTTCCCCCGGCTCTAAATTATACTGCAACAGACAGAAGATTGACTTCACTGTATTGACAAGAGAGAACTCTCAACACTTATTATTTGTGGGGACTTGGAGAGATTACAAAAGCACACAGAATGGCTTTATCTGGGGAGTGTATTTCTGTAAAAGCTGATAAGGTGATGTATGCACATTAATGTGGGAATAGTCTTAAACAAACTTCTACCTTTCTAATATTTTTGGGATGAAGAACTAAAGAAACAGCATAAATCAATACATCATCCCCTTCCTCTCTTCGTGCCAGTATCCTCTTTAACACCAATCTCATGTGCAATATTTATGTCTACATAAATAATTCAGGAACCAATTAATCCAATTCTTTTATAATTACCTCTTATAATGGCATACAGTCCAAATCCCAGCGGCTTAATTGCTACTTAGTGGAGATATTTATGACACCAACACTAGTAAAGAATATAGGCACTCTCACTTATGTCAGTTAGGGACAGGGCTTAAGCTACTAAACTCCTGATTTGGATTTCAAACACCTCTGAAATCCTGGAATTTGAAGGCACCCAGGTTTTCACTTCAGAGCAAGAGGCTCCAGTTCCCCTATTTCACACGTGTGAGGGTTCAGGAGTCAGCTCTCACCTACAGCAAGGTGAGAGCCCCAAAGCACTGCCCTGTCCCCAGCTCTCCCAGCAGGGCTGTGCTGGGTTTTGTGCCTTTCCTGCCAGATCTGACCACACTTGCCCAGGCTGGCTCCACACCCCCGGGTGCATGAGCACAGATCACCTGGGCTCAGTCTGTGAGCCTGAGTGCTGAGAGCATCTCAGATGGGAATACTGGGATGCACAATGGATCCTGCCCTAAGGAACCACCCTCAGCACCAAGCTGGACACTTCACTGAAGGACACAACTCTACCAAGGGAAAGCAGAAATGTGGAGATCTGGAAATGTCAGAAGTGAAAATTTCCTGTGTCTTGGTTTAGAAATTAAGCTCTTCCCACTTCAACTTACCAGGCCTGGCAGGCTGAATAATTTCCCCATTATCCCTTCAGAGGAACATGTGAGAGACAAACCTTGAAAAAGGAATGAGTGTTTAGTGGCCTACCTAATCTGGTATTTTACTCAAGTGAGAAGGATATTTCCTGAGCACAGTGTGACATGCACTGCCTGCTGTAAAGGCATCCTGTGAGGTTGTCTCACACATCCCTTAAAATAATCCTCCTTGGAAACACGAGAGCATTCCTTGGAATTCCTGTCAGGGATGTTTTAAGCAACCTTTTACAGGATCAGCCAAAAAAGGCACTGATATTGGGGTAGGCAGAGGCAAAGTGGTGTTTTTGAGAAAGGCTTTATCTGCATTTGGCTGCATCAACCAGGTTTGCCTCAGCCCCAGAAACCCTAAAGTTAAGGCAGCACAATAGCCACAGGATTTAGGCACTTTGGATTCAAGGGACTGCATTTAGCTGAACTTGAATGCATTTTTGATTGATTTAAGGGAAAATAAACAGTTCTTAAATGAAAAATGAACACCCGCGGATTGGCTGGCCCAGGTTTAAGTACACTCACAGAAAATCACTCCTTCTCCCAGTGCAATTTTCCCTTTGTTACTAAGTTCTAAAATGTTAATGGCTTTCAACTTGCGGAAACACAAATGCTCAGAAACTTTGTCCTGTTACTTGTAAAGTGCATTGCATCGAGAACTACTTGGTAATTAGAGGGAATGTGCATTTAAAACTTAAGGATACAGCTTCTAACTGAGTCACTTAGTTTTTATGATTGCTTTTACCTTTACAAGCAGCTGAAGGCATCCTCTGAAGTCTTAAACTTGTCCTAATCAAATGTTTCAGGCAGTGTATTTTCATGAGACCTGGCAAATTTATTCCATTATGTTGCTATTAATGGTGGATATTTATGCATTAGGATGCAAAGAAGTAACTCCTACAACTAACATTTCACTAAGGAAAGTTTTGTAATTACACCGAGAGATTGGGAATTGGAATTCCTGGGCTTCTGCTGAGCTGTGGGACAGACATAAAGTGCTATTCCTTTATCCACTGAAGGCACAGTAATATTTGTAAGGAATTATTGTGAACATATTTCATAAAAGGGTGACTTTCTTTGGCATTTAATCCCTTCACCTGCACGCTCACACCAGGGCATGTTACTGCTGCTAAGGTTCTTAGACATCCTCAGAGCAGTTTTATACGTGTTTATGGGTGGTTAATGAGTTAATCCCTTTCTCTCTGACCTGGGTCACAAAGCTGAAATGCTGAATTTGAAGCAGCAACACTGGATAAGGGGTAGAACAGAGAAGCTTATGAGGAAATCAAAGAGAAATTGACTTGTTACTAAAGGTGTTTTCAAATAAGTCCTTTTCATTTGGGGAGAGGATTAATTTTTTTTCTGGACTATCCAACTTTTCAGAAAGAAAATGAAACCACTACTGCTCCAAGACTCAAAGACTGAAAGCTTCTCAATTTCTAATAAAATATTAGAGATTTGTTTGTTCAATAAAAAAGAAGAACATCTGACCTCCATGCTGCTAGATCCTGCACTCCCAGCACGTGGTGGGCAGGCAGGGCAGTAGGATCCCCTGGAGAACAGCAGGCAGCAGAGGGGGCAGAGGGACACAGCTCCAGGTGCTGCAGAGATCCCAAGGGAAGCTTAGAGGGAGCATCCAGGTTCCTCTCCCACACCTGCAGAGAGCCAGGAAACTCCAGCCAGGGATTGTTCTGATCTCAGCCTCTGGTTCTTCCTCTATTTCTAATAAACCTGCCCCCAAGGACAAGGATATGAACAATTCCCTGGAGAGTCCAGGGTCTTTTAGCCTTGCTTGTTCCTCTTGCGAGAACTTCTTCACCAGTGGTGCCACACCAGGATGGGGCAGGACCACTGCAGACCTGGGGCCACTGCTGATCTCCAGGGTCTTCCCTTGCCCTGGGGACCAAATACTCAGGAAAATTCAAGATATGGGAACAAAACTGAGCCCTGTCAAGGCCTCTCATGAAAAAGGGGAAGAATCCCACGCCAGGACAGCCTCTCTACTTGTGCCCTCTCTGATCTGCCACATGCCAGGTGGGCAGCCCAACCTTTGGCTTTTGCATGTGCCAATGCAGCCTAGAATTCAAGGATCTGTTGGGTTGAAATTTCCCATGGAAACAGCTCTATCTGGCTGAAACCTTCAACAAAAGGCTTTGCAGAGAAATATATTTTATTCAAAGGAGCGTCTTGAGTTTCATAAGTGCCCTGACTTTGGCACAAGAAATCTCCTCTCTGAGCTGATGGTGATTTATCTGCTCTATTAAGTCCAGTGACAAAGCCCTGGTGCCATCAATGGGACCAGAAATTAGACTGTCTGTGGAAAGGCAGGAATGGAGGTTTCACCTCAGTTGCTCTGATTTAAATGCAGAGAAGCTCTTGTGGCTCCTTTTGTGTTATCTCAGCTCTAAAGGAACAGAATGGGGAGCAGAGCTGTGCCGTAATTGCCTAGGCTGAAACCAGCAAGCAGTTCAAGCAAAAATATTTTATCATGGAATTCCCAAGCGTGTTTGGGAAACTACTGATTAATTTCTCAAAAGTGACTTAATTTCCTTTAATTATAATAAAACCAAATAATAATAACAATTTTAAAATAACCCACCACCAACCAACCAACCCCACCCCCCAAAACAACCCCAAAAAAACCAAACAAAATCATTTGCCACTTCTCACATTAAGAATATACTTACCTGAACATGTGTATCTTTTTTCCCTCACATTTGCCTCAAGGTACAACTCAACCAACAATAAATACCTATGTTTTATCCCCTGTATTTAACAAATAAAATTCTATGGTAATTTCACAATCAACAATGCTTCGTGTTAGGAATTCCATTATTAAATCTGATTGAATATGATTAAATATGGCTCATGCTTTCCAAAATGGGTTGCATGATGGATTTAAATGAACTCATTAGTGGCTAATGCAGCAAAGCACTTTCTAAATGCTAATGTTTGGCTGCCTTTGGCTCGTTAATTAATTTGAAGATTGTGTAATTATGGGAGCTTTCGATTAGCATACGTCTCTTCTTTTTATTCCCCAACGACAGTTGTTTGTGTGTAACTATTGGAAATTCAATTATATTTGTAATAAAAAATAGGACATCAAACTGCCCAAACAAGCACACTCTGCAGGGGACAGCATCTTTTCCTTTAAAGTCTCCTTTATTACTGTTATTTTCAAAAGGACCATGGGCTCAGCAGCTTTCAGCACAGAGAAGGGAGAGCACAGTACACGGCCCTGCCAGATAATTACACAGCCCTGAAGAGCTGTGCAGGATGTGTGAGGGCTGGATATGGCTTGGGAAGAAGCAGGAGCAGAGCCTGGCTGGTTTCCTTTCTCTCTTCCCTCCCCCTCTTTCCTTTTTTCAAATTTATTTCTGTTGTACTTTGCTTTTAGAGGCAGCCCAGCCAGAGGAGAGGAGCTGGTCTGTGTGTGCCAGGGCAGGCACAGCCCTGGGCTCCTGGTGGATGGGCAGAGCCACAGATTGATTCCAAGGACTCTGCAGCAGCTGGCAAAGCAACACCTGTTAAACTCTGCGCTGGTATTTTGGGCAGTGAATGCACTGGCAGCTCCACTGTAAATAACACCACAAATGGACATAAAGCAGAAATAGCCTCTTAGGCAGATATTAGACACAGGGATGGGGCTATAAATGTAACAGAAACAGAACTGAGCCAAGTGTTGCAGTCAAGGCTTGCGTCTGTAACAGAGACAGGGTTAAAAGAGCTGTGGGTTCATGAGTCCTACAGGGATAATCCATGCCCAGGACTCCTGGAGCTGTAAGGCTCCTAGGTGGCCAAAGAAAAAAAGAGCTGAACCTCCTGGAGACATTTTGAATGACAACAACGAAAAAAATGAAATCAACTCCCTCAAGCATTTCTCCCATGCTTTCAAAGGCACATCTGATTTCTCCAACAAGTCCCATGGCTGTCCTCCCAGCACACAGTGAACTCACATCAGTCCTTATCATAACAGAAAACTTGTTTGTCATCAATAGATTTTGTTTCCACTAAGTACAGGGTTCTCTGCTGTAGTTATCCAGGGCCACCCGCAGCTGGATGGAGGGGTATCACAAGTGTAAAAGCCAGGAAAACAAACCTTGGGATTCATTAGTATGCACAGCAGTGCCTGAAAGGAGCCTTTCTCTGCCAGCAGCTGCAAGAGCAGCAAGGCATTAACATATGGAATAATTAAGCCAAACAAGTAACTACTGCATTTTCTAGTGAAACAGAAAAACTTCATTTTCTCAACTTGCATCTCAAAAACAACCAATGTGCATCACTTAGATAAATCACTTGAGCACTGTGGTTTTTAAATTGCTGTTAACCGTGGATGCTCATCCTGTGCACTTCTATATGGATATATATTATTTAAAAATGAGCAACTAGGCATGATTTAATAGGTAACATCAAAACCTCAACACCCTCACCACATCTTCCTTTTGGAGTTTCTGTTTGAAAATAACAGGAGTTAAGGGAAAAGAACAAGGAATGACAATGAAGAAGGACCTGTTGGCTGGGCTGAACTACTGCTGCTTCCAAAACCAGAACTCCTGATCCATTCAGCTGCCAGGGAGCCATGGGATGGGTGTCAGTGATGACCTGCTCTGAAATGTCACCTCCTGAGGCACCTGGGAAAGTGAATCACTGACTCAGCAGCTGAGTGAAACCAGGAGAAGATGCAGGAACAGAAACAGGCCAGGGAAGAGTAGGGCTGGTGAAGGGTGCAGGGAGAGGCAGCTAACAGGAAAATCAACAGAGCAGGGAGTGAGCAGGAAGGGACCAGGCTCCCAGGCAGCTCCTGCCACCTGCAAAGTCTCTTGGGCTGATAAAAAATAAATGAAACAAAACCTAAAACATGCACTTCAACCATGGCATTGGCACTAGGAAAAGGTGCAGCACAGTTTAACAGGACAGCACCAAAAATGACAGAAAAGCAGTGGATTTTCATGCAGAACTGCAACCCCTGTCTGAAGTTACACCAAATATAATCAATGTTTAAAGCCAAAGTTACAGACACAGGGGTTGGGGTTTTTTATACTGTTTCCCAGAGCTTTGGCTGCTGGATTTAAACTCAGCCACCCGAGAAATATCTGTAAATCCAAGAGGGAAAAAGCCTTCCACCCTCCTAGTGTACGACATTTAAGGGTGAGAAAGGCAAAACATAGCATTGCTCATATCCCCCTCCCTGCTGCTGTTAGGGACTGCTCTGCTGTTAATGCCATCAAATCCAGCACTGGTGCTGGTGGCCACAGACTGTGCCTCAGGGAAGAGCCAGCACTCCTGCAGGACAAATGATGCAAGGAAACAACAGGAAGGCCTGGAAGTGCACAGCAGCCAGCTCCAACATCCAGCTGTGCCTGTGGAAGTTCCCCTGTTGTTCTGCAAAGCTGACAGCCTGGTACTCTCCCTGAAATCCTCACCTTTCCCTGCATCCCCCACACACCCACCTGCTGTAATTCCCTGTGGAAGAGCACTCCATCCACCCTTCAGCTGCAAGGATCATGGTCCCAATGCATCAGCTCTTTTATCTGCCTTTTAATCTCCTTTTTTCCACCCTTGAGGCATGCTCCATCTTCCCTTCTGCAGACAGGGAGGGCCTGCACACCATCATTACCCAGCGACAGGAATCTGACAGCCTAATCTTAACTTCTTAACAGCTGTGTTTATTTACTTAAGTAGTAAATTGTTTCCTCTAAAGCACAGAGGGGCTGGTTTGAACAGACACACATCTCCGCAGTTGGGGGAGGTTTGGTACTTGCACATGCTTTCTCTTGAAACTACACATTTTTCCATCACTTTAGGTTTTGAATTAGAGGCAATCTTGGGATCTGAGCTTTGTTGTAATGACTCCTCTGCCGCTGCTTTGGATCGAGGGGAAGGCAGGCTGGAAGTGCAGCAAATTGGCTTGCAGGAAATGGGAAATAATCACACCACTTAAGCTCTGAATCTGCCTGACTACACTTGCTCCCATTGCGAGGCACTTCTGTGCTGCCCGTTTGCAGTTCAGTTCAGATCACAGGAGCAGTGGCAGCAGCACATTGCCCTTTGCCTGTCCCCACACTCACCCACATGGATAGCTCTGTACAAGCAGCATCACCCCAGGTCAGAAGAGCTGCCAGGATACTTTAATGAGTCACTCACACACACCTTGACACTTAAAATCCAGCCCCACTAGTCCAGATCAAGCTGGGGTTTGTGTTTCTGGAAACAGCCCTCAATACATGGTGGGTCCTGCTGGGACAGCAGCAGCTCCTGGGCTCTGCTGGGTGCTCCTGCTCACAACAGACTGTGACTGCTTAGGAACCTGCTCAAAGCACTTACAGCTCCTGCCCTAACCTTGGGAGAAGGAAACAAACCCAAAATCTCACAGCTTACCATGAGCCAAGCACTGCTGCAGCCATCCCAGCTGGAATAGCAAGTGTTGGAAAAGGGAGGAGAGGCAGAAATGGGAAAATAGCACATCCTTCCTGCTCAGCAGCAGTGGGAATTTCTTAATGTTAATGAACATGTACCATGACATGTGATCCTGTGCTAATAAAATCTCCTCTTCTGGCACCCACTTCTCCTGGGGATGTGGAAGCAGCTGGAAATACAGCACACACCTACCCTCTCTATACCACTGGGACTGCTGGATCCTTACAACTCTCTCAAACAGGGCTGTAAAAGGAGGTGCATTTTCTCCACACTCCCCACGGCAGCAGCAGGCTCAGTTGAGCAATGGCCTCTACTAAACCTGCACGTGTCTGGGGTTTCCCAGTTCTAAAACATGGAGCGTGTTTAAAGCTGTTTATTCACAATAGATTTGGATGTTGTTGAATCCTTATGACTTTGGTCTATTTAAAAGAAGCCTTTCTTAAGACAGTGGTCAGAAACCAGGAATATGTTGATCTCCATGAGACAGAAGCAGCCCTGTCTGAAATGCATTTTTATCATATTAAAAAGCATTTACTGCCGGGAAGCATGTTCAATATGGAGCAGTTAACATTTTTTTCTCTCTTCTTTGGAACTATTACCAATATCTTAATGTATCACTGGAGCATTTCCTGAATTCACTTTTCTGTTTTGTTTCAGGCCTTGCTTCCCAGGGGCCCTACTCCACTCTCACTGTTTCTGAACATTTCTGTCCCAGTGCTGGTTTGGGAGCAGGGTCCCAGGTGGAAGCCATGGGCAGATACAACCTCAGCCTGGTCCTCTGTCCTATTCTGGGGGAAATTTTGAGTTTAATTCCTAGCTTTGCCACAGACCTGCTGGGCAGCCTTGGACAAAAATGTGTCACTAGCTGAAAACCATGAAGGGGGAACAACACAAAGGTTGCAGAAGGGAAAAAAGGTGTTTATGTAAGACTTCCAAAAACCAGGGGGGTCATTGCTGGGACATCAGCAAAGCAAAAATTATAAATTGCTATAAATTACTGAGCTACTTCTCAAGAGTTATTGTAGCAGAACTGCAAAACCAGAAATTTTATTTTGTTTTCAGTTTCTCCCTGCCTTGTTTCAGAGACCGTATTTCTTATAAACAAGATTCTTATTTCAGTATTCCTCAGATTGTCTGTCAATAAGAGCAGCTGGTGTTGATGGATTGATTAAGATACTCTGAGGATGGTTCAGCTTAAAGAAGAAAAGACACAACAGATTTCAAAGACGTAGAAGGCTGCTGTGGACAATAAACAGCTTCCCCCCGCCACCCCCCATTCAGGGTGGACAAAATGCTACATTTGTAATTGCACAGAAGATTCAGGTTAGAGAGGAAAGTGTTTTACCATTAAGGCTATTGCAGTATTTCAACAGGAAAGCCTTGGAGAGCAGCCTGGCAGGACCAGGCATGTGCAACCCCTCTTGCCTTTCCTCACCTACACCCTCAGACATTTCTCCCCACCTTCCGCATCACTTGGTGACTCCTGTTAATTTCAAAGAGAAACTCCAAAAGCAAAAGTTATTCTGCCCTTTATTCTGCTCATTTACAAGTCCTCACAGAGCAAGTGCAATAAAATGGCTGAAGAGCTGGACAGAACTCCTGGAATTCCTATATCCATGTAAAAAGTGATCCAGCTGTAAATGCAAAGAAAGTCACAATGTGCTGATTTCAAACTAACAGAGCACTATGGGCACAGAGTTCTCATCCTTACTGTTTCTTATTGTCCAGTTCAGAGGCACAATTTACCTGCAACTGGAAAAGCATTTGATGGAAACACTGAGTCGATTTATCCACCCAGCCAAGCAAACAGCAATAAACCAGGAGATAAATAAATGGGTCAACAAGTATTTTGCTCTTGAATGCTCAAGGTAAGAAATCATATACCTAAAGCCCCAAATTGGAGATCGATCACTGTCCAGACAGCAGCACCAAACTACATCTCCATACAGCTGACATTTCCAAGAATTAGTGGAGAATTTCCTGCTTGAACAACACACAGGGCAAGGTTATAATTTGTTCCCTATGAAAACTATATTCAATGATTTTCCCATAGAATTAGCTGCAGGAACTGGATAGAAATAAATAGGATAAAATAATAGAATATTTAATTCAGCACACACAGCAAGTTTTACCAATCTGAGCATGAGATGGTAAACAACAGAATTGCAACTACACAAACTCCTACTTCTGTGTCTTGGGAATTGGCTCCTGGCTTCAAATTACTCACTGCTAGAAAGCAGTTTGTTCCCATCCACCTAATCAGCACCTGACTTTTCTGCAGTGTTCAAGCAAACTGAAGACAGATGGGCTGTAGCCACAGAAAGGGAAAGAACTGCAAAACTTTCAAGTAACTATTTAAGAAGTAAACTAAGTGTAATTCTTCACTATTGTGCTGTGGTGGGAATTTGCTACTTTAAAAACGAATCACTTATGAAAAATCAAGGGATATATGTTAAAATTATTGTGGCTCCCAAGTAATATGAATAGATGGTCATTGTGTCATAAAAATTTTTTTTCCATATTTATAAAGCAGAGAGCCCTAGTGCAGCCCAAGTGCAACAGCGAGCAGACACTGTGCTCCAAGTGGCTTCTGGAGCTGCAAATGATGCAGCAGCACAATTCCCTGAGCAAGACAGAGGCTGTGGAGACCCAGGGCAGCTTTGGGGAGCCCTCAGCCATGCCCACATGACACAACTCCCACCTGTGCCCCTCTGCCTGGCATTTATTAAGGCAGGCCCCAAACCTTCAGATTTTCTTGTCAGAAGAAAGCATTTGAAGCAAGAACAAAGGTACAAATTAAACTAAGTGGAGCCTGCAGATGTCATGGTTTCCACCAAGGCTGAGACAACACACAAGGAGCAAAAAGTGCCTTAGGCTTGTGGCATGAGCACTTCAGCACAGTGGCACAGGAAAGTTGATCTTTAATGGATGGATTTTTGATATGTCAGAATAAAAAGCCCTTCATCCACCAACATCTCTCTTCAGAAGCGCTGCCCTAGGTCTGCTTGCACTGAAATAATTGGGAATTTCCCAACAGCATCACTGTGAGCTGGGCCCTTTGATTCTCTAATTGGGAAGGCAGAACACTCAGTCTGAGCTGTCACCAGTCCAGTGAAGTCCTGAAAATGTTCAAGAACATGTAACTCAGAAAGCTCAAACTACAGTGTTCTCAAGGTTAAAATCAGGGCACTCAGCATCTAGAACAAGTCAGAAAAACTGTAGGAAAACAGAAAATAGTCTGCTGAAAGTACTCAACCTCTATCAAGATGTCTTGACAATTTTTTTAAGCCAAAATCTTGACTTAGTAACTGAAGAATTAATCTGGAAGCAGAACCTTATCATATGACATCTCTTAAGAAAAACCTGTCTTTATTAATCCTTCAGCCAAGCCTTTATGGCACCAATTTTCAGTTAGTCAGATAACCATGAAAGCCCCTGCACTGCAGAACTCCTGGATCAGCTTTCCTTAAGGACAAAATACTAACTGGAGCATCATCATTCTCTACAGAATCATCAATAAATCCCTCCCAAATTATTATTCCATTACAGCTGCCCTGTGCTGACATCAGCAAACCAAAGATATTGCTTTGACTTCCATCAAATCATTTCCCTGTGAGGTAGGGAACATGGATTTTATGAATACCTGAGACCACAAGCTCCTACAGAGTTGTAAGAATCAGGCTGTAACTAAAGACCAAAGGGAAGATTTGGGAAGCAGGGAAATAAGGCACCTACCTGGAATGCTGTCTCCTCTTCACAGGATGGATCTGGCCATCGCTACCATGTGAGAGCAACACGTACATAACACAACGCTGCTCCTGCATTTGCACTAAAGAAATATCAGCTCACAGTCTGTCTCAGAACCATGAAACTGCTCCAACATTGCTGCCTCAAAATCCAGGTGATGCAGAAATCCTGCAATGTGCTCACACTCCAGATGAAGGGAAGGCAAAACTGGTTTTACACTTGTAAAACAGAGTCCCTCCTCTGTTTTAAATTCATTACAGGCACTTTTCAACAGCAAGTTTCAAAGTATTAAAATCAATTTTGATAGCATTACTGAGAAAGCTACTACTTTTGGATATAGAGCAAATCAGCAATCTACAAGAAAAAGCAGCAATTTCACCATA
This sequence comes from Geospiza fortis, assembly GCF_000277835.1. Classification (NCBI taxonomy): domain Eukaryota; kingdom Metazoa; phylum Chordata; class Aves; order Passeriformes; family Thraupidae; genus Geospiza; species Geospiza fortis. Next base: position 6,070,695 of record NW_005054309.1, on the reverse strand, counting down.
AATTGGTGACACATTGAAAAGAAACATTGACATATTGAAAATAAACTGCCCAGGTTCCCTCATTTGGGCTATGACATGACCCACAATTCCCAAGGAATTAAATCATTATATGCATGATGGATGTGTGCTGTTTCACACATGAATCTGAGTGGTTTCACACATTTATCTGCAATACAGTAACACAAACAAGGTTGTCCTGCACAGCCAAACTGAGTCACTCTGCACCACCAGATCTCCCCAGTGTGAAATTCCATTGCCAGGGAGGAGCTGCTCCCATGCCTCCAGAATCTTCCACACAGCTGCACTCTGCTTCTGTTCCTCAGGTGTAGGGGTGAGGGGAAGATGGAGCATGTAAAACACAAAATAAATCAGTTCCCCTAAATGGAGCAGCAGGACAGGGTAGCAGGGGATGGTGTAACCATCACAGGATCTACTGTGTGCTCACAGACATCCTGCAGCCACACACTGCATTAGCTCCTGCTGCTGTTTGCACCTTGTCTTATGTGAAAATGTGCCAAACCAAATAGTAAAAATAGTGTTTCAGTCTGTCACTTCCCCAGCCTAATGATCTGCAAATCTTCCATCCCAAGTGTCTAAAATTATTGGTATATAACATTCAGCCAAGGTAATATCAAAATATATTTTATTCTGGACCTCTTTCAGATCTGATTCAAATTACAGTTGTCAAAGCAATACAATGCAAAGGGAAACTGCAACAGAAAATGTGCCTAGAAGGGATATAAGGGCCTTGGGGACAAATCATTGTGATGTAGAACCAAAATACATCATAAAGTGTAATTAACATGGTCCAGGACAGTATAGAACATCTATATCAGTCTTCTTTAGACAATAATCATGAAAACTGAACAATAAAAGTCCTTTAAACAAGTACAAAAAACTGTCATGGGCTGGTTTACACTTTTACAACAGTTGTAGTTTAACTGGATAACTGAAGAAATGATGCAGACATTTTAATCCAGTGCTATAGGTAGGCTCACAGAATTAGACCCAAAGGATTTGTAACTCCAAATGAAACCATTACAACTACAATGTCAATGTCAGGAGAGAGAGAAAATTACTTCTGTATTCTAGAATTACTGTTCTGCACACTGCAGTCTGTTGAGGACAAGATTGCAAAGTACACTGGACTAGCAACAACATGCAGACTGTTTTCTTGTATTTACCCACAAATGTCAAAAAACATTATGAAGTAAAAATGAATGATTATATAAAAATAAAAAAAACAAAACAAAACAAAACCATGCCTCAAGTTATTGTCAAGCTTCAAACTTAAAGGCAGAGAAAGCGAATTATGTACTCAAAACTACTGATCTGAAGCACTATTAACACTAAATCTGCAATCCACTCGAAACGGCAGATTTTCCTGCTTCGTCTGCCTCCCACCAGACTGACAGTGAAGACAGTCACACTTTCACAGCTCGTGGTATTTCAGAGCTTTCTCTAGAGGGAGAAGTGAGGACTGCTCCATGTCTCTCTCCCTACGGAAAATGTCAGGGATCTCGATGGAGATTTACTGCTGTCTCCCGAAGCCGCATTTGCTGCTAACATGCCACAATGTTGCTTCTGCTTTCTTCAGGCGTCTGGAGAGGGTGGAAGTGATCCCACCGGGGAATGGCTCTACAGGGCTTTGGGAAGGGAGGAGCTATCCTGCCAAAAAGGAACTGGGCTAAATCCAGCAGGCCCTGCTCTGGCAAAACCCCACGGACACTGGGGACCCTCGGCTGGAGGGGGATGAGGCCGATTTGATCCACGCTGGGGTTCGGCACAGCCAGCGCTCGCCCTGGCGAGGGTGAAGTGACAGAGAGTGGGATTCCTGGTGGAGTAAAGATTGGAAAAAGCAGATCCCAAGGCTCCCCTCTTCTCTGAACATCCTTGTATTTACAGGCTGAACCCCCCAGTTTGCAATGAAGCTCCTTTAATGAATTGAAGGTGTCAGCTGCGGAGGTCGCGCTGCTGGCAAACCGGCACGGCCGCCCTGTGCCGCCCACTGCTCTCCCTAAACACAAAGGACATTCCCCATCAGACGCCCCAGCATGAGGTAAGCAGTGTAAGGAAAAAGGAGTGCTTTTTAAAATGAAAATCAATTAAAATTGGTAGAAATCTTTGGCCTTTCTCTCAAGATGCATTAAAGTGTCACGAAATCAAGAAACATGCTTCGAAATGCCATGTCGTTCTGACTCTGGTAACTACTACCTCCCCTCCACCCAACCCAGAAAAAGAGGCACTTTTAGTGTTTCATATAAGATTTCCAATCATCTAGTAGACATGCTAAATAACCCTGCACAATGGTAGTCCCAGAATAAACTCAGTTTATCAACATTACAAAGAGTCTAAAAAAGCTTTTATGAAGACCTAGATATTCTCTTAACTACACTAAAAAGTCCACTGGTTGGGAATCTTTACATCAATTTAAAAATGCAGAAAAAGGTGAAGTAAAAATAGAAAAAGACGAACTCTACAGAAACCTGGATCTGGTCATGCAAAAATGACAAACGGGATTCTGAGATGGATGCACAGAAAGACAGCGAACTCAAGAGCAGTTCATTTCTTACCCCATCATTGCTTCTGAGCCCAGCTTTTCCCCTTCCTTTTATCCTCTGTTTGGATATTTGCCTGTTATCATGTTGAACTGATAAAAATAGGAACGACTCCATCCGTAAGACTGAGCACGCACGTACACGCTACACAAAGTCAGGGCCTTGCTGCCATTTGGCTTCCCCTTTGAAAGGAGCAATTTGGACAGTCTACCCCACCCTGGAACACGAGGCCTTTGTGCTATAAAAACCAGCAATTAACGTCAGGGTTCTGCGGTGTTTTTGTCTGGTTTTTGGTTGGCGGGGTGGCAGAACGCGGCGCGCGGCGGCTCCGGGCGTGCGGGAGCAGGAGCAGCACTGTGGCATGCGAGGCAGGACAGCTGGACAGCTACGGCCAGAGCTGGGCTTGGGGACACTGCCTGGCCTGGGGACACGGGGCTGGCCCCGTGGCAGTGGGACACCTCGGCTGGGGACGCTGGCCTGGCCCCACGGCAGCGGGCTCTGCGCGCAGCGCTCGAGCCAACGGAGCCGACGTTCCTGACAGCCCTGCCTGGACACGCTGCAGCTCTGGTGTTCTCTATTTCTGAGTGTGTGATGCTATGCTGAAGCAACTAGAATCGCAACCGAAAAACAGCTGATGATTGAGAAAGAGGAAAATGGCAACACCCTAAAACATGGCTGTGTGATTTTGCAGCTATGTCACAGAATTCCACCACAATTCGGTTTAGATTGGCTGAAAGAATCATCCAATAGCTTTTATGAAAATGAATAAACTGTCCATATTAAAATACAAAAGTACTATCAAGAATCACTTCTGACTTTCAGATTTAAATTCAGTGCAATTGACAAATGCATTGCTAAACGAAAAATGCAGCTTAAACATACTCAAAACATTTGTGTCTATTCCTGGGAGCACAGTTTAAAATTATTGCACAGAATTTTTTTTTTATTTTTATTTTTTTTTCATTAAATGACAGAGGTCAGCCACAGTCATGGACCTCCAGCAATAAAAGCAATATTTCAAGTGCCAGACACTCAATATATTAGGTTTCCTACATATTGTAACTCACAGGGTAATTGCTCTAAACATTTGCAATATGTTCCAAAACCCTAAAAATAGCTGGCACAGAACCACCACAGATAACTGTCTTTATGGATATGACTTGGTGTTGGTTTTAAATGCTGTGTATGATAGCAGTATAATCCTGGGGTGTATATAAACCATGTATTATTGTTGACTTGTCTTAACCACTGGCAAATTGCTACCCTACCTTAGCCAAACTCAGACTTGCTTCAAGTCATGTTCATTTCATGGAAATAGCAGAAATCGATGCCTAAAGAACAATGGTTAAATGTCAAAGCTGCATTATCTCAATTAAATGAATTTATACTTAACTTGGACAGGGGAAAAAGAACCCCAAATGAATAAAAAAATAGGTTAGAGACTAACAATCATAAGTCACAAAATTAATTGTGATTGAAATAGTGTTATAAAACCGATAACTTTGCAAAGCTCTGTAATATAAACCATTCCTTAAGTAAAATGTCTGTGACATAAATTTGACAACCTCTCTTTTTATAAATTTACACTCTTGGAATCTTATGCAAGACATGATGCAACCTTTTTGACTACACATACGCATAAACACAACCTCATGCTATCATTTACAAATAAAATCACTATTAGTATACTTTTAATCACATGAGCAGAAAAAGGTTTGCCATATACATCTGTCATTGTAAGAAAAATACTTGATATTGTAAACAGAGTAAAAGACACTATATAGTAGTGATTATTAAAAAAATAGCAGCTTACATCTACCCTATATTTGGAAAAAAATGTAGTCACAAGATACAATAAACTGCAGGACTGGAGCAGCAGGGGAATTAGTGCAAGTATTCATCTTTTAAATAAGCTGAATCACTGCTATTAAAATAAACTTGAAGCAAGTCCTCTGTTTAAGATCTTTTTTTCTTTAAATCTAAGGTAGTAAACATTTTGCCTCTTAATGGCAGTGTTATCAAATATATGCCAAAGATTTTATTTTAATAAAGAAAAATTACATGAAATACTTTTAATACTGGAGTTTGGTTACAATTATACATCTAAGCTCCTACAAATAATGACGGGCAACTCTCAAAGAAGCTGTGGCATGAACCCTTGTCCAGAAAGATCTTAACCTCTTAAACAAAATCCTCCAGCTATACTTTGCTCCTTTTCACAATAGTGCACAATTTAACCATATTTTAGCTATGGTCTTAAAGCAACAGAAGATGCATTTTTCCTCTTTATTTTTTTCTCCTTTTTTTTTTTTTTGCATCCCTGTTTGTTTTCTTTTTCCTGTGTTTTTGTGCCCTTCTGTTCTTACTTTTGGCAGAATTACGTCCCAAATAAGAAATTACTGCATTTCAGCCATGTCACCAGAAAGTCAAACATAGCATTATACCCATTTCCATCCTGCTTTGTAGATGAGAAGGATGTGGAATATCACGCTGCAAAGAAGGATTTTTTTTTTTTCTTCTCTCTCCCTAATCCCTTTTCCACCCTCCCTCTGATCACAAAATTGTGCTCTGGGAGCCACAAAATGTACCAAACATTATCAGGTTCAAACTACCTCTTCAAAGAATGCATCAAAACATGTTTCAAAGAAACGCCTTTTTTTTTTTTTTCCAAGGTGAAAAAATATAAACAAGAAACTAAATCACTCCCTTACTTCATGCATCCGTAAACTTAACCAAAACAAAACAGAAAACCCAATGTTTAAAAGCAAAGGAAAAAAACTACTGCTGCAGATTTCTGTAAGTCCATTTTCTCTGTACACACAAACTGCTCAACTACTGAGAAGGAAAACAAAAACACCCCACAAATCCACGTGAGAATGGATCTCATGGGGGAAGGGGTAATGAAGGCTGCCATTAGTATCTTCTGATTTTGGTATGTATATGGGTCTGCTCTTGTATATGGTATATTTCTCTCTCTCTCGCTCTCTTCTGTTTTTCATATCCAAAAACCTTTAAATGTTATTTTGGGGCACAGCAGATTCCAGCACTTGGTGAACAGGATTCACAAGCTGTGACAAAACTCTGTCATCCTCTTCAGGGTGTAAATTTTTTTTTTTCTTTCTCCTCTTTTTTTTTTTTTCTCCTTTTTTTTTTTTTATATACAGTATATGTATATATTTCTTTTACATTTGGCTGTAGTGGACTGGCCATGGTTCGATTGGGACTATAGCAGTACATGGGTCAGGGACAGTCATTTTGGCTATGTACACATTCATAGTCGGTCCATGGCTTCCAACTAAGAGCGCTATTTCCGGAGGTCTAGTACACAAACCTGCAAAGAGAGAGACACACATGCAGCAGCTGCACAGCACCACGGGCTCCCACAGCTCTGGGGGAAGCATCAGAGCAAAACCTGCCACGTGGGTTGTGGCAGCTTAACCTTGTATCCATTAACAATGATTAAATAATATCAAAATGAACAGGTGAGCGCTTTATGAACTAAGGCACTGCTACCTTCAGAATTACAATCAGAGCAGCAACAACATCTTATGTAAGCTGTTTGTCTGTTATTTAATACTGTGAGGCTGAGAACTGACTAATTTCATTTTATATTTTTACAAACCAGATTCAAATACATGGACAAGTACTAAAATAGATCAGAAAAAACAGTCAACGGTGTATAAATTCCAGTTTTAGTCTTCCCAAAATCTCCACTAAGTAGTGCTGCTGGGTCTGTCAGATATAGAAATCTATCAGTAAAAAATAACCACACACAAGATAACACCAGGTGCAAGCACATTTAAAATAGAGTGGAGAAGGGCTTTTGCTAGTGAACAATATAGAACAAATTAAGTCCAACATTTTTAAAATATCAGAAACTAAATTAAAACAAATCTATTCCAAGTACAATCAGCCTCTTGGGCCAAATTAATTGGAGGACTGGAAAGGTTACACAGCATGTATAGAAAAGGGTCATCTGGGGAGAGTGATAATCAATTTCTGCTCAGGATACGCCTTGGGCTTTTGTCCTTTTATGATATTGCCTATACTTAAAAGACTAAGATGATATAAAGAACAATCAAAATTAATTCTCTAGAATTCAGGCTTCTTAAAATCCAGAACTTCCTGTTTATTTGATTTGAACTCTAACAAAACAGCATTACTTACCAGCAAGGAGCATTCAGGAGGGAATTGCTTTGGCACCTGTGTGAAGATGCCACCTGGGACTCTGCACTACTGAGCTGCCAGGATGGCTTTTTGCTGACGCTTGTTAAAGGAAGCTACAGCACTTCAAAACCCAATTCCCTTATCAGCATTATTTTACTTTAATTTTGCTTTTCCTTAGGCTCTCCTCTTTCTTTGCCAACCATGGTGAGACAGAGGCAAGCAAAAGGGGCTGTGCTCCTTATGGAGACCTTGCAGATTCCCATCCCACTGCAGCTCTCTGCAGGGCAGTGTCAGAGCAGCCAGGAGGAGATGCTCCAACACCCTGCAGTGAAATGACAGTGGCAGCATCCATGATTACTTAAACATGATTTTATTCCCTGCTTTTCCTAAGCAAAGTAAGCAGACTGATATTTATATATATCTGCTGACATTTTTAGGAACTTTTTAATTACAAGCATTTGGAAATCTCCACTTTGTTTTGCTGCTGAATGCAATGCAGAAGGTATTTTATTCCTGTCATGCATTATAATAATATCACCTACACTGAGCCTCTTCCCTCAAAAAGGGCACAGAAAGAAAAACAAATTTGTTTCCAAACCAGCCACACTGAACGCACTGACACAGTAAGCCCCAGAAGGAACAGAAAATATAAATTGGAGATATCTCCACCTTCTGAGGTTTTTGGACTGGAATAAAGATATTCTCCTTAAAATACCACAGCAGGGTTACAGTTGAAAACCTACAGCTGAGCAGGCTGTATTCAACCTTCAGATAGAGAAGGAAATTTTGTCTCCATTGTTGGTTAAAAGATTTCCAGAAGATGTTATTGGAACCACCAACCAAGTCAAGCAACACTTACTGAACCATCTGAAGCACTTGCTCCAACTTTGTCTCCTGCTGCATTCCAGCAAACCTCAAAAATCCCTCCTGTTCCCCGATAACTGTGAACTAGGGCACCTGTCTAAAAAAGGGACAAGGCAAGTAATTAATACAACAAAATCAAAGTGAACAAGCATAATTTGTACACGTGAAATCTCCCCACTGCTTTGAAAAGCTAAAATTCTCAGAGGAAAGTGGTCCAGAAGAGATTTGTGGACAGTCTCAGCACTTTGTTAAAGAATGTAGCACAACCATTGCATCTTGAGCTCCTGTGTTTGATGGGCAAAACTGGGGATGGTCACCACTACTTCCAATTACTAAAATGAGCCTTTCAGAAATTAATACCCAATGCTCAGTAGCCAGAGATTGCATCATGCCTGACAAAAAGGTCTTTAGACTTTGAACATAACAAGCCCTTTTTTTCTGCCAGAAATACAAACCAAGTAATAGTGTCCTTTTTGAGAAAGTTTCACAGCAACACTTTGCCACCATTATCTTCCCTCACTTTGCATTCTCTTGTTTGTCAGTGAAATTCAATGAAACAGCCAATCAGATTAGTATGTCTATACCCAGTCATCATTTTTCACAAAAGACCCTGTTTTATCAGGAATTTAAAGTGCAGAGTTAACGAAGAGTATTTTTGGATGAAATATGGTCTTGGAGAAACTTTGTTCAATCTGGGGTTTGTTGGTGTTAAGAGTTTTTGGTTTGGGTCTTTTTGGCTTGTTTTTTTGTCTTTTTTTTTTTTTGCTAAAACAATGTAAAGACAAGTATTACTTCACCACAGTCAACCATTCAAAGAAAGAAATTAAATGTACAACCATTAAAAGAAATAATTTCAGAACAAAGAGAAAACCAGTGTGTTAGCAATGACAAAGCTCTTTGTGGCTGAAGTATGACGGATAAACAAAGGCTGGAAGGATGGAAAAGACCAAAACACAAACTTCTCAACACAGACAAGAGCAATACCTGTGTATTCCAGATGTGTACACATTTATCAAAGGAGCCACTGGCCAGGTACCTGCCATCAGGACTGAAAGCTACACTGTACACAGGTTCTTGATGTTTTGTCAGAGTATGAATACAAATTCCTCTGTCTACATCCCATAACCTAACAGTAGAATCAAAGGATGCACTGTGAAGGAAAAAAAAAACAGATTAATTACATCTCAATTCAACATATTTTTGTTGCTAATACAAATAGAATATGATAAAGTATTTTATGTGCTTCAAAACATTCTGTGAACTTACATTTATAGAAAGTGAGATAAAAATAATGTTTAACAAGCATTCAAGACCAGGATTAAATAGTACCTTGCTAACATAAGATTGGCATTTGGATTATTTGTTCCTGGTCCTGTAGGACTCCATTTGATAGTATAAATTTCTTTGTTGTGTGCTTGTAAATCATGGACACAACTGTCTTGTTTCATACTCCAGATCTATGATAAAAAGGGAGGAAAACACAAGTAAGTTAGCACAATACCATACTAAAATACATTTTACATGTTTCTTCTGTATCATGTGCAGGTTGTTACCTTCAGGCCACTCAAAACATCTGCTATGATTGCTAGGATTCTAGAGTAATTATGCCAAGTTTTATTCCAGGACTTTACATTCTTTGTGTTCTAAGTCCCCAGTGAGGTTAATGAATAATAAAAGTGCTGCCTGTAGAAACCAAACTGCCTGAGTGAACTGCAAACCCCTTGAAAAGTGCAGGGATGAGAGCAGATGCTGAAATGAGAAGAGCAGTATGTAAATGTTCATGTCTGAGTTGATAAAATACCACGGTCCTATTTTTAAATGAACTTCTTGCTACACAGACTGAGTGAAATAAAGGGATAGTACAGAAATTTTCTGTTTTCACACAAATCCAGAGACACAAATACCACTATGGCATTTTCCTGACATATTAGTATTTGCATTGCCAGATTTCAGTGTTCAGTACTTCAGAGAGGTCATTAGAGGACTCCAACTCCTGTATGATCATACTCAGCAAACAAAATAACTTTATTCTATTAAGAGTTTACATGGCTTCTACAGAAGGGATTTGGGAAGGCTTTTATATGGCAGAAATTTTACATGGTAGATAACCACCTGAATGTTATTTTGAATATCTCAGTAATGCTTTTAGTTCACTTTTTGTTGGAAAAAAGCTACCAGGAGCATGTTTAAGCTGCAATTGAGGTGCATGTGTAAACAAATGGTGCTTTTCAGAACTGCTGCTTTGCTGAAGAGGAAATTGATTTTCAATGTGCAGACAGAATTGAAATTGTATTTCCAGTTTAATTGATGGGATCAAAATCTAGTTTCTCTTCCCAAAACTAGCATAGATGAAAGAGTCTGTATCAGCTGCCCTAGAGAACGTTAAGCTGTAGATAGAAACTGACCAAGTAAATAAATCCTAGGCACCTTCCATGTGCTTCCAAACCTGGTATTTATTCATTCTGCCATTGAAAAGTAAGAGATCCACAAGTGATTAGTGATGTGTAGGCTTAGCCTCCAGCACCTGGCTTTTGAGCTAATCCTGAACAAAACAGTAACATTCCTTCCAGCCTGGGCTCCATTTGAAACAGCCACCAAGAGGTTAATTGTCTGAATCCCACAAATGCTGACACATTCCCAGTTGTCACCTCCACTCACTGAGAGGCAGCAGCAACAGCAGCTCAAGCTCCAGACTGGAATTCATCACCCTGGAGTTTCAGCTGTTTAAGTATTAAATACCTGGCTTAAGCTGGCTACTTTGACTCCATCCACTGCCAGTGGAGAACAACTGATGCTCTCAGGGGTTTCCTCATAACACTTGACTTAAGACACTTAACTTAGGAAAGGATAACTTGCTCTTCAGCAGTGCTAGACAGTGCTGACTGGAGATGTCTAGACATCCAGCTTTAGACTGGAGGCTTAATGCTTAAGTGTTTGTATTTAGATAAGGTGATTTCCCTTGCCAGAGCCTGACTGTGTGCCAACAGGAGGGATATGTGGCCACTCATTCAGCCATTCCCTGATTAAATAACAGTGAGCTGGATGGAATTAACTGTCCCAAGGGTTACCAGCAGGACAGTGCTGTCAATATAAAAAATGTATCCTGAAACTCTACCAAGCACAGTGCTGAAGGTCCCAGTGAATGTAAAGCATCTGTGCCATGGAAGCAGCACAGGCCTGTCAGGTATGAACAACCTCATTTGTGCTGGTAGCAGGTTTGTAAGGATCTCTGGAGTGCCCTGAAGTCACAAGTGCAAGCTGCAGTGTCCTCTGCACTCACAAGTTTGCCCCTGTTCTACAAGAAAGCACACAGCTGTGAATCACTTGGAGGACGAGTGTAGGTGTGATTGAAAACTGCAGAATGACTCCTGAAGTACTGGAAAAATCCAGGAGTGCACATGGCCTCTGAAGAAACAACATGCCAAAGATTTTAACTAGAAAGAAAGGGAAAGCAGAAGAAAACCAGGAAAGGAGCAAATCACCCATTCTTGAATGTGCTACCTGACATGCATTCCAACTTTTTTCTTTTAACCAAAAGCAACCAACAAGCGTGACAGCTTAATGATTAATGACCTGATTCTGTGAACAGCTAAAAGCACCTAATAAATCATGCTCCAAGTCTCAGGCTGGCAGCCTGTAACAAGTCTTCTGGACCAGAGCTTGGCCCTGATTAACAAGGCTTTCTAGGATTGCCTAACCTTGTTATATTAAAAAAGAACGAATATAGGACAACACAGCAAGTACAGTGGTACTGCTGGGATGTCCAGGCTAATGGAGTGCATTCCAGAGTCTACAAAGACAAGGGCCAGCCCAGAACTCCCATTACCTTTAGAGTCATGTCATCAGAGCAGGATGCCAGCAGATTACCAGTTGGATCCCATTTGATTGCATTTACTTCATTCTAAAAGTGAACAATGAGAGTTAGTTGGAGTATTCCCTTCCATTACAAAATGATAGCTTACAAAAGATAAAGCTGGACAGAAGTTATGAGTATTTGCATAATTGTAGGGATTTTAACATTTAATTTTTATTCATAGCTTTGCCTTCAATAACAACTAACAGCTTTTTGCCATCCATTTATCACATTTCCCATGCATTCTTGTACACCACCTGGTAAAGTTTTGAAGTCACCATGCTTCTCCTAAAGCTCACTCTTGCACCCTGACACTGGTAAAATAAGCTGCACATGGAGGTGAGAATTGTCCTCATAATCACACAGATTAACCACAACTACCTATGTGTGCATCTACTGCCTGTAACCAATTACACCAGTGCTGGGTACTGGTAAGTTTACTGAGCCCCCAGTCTCTCTCTAATAAAAATATCAAAGAGCAACCCCCTTTTTGCAGTACTTACTGTGTGACCCTGGAAGGTTTTGATGGGCCTATCTTGTCCTAGTTTACAAACGTGAATACACATGTCTGTACTGCAAGAGGCAAATGTGTTGTTACTCTGCCAATCAACATCTAATGCTGGTGCTAAAAGAAAAAGAAAGATATTTAAAGCTATAGTACACACTCTGCAGGAATTTGATGTACAAATTTAGCATGCACCACCTTGGAACAAAAGCCAACAGGAAGCAATTATTAATTTTACAGCAGTTCTGAAGATAAACACTATGAACACTAAGAAATGCAGCTAAAACAAGTCTTACACAACATGGAATAAATTTAATATAAGTCATCATAATATGGAACATATGTGAAATCAAAGTTATACAGAAGACAGTGCAGCAGGACATCAAGCTGTAGTTAAGTCATCTATAAACAAATCTCAGGAGTCAGCACAAGGAACAGGTTCCCACAGCTTCACACATCATCATGCATGAGCTCATCTCCACCAGCAGCTCCTGCTCATGCTCACGGATGGGTGAGGATTTATTTCCTTTCTTAATTCCAGCATTATAAGGTGTGGTAACTTGAAGCTTAATCATGGGCAACATGTTCCATTTGATCCAGCCAGCTATTTATGGCAGATAGCACAGGGAGAACTGCTTGGAGTAAATGCTGAGTTGATGTTTCTGACTGCTGTCATGGCTCTGGAAATGTGGCACGAGCGGAACAAGGAGTAGGAACGAGACACATTTCTTAAAAGCCCTTCAAGGGCATGTCTGCCATCCTCTCCACTCTATTTCCCAGCTGATTCTGGCAGGGCTGCTAGGCATGCAGCCCACAAAGCAATTTGTCTGACCTCCTGCACTGCCACCCCAGCTGGCCAGGGAACAGCTTTCAGCTGCTTTGTGGCCAAACAATCTGGGGACAGGGCAACAATGGGATATGGGGTGGGATCTCTGCAGCAGGAGGATGACAAATGCAGTCCTTAGGCGAGAAACACTAATCCCTGTGGCCTGCCCACATGATTTGTCTGCCAGCATACTACAGAAAATCAGGAATACTTGGATTATTTATCTCCTATGACTTCATTGGAACTGCAATAAAACTGTGAGTTATAAAATCAGAACAAATCCATCTTTGTTTACATTCTCAATATTCCAATATGGGACTGTAAGTAACCAAAGACTATCTGTAAGATTCTTAAATTATACAAATAAGCACTACAAGCATCTGATTTTAAAATTTATTTTTAAAAATATTTTTGTCTTTTCAGATGACAAATCTGAATGATGAAATCAAGACTTACCAGAATGAAAAGGAAACTGTTGCTTGGCTTCGCCAGTGTGGGCATCCCAAATAATTGTGGTCTGTGTTAAACAGATAAATAAACAATAAACAAACTTGTACAAATTTCCCCACAACTACCACCACTCACAAGTATGAAAATACCTACCCTGCTCACCATCACCCAAACCTGCTCTTGATTATACATTTCTAGAGTTTGATCCAGTACTAAAAGAAATAGTAGTAGATGTACAGAAAACAGTAGAAAATTTAAGATTGCATTAGAAAGATGTTTAGCCACAACATTTTGGGGTCTAGAGGGAAGAAGGAATTTGTCGGCTTTTAAACAGTTTTATCCCCTTAGTCCTATTTATATTCTCCTAATCCTTTCCACACACCTATTTTAATTTCAAATACTTGTATATTAAAATTATAGTATCAGCTACTCACTCGTTCCTAAGGAGATGTTATTAACAGTTAGTCACGTACTGAAAAATTTAAGGGTGTAATTTCATTCTATGTTGTTCTCTGCCAATACTTTCATAACCTTCTGGTTAAAGAAACCTTACATGACAAAATCAGTATCTTACCATCAGTATATTATATGCCAATATCCCTGCCCTACCTCAATGACCAATGAAAATTTTAACATCAAATTCAATGGAAACATGAACTGACCACACAAAATAAGTATGGAAAAGGAGCCTAAGGTTGGGTCACTCCCTCTGCTAAAGCAGAATATTTTTCAAAGCATAATCTCAGTTTGTCTAAGTAGTTTTATTGACTGAATGAGGTTTCTATTTCTTCCTTAATTATTTCCCTGTAAATGAAAGCTATACTTCCACAAATATTTAAAAATTGGCATAACCATCACAGATGCCAAAAGAGTAAACACATCCTTTCCATGCTTTGAGACATTAAATTTTCCTTCCTTTGTGCCAGTACAAGCATTTATAAAGCTGGCTAATAAAGGAAACCAAGTAAATGCATGCAGGAAAGAAAAAACAAATAAAGGAGAAAATGTCCTACTTTACAGTGACACTGCCAGTTTTAAGTAGTTGTACTGAGGTTGCAGTTTGCCACTCTAAGAGAGAACCTGTGCTGACTTCTGCACCTTGAATCAGTTACAGAGGGAAAAAATCAACTCTCCTTATTCTTGCTATAGTCTATTTGATTCTCTGAATTCACTTTAAGTACATTTCCCATCACTCTGTGCCCTTCCTACCATTCATACATAAAACCTCTCACACTAACAGCAGCTCTGAACTGGAAGACCTTGTAAACCTGAATTTGTTTAGAGATGTGAAATAAAACACAGTCAAACAATGAGCTATGTGGCATTACACAATTGGCAGCCCCCCAGTCACATATATCAAATTCCCTTATGTTCCAGCTCTAATCTTTATAATCATTCTCAGGTCTGACTGATATTCAACTCAGCCTCGACCTACCCCTCTAGTACAATTTTTTTTCCTAAGGCTTTGCTCGAAGTGCTTCACTGAATTTAGATGGTTTGGTTTTACAAAGGTTTCATGTTTCTGGTTTCAATACTTTCCAACTCAGACTAACCTAAATGGGAAGAGATCCACAGACACTGAAATCCAGGAAATGAAAATATCTTAATAAATTACTATAAAACCCAAGGAAACATAGCTAAGCATAACAAGATCTTTGTAAGCACATATTTATATCCCAAGCCTTTAGTTTCATTTACTTACTTTGCATAGTTTTGCTATTTTGCTTACAGTTAGATTATAATGGTGAAGGAAAGAATTTTAATTTTACCAAAGATTATCTCACCTTGTCCACTCCTGCACTTAAAATGAAGTTTCCTTTCTTGTTCCATTTTAACGCAAATATAGGACCTTTATGTTGCCCTAAGGTGCTGGCAAGATTACCTGAAAATTTATATTGATATGAATACATTAAAAAATAAAAAACTATGCCGTGAGCCACAATATAGGAAAATATATTGTAAATTAAAAAGTATTTTGCTTACCATCTTTAGTCCATATCCTTGCAAAGCCATCATAAGACCCAGTTGCTAGAAGTGTACCTTCACTCTGCCAGCAAAAAGGTTATTTGTTTATTTATTTTTACTGCTTAGGTCAAAGCTAAAGAGCACAAAGCAAATGTGAGGTAGAACAGAGAGGATAGGATCTATGCATAGGATTTATGATATTTTATTGATTGCCAGTTATTAGAAAGGAGTTCCTGAAGTATAATAGAAGTTACAACGCTGATCAGAACAGAAACATTTCAGGCGCTGGCACAGAGGCCAGCGCTGCTGTCAGTTAAAACGTGGCCATGAGGTGCTGTGAGCAGGGTTTTCCTGGGAGCACTCACGTTCCAGTCCAGCGAGGTGACGTCCTTGTTGCTGGGCACATCCTGCCCCCCCTCCCGGATGCAGTGCCGCAGCACCAGCTGCGTGGAGCCGCTCGTGCTGTTCTCGCTCAGGTTCCAGATCCGCGCCGTCGAATCGCCAGACCTGCACAACACCCGGGGAGACAGAGATCCTGCTGCTCACACACGGGCCATCCCATCAATTTCATGGGGACAGTCACATGTGTCATCATAATGATGGTCTGTAACATTATATAATGTGCAATATACCATACACTAGCAATATACAATATGCTAATAATATGTGACATTATAATATATGCAACAATTTAATATCTATTACTTTACCATACCATATAACAAACAGTATGTAAAATAACAGAAAATATATATTGTATTATGTATTGTATATATATAATATATAGTCTTATAAAACACCATATACAGTTTTTATATATATTACATATACATATATGTACATATATACGTGCATAAGATGTAATATAGAATAGATAATATAGAATATAATGAGATATATATGCTACACAATATATATGCTATGTGATGTATACTATAATATATAAATAGATAAATTATAATTATATATTATATATATCTCATATATATTATAATATATATAATACTACATATATAATTATACTTACATAATTATATATTGTAGCTGTATGTTATGGTACATTAATTTGTTATATATTAATTAATTAAGAATAATAAATTCCGTTTTAAAGCACTATTCTCTAAAAAACAAACGCTGTAGCATTTGATGTTTGGGGCAGGTGTTCCCTGAGCCTTCTGCTCTTCCCGTGCATAATAATCAATAATAATAAATAAGAATAAAAATAATTAAAAATTAATAATAATAATAATCATTATTATCATCTCCAGTGTGCCCCAGCACAGACACTCCACACACACACAGACAGTGCACATACCCTGAGGCCAGAAGGTCACTAACAGGATTCCAGGCACAGATGAACACTTCGGACTCGTGACCACGCAGCACCACTGCCTTGTTGGGAGGGATTTCCACATCTCCATCTACTTCCATCATATCCGTGTGATTATCTGCATTGTGGGAAACAACAGTGCAGAGAGGTGGATTTTAGTATTTTGGGACATTGTGACTCCAGTATGGTTCAGATTCTTCTGCCGTGAGTGCAAGAATTCACAATTTATGTGATTCAAAAATTTGACAGAGCTGTCATGCTCTTTTATTTTTTCAGTTCCAATTAATGAAGCACTATAAACAGATGGGGAGTTTCGAAAATGTGAGAAAGCTCTTCGCCCCTGTAAACCTTCACATCCAAATGGATTTAAATTTGGAGCTTCAAATCAGGGCCAAAAGTGAATTTTTTGCTATGCTAAAAAATAAATGCTGTTACAAGTACTCTGTTTCTCAGGCCCAATACTGCATAGTACAATATGTTACTAGTCTAGCTTGTGCTGTAGGAATAAATTTAAAACACATTCATTTTCAAAAAATATCTGTTTTCACCAACTGCAGTCAAACAGGTTTTAAATCTACATCTCCTACACTCCATTTACAAAATTCCTTTAATGAATATAATCACATTTGTTGATAGAGTTAACATAACCAAGCTTCTCAAACTTCATCAGCAATTACTGTGGAATTATGGCAGTATAGTTTTCTGCACTGGAAGTGAGATTGAAACCATATTGTTATGTAGAACATACTGGGGGTAATTCAACTGACAAAAGAGTTTTCTTGGCATCTACCATCAATCATTTTCATTTATTAAAAATAAATTCACGATGAGTGCAAATGCAGAATGTAGGAAATGCTGCACAGTTCACCTGCTCCATATTTATTCATTGCGGTTAAAGAAATCATTTCACAGCTATTGCTTAATTTAGCATTAAGGGTTTCTGTCACTGCTTGTGCATGGGAGAAAATAAAAAAGGCTATTAAAACATGAGTATTTTTTTAGAAAGAGCACCACATAAAGCATTACTTCAGTCAGAGGATCGATGCCAGTCTGAAGTGCTGTACAGCCAGCAGGGGTTGCTGGTAGATCACATTTAACAGGGCTGAGATCCGAGGTCTACCCTTCCTCTATCCAGATCACAGTTATCAATACTCCTTTGAGATTTTTAAATTAAAGCATCAAAGTAGAGACCTCATTTGTTTCAGCCAAAGAATGTATTTCTAGCTTTTTATCATATATGCTAACAAAAAAAATCTAGTAAAATCAGGCTGTAAAATTTGTACATGGTTCAATATTAATATTCTCTCCAAAAATGGCATTTTTTCAGGTGTTTTTACAGAAAGAATTGTAACTCCCACACTTAAACGTGCAATTCAGACTTCCAGAAGAGTATTTTCAAAATCACAGTTTAATGCCTGACCCCAACTTTTCCATCCTAAGCCTCATTGTAAGATAAGATAAGATTCCTTTGACCAGTGATGACAAACAGAACTCACTTATTTCACCGATCACAACTAAAATGAAATTCACTAATAAAGCAAACCTGAGAGCAGTTGCATTGAGCAATTTTGAATAGCAAATAGTGAAACCTGATATTGATAAAAGAGACAAGGGACACAGGGCTTTTCCTAGCTAGCCTGACCTCAGTTCCACTGGAAGAGCCAGGTACAGCTCTTGGATCCATGCGTTTTACAGAACTTTTTGGAAGGAGTTTGCAGAGCTTCACCAGCAATACTCAGTTTTAACCAGCCATGGATTGGCAGACTCCTCTCCTCATTCCTTGTACAGGGATGACTCAATTTTTTTTTCCTTTTTATGCAAGGGCCCTGTGAAAAATCTTCAGGTGATGGAAAAGAAGCAGTACTGGAAGTGAGACCGGTCAAGGGAATATTGTGAATTAATGAATTCAGAACTCCTGACTCCTGCAACTCCAGATATCAAAACTGGGGACAACCAAAGGTGAGACACGACCTGTTCAAGTATGAGCCATGATGAAGGAATTCTCTGCAAGCTGAAGGGTTCCTCCAAACTCTACATTTTTACCTCATTGTCTACAAGCTCATACAATGATGGACAGCTAGGAAATGCTAACCCAGTTTAAAGCAATTTCTGTCTCAACTTACTTGCTATAGTGTGTGCTCCATTCTCCTCTCCATTTGCAGTATTTTCTCCATTTTTTGCTGATCCCTGTTGGTTGGTGGCAGCTGCAGCTGCAGCAGCTGCTGCCTGCTGTTGTGCAAGCTTGTCTCTGTAGGCCTGTTGTCTTGTCTGTACCACATCAGGCATCACTGCATCTATCAGTGAGAGAGACTCTATCGGCCTACCATCAAACAAGGTACCATCCTAAATTACAGCACAGGGAGAAAAGGAAAAAAAAAAGATAAAACCAAGTAGAAATTAACATTATGGGCAAAGATTCCAAGCAAAACTAAAGAAAACGTTTTGATTTAATATAATAAAGTGGTTTACATATGGTGCTGGAAATGATATCTCATCATTGGTGTGGTCAGGACTGGAATTTTAGTCTAAAGTTAAGAGGCCACAATAAATATGCAAAAAAAGCCACTGCAGGCCTCTGGGAGAGCCTGTGGAATCAGAAGTTACTTGCTTTAAGTTTGCTGAATTGTCAGCTAAAGCAAAAAATTCTGTAAGCTATCTATGAATATGATTTCAAACATGAGTGGCTGCAGCAAAATCTAATGGTTTGTTTGAAGAGAGAGCTGCAAACATTGCAACTCAGGTCACTGACTTGTGAAGTTATCGTCTTATTAGACTAATACTTTCCATAAACATATTATCTGGGGAGTTGACTAGTTTTCTTCCTTTTTTTAAACTGTGCTGGCATGCTTTCAAGCAACAAGGAAGAATTTTATCCTGAAATGGACAAGACCCAGTTAAAAATACTCTTATACATATGCTAAGGCTTTGTAAGGATCTATTTTTAGGGACTAGAAGGATTCCTTGCAATAAATATAGGGTCGTCTTCTTCTATTCCTATCACTTGCTTTATTTTTCTGAGGCTTCCTAAGGGAAAGGATTTGTTTCACTAGGACTATGAAAACCACACAAACAGCAGACATAAGGGAGACTGGAAAGTGAGCAGAATTAATGGGGAAAAAAAAAAAGGTTCCTTCAGTAAACTGACTGACACACAGAAAGGCTTCTCACCTTCCAGGCACAAATGAGAATGGAAATTGAGGGAGAGTGTCTGCAGCATCAGGCAGGAAGATACATAGCTTTCTGTACTGCTGGAATAACCATTTAAACATCAAATTTAACAGATCCTGCTCAAGATGAATTAGCCAGCAGAGGCAAAAGGCAAACTGGCATATACCTTCAGCCTTCCTGCCACAAATTCAAAGCCCCTCCTTGGAAATCCTGCCTTAGGGCTCACATTACTTCACTGTGATGACACAAGAGCCCAAACAAGAGCTGTACAGTGCTCTCCCACCTCACTAGCGCCTGTCTAAGAAGCCAAAAAATGAAGAGATTGTTGGTCCCCTTATTATCCTATTGCACTAGATGCACTACAACATTAGAGGAGGGTAAAAACTCTGCAGACAATGGACTTTAAGCAACGAGCCAGAACACCATGCCTGGTGTTGTGTGGCTGCCCTGGGCAGAACCCCACCCAGTTATGTTACTCCACTCTGGTTCCACCACTAGAGTCATGGTGAACACCAGCAGTGAGGAATCTGAAGTAAAAGCAAGTAAATAGGATACAAGAAAGTTAAGGAAAAATACTAACATTCAAACTTACTGCAAAGCAAGGACACAATGCTCCTGCAGGCAAAGCCTCCTTACCTCATTAATACTGACTTCTGCCTCTACATACTGCAGACCTTTCTGGATGATGGAAATCAAAGCAGCTGGTGGCACCAGAGCACCATTTATATTAGACTGGCTGATATGGCTCTCTATACCAAAGGTAAATGCTGAATGGGAAAACCCTAAAGACAAGGCAAAGACATCAGAATTGATTTACAGACAGACAATGCTACTTGCTGTACCACAGTAGGACCTTCTGTTTAACATCTGTGCAAATTATACAAAGTAAAATGCTACAGAATGCTTCTGAACTACCAAAAACCTGTCAAAACACCTTAATTCCCTCATAGTTTAAGTGTACAAAAGGAGAAAAGCACATTCATCTATAAAGACAACAATTATTAATTACAGTATCAATGGCAAAACATTTGTGCATGAATCAATATAAAATACACTATTCACTATAGCATTTAAATGTATTTATATATTCACAAACTACATGTAAGTATTGTATGATATGTAGTATTTAATAAAAAATATATATATCCAGGACACAAGACTCACTTGCTATTTTCACTCACTGATTTGATAGCCATGAAAGTTAAATGGATCTGTATGTGAACAGAATTCAGCTCATGGTACAGTACTGCCATAACTGTATATGCTCTGGCATTTAGAGCTACATCAGCACTGTACACTCACTGATAAAGAAGTGGCAAACATGGTGCAGCAATGGTAGCTGCTTGCTATTTATTTGATCACCTTGAAAAAGTGAATTTAAGTTAGAGAAAAATAGTTGTTTCAGCAAGTTAACTATTGTCATGGCATTTTTTCTTAAACCACTTTATTTTTTTTTTCCTTTTTCCCTGTCAGGTAAGCAAGAAGCTGCTTGAAAACTTTCAAATGAAGATGAAGCAATTTTGTAAGTTTGGCTTCTATGACAAAAGCAATCTGCAACTGGAACAAGAGTGTGTAGTAGTTTTCAGTAAATTCAGGCAGAAAAACAAGGTTTTGATTTCTTTTGACAAGCAGAAACTGTAAAAGTCTGCCATCCACCATTGCTTCTGGTGCTTCTCTCCTCAATTTGGGAAGTCCATGAGCAGTGGACATATGTTGCATCAGTCAAATGCATTTCCAACAAGCCTGAAGCCACCCATCAGCAATCACTAAACAGAAAGTACGAATCAAAAGTTGAAACAGTAAGGTAAAATATAAAATATATGTGTATATTTTCTTATATATATCTATAGTATACACATTAAAGCTGATCTCTTAAACTCTAGTCTTAAGATGAAAGTATTTTTTGCTTTAATATGCAGACTTCTTTTATGTACTGCTGAGATCATATTCTCTCCTGCCAGCTGACAATCATCACTTGTTCATTTACTGGGGCATGCCCTGACTTCCAGTCAGATCTTCCCATTCTAAATGTAGGCTGTGTTAAGCAATCAATATCACAGTCGTGAGTAAAAGATGATGTTGTCTCTTACAGAGCTTCACGAATAACCACCACCACAAAACTCCCTGAAGCCATATGGCTGCATCTAGAAACCCAAACATGCAACACAAACTCAAACTGCTGATCTGACTGGGCTGGGGAAGCTTTAAAAATATGGGAGCACTGCTGCATTCTTGTGTTGTGCAGACACAGCCAGTGTGGAGGGATATGATAGGAAAAGGGCTTCTTTTCAAGTCTGACAATATTCAAGTGTCTTTTGCTCTTTCTCCTAAGAAGCAGGAGATTCTGGCTACTCAGAAGGACAAGATCCTCCAAAAAAAGGTCCCGGAGGGATGGAGGTTTTTGGGAACCTCAAGGGTTATTCCTGTAAAAAATCTGTTCATCTCTAAACAGAGTCAAGTGATACAAGTCATAGTCACAGTTGTCACTTCTTCCTGTGAAACTCAGCCACATCTGCCCTCCCACGGTCACGTTCAGGCATGGAATTTGGCTACACAAGACCAGCTGGCAGGAGCACCATCACTCCAAAACAACAGGAAAAACCAGCATTTTGCTGATCTTTCTATTTTCTTCTTCAAGCAGCCCTGAAGAAAACGGTGCAAAGTGCCATCATCACCCTGTGGAGACGTGATCTCCAGGAAAATGCATTTTAGCAATCGAGTGAGTCCTTGGCTGCTCGACTGCCATCTGAAGACTCCAAATGACTAAATCTGATTAAGTTACAGAAGGTAACTTGGCAGGAATTCACTCTCTTGTTGAGAACACCAAGAAACAGTTCAGACAGAATCCATGCCTACTGGCAAAATAATTAAATGAGCCTGTGTTTGCTAAAGCCAGTTGCAGATGAAGATCAAATAAATTATGCATTGTTTAATAACCAGAATTGTAAAAACTCACCTGACTCTTGCAAGTATCTATATACCAGGAAGTTAACCTCATCACTGCTTATACTCATCTTTATTCCCAGTTAAACCATGAGGTCACAACAAAGGACACAACCCTGCAAATAAAAAAAAGTAGGTCAATTAAATATTTTTAGTACCTAATAGGTATTTCCCAACAAATGCTATATTTATAAAGTAAGTAGCTCCCTGGCAGCATAGACAATGGCTTTATTTTATAATGCAAATAAGTCTACTGGAGTCATTAAAAAGTCATTTGTCTCACCACAAAATAAAGGTCAGTAAATTAAATATTAACAAGCTGGATTCTCATATGATGCAAGTTGGTATGGACTGGGGAACTCTGCTGTTTAATACCAGTACTAAAAAAGGCCTCCTATCACAGGTTTTAAAAAATAATCAAGTTTCAGCCAATCTACATTACTGCTATGGAACACATTTTTTATAACTTGAGTCTCTCTCTGCCTGGTTAACAAAGACCAAAAACTTGGTTTCACACTGGCATCCAGGCAGGTTCTCACTTTTCCATTCTTATCTACTCCAATTCTCAGGTACTCCTGCTCTAGTGAAAAGGTGCAGAACAGTATGAGGTACATCACAGTGTCTGTTCAAACAAGCCCAGCTAATCCCATAAAAGATTAGAAAACATCTCAGCCATACCTTTTGGCTTTGCAAAAGGCATTCTTGACATTAGAAACAAATTTTAAACAGTTCATTTTAGTAACATTTCTCTAGGGTTTCAATCAGTGCTTCAAAAATATTGATGGGATATATATATTTACACACACACACAATTTTTTTCTTGATTTTAGTAATAGCAAATATTTAGAAAGACAAATCATGTATAAGGTTATATACATTTTTGATTGTAAACTTGGAAAATATGAGGCAGCAGCAGTCTAAGACATGAAGAGACAGAATACAGTATTTGTTCTAACTCAAAGTATCATTTTTGAGAACATTCTCATGATGTCTGAATGTTTGAAAACTCTGATCTTTCCAAGTAAACAAGTGAAAACATCAGCTTTCAGAACATGTTATGAAATAATGTCCACCTCCTCTTCCAATTATCTGTCCAGCACTTTCCATCAGCAAACCCTCCCAGGTTTTTACCCAGCTGACCACCCCCACTGCTTCTCCTACAGAACTGGAGTCTGAGAAGGCAAAGCGACTTTCCTACTGTTATTTGACAAAGTTTTATCTGGGATCTGATGTAAAAAAGTACTAGAGAATGACTTTTCCTACAACAGGGCTCCTGCCACATGGCTGCATGGACAGACCACTTGCCACTGCTGCTCCAGTGGGGAAGTGTTGAATACAAGACCCAATTAAACACCTCAAGAGTAGACGCTAAAGGATGAACTTGGGTATGAAAATGAATTTATTTGCCTCAAACCACACATGGACATCCCCAAACCTGCCCCAGGCATGTGGTCGCCCAGCTCACAGCCATGCTGTGGGGCAGAAGGCTTTATTTTCTTAAGGAAAAAAACCCCAAAATTGCAGTTCTACTTAAATCCTTTTCATTTCTAAAGGAAAAAGCTGCCCCAAGACAATGACTTGCAGTAAGTGCAACATGACTGGTACAGGAAGGTGCATTGATACCAACCCTAGCTGACCTCTCCACAGCCCCAGCCACACCTGGGGTACAAGACATCCCTGCCAAGCTCCACTAAATACTTTGAGCACTTGTTTATTGAGCAGAATGTAAAATTAATGGCATTTTTAGCCATTTCATGCATTAGCAACCAATTCCACCATGTGCAGGACCAAACATGGATTTTATTTGGCTAAGTTTTGTTGCCATACATGGAGCAAATTATCTTTCTTTAAGACTGTTTTTTACAGAAAAATGCTGTAGGAAGAGGAACAATATTTTCCTTCACAGGAGAAGGTAATTAACGTTAAAGAGCCTCATAAAGAAGGATTTTTTACATTATGTACACACACAAATGGCAGCGTTTGTTTCATGGGTCTGTCACTGAGTTTGAAAATCTTGCTGCATCACCAAAAACGATAGATCAAACCACAGAAATCTGATGAAAGTGCTATTTGTCACACAGAGAGGTCCTGAATTATTTATATAAAGAGGGCTCCCCCCTCAAAGCAGAACCGTGCAGGTGCCACATCAATTCACCTGTTATGTAGCTGGGTAGCTGAAGGAAAGAAAAAAAAAAAAGCCAAACAACAACAATCCAGCATTTTGCTTGTCTGTCAAAAGTGTTGTGCACCCCACCCGAATCATGGAGGCTCATTTTTCCAAGGCTGATTCTGAGTGTTTTGCACAAGCAGCTCTGGTCCTGCCTGGCCATCGGGAGGTGGCACTGCAGCACCAGCTGTGGCACCCTGGCCACCAGAAAAACACAGAAACAGCCCCATAAACACCCCGATGTTTGCCTGATGAGGGGCTAGAAACTGGAAAGGGTGCAAAAGGCACCTGTGTTTTACCAAAATACAGCTTTGTGCAGGTTTTCAGCACCCATTTCCATTTTCTGGAAGGGCTTTTCTGTGTTTCTCCCACCCCAGGCCCCGCGGCTCGGGCAGAGCCTGGGGACAGTGTCCCAAGTGACACAAGGAATGTCAGAAGAACGAACAGCAAATCACCTTCCTTCCAACCCAAAGCAAAATGCCATGTTAGAGAAAATACAGTAGAAGAGGATACAATAATTATTTCCCTTTGACACACTCTGAATTAACACCAGGCTGCCAACTCTCACATTGTTGGTGACAATGGACCCATGCATGTACCCCACAACCTAACAAAATTACTTCACCAATGCTGGCTAATTCCCCCCAGATTCACTATTTCCACAAGCAATCAACTACTCATTTTGGACACTTTAATAGATATTAATATTGCTCTTCATTTTATATTCAGAAATTAAATCGCTGAAGAGACACATAAAAATGAGACAAAAGTAAGAAGTTAACATATAACTCCTAGCAGTCTTAGATTTGTAGCCTAATTTGCATAGGGACCATTAAAATATCTTAAGATATTTGCAGCTTTATCTCCCAAGCCCATTCTAAAAATGTGATGAGATCCTTAAGGCCCTTTTTTTTTCCTTGCCCTTAGAAACATTTCAGGTCTTCCTCAAAACATTCTGAGGAATTACATGGTAAAGTATGATGCACCCACACTGCTGTTTTAGAGCCAATTATGCTTTTAAAGGAAATCTCTCCCACTTGCCTCTACTTTTGTTTTGCACCCTGGAGCAGGCACAGCGCATGTGAAGCTGATTTCTCACTGCTAAAACCAGGATTAAATAAATAAATAAAATATCCCATGACAGGTAAAAAAAGGATGGGCATGAGAGCTTATGAATGATGCTCAAATTGCTCATGGGACCACACCAGGATCAATATTCCCTGCTCAAAAGAAAGTCCATTTCAGCAGGCATCTTCCCAAGTTTTATTTCCTTTCCCAGAGGATGGGCCTGTAGTTTGTAACACCACTGCTCAGTTAGAATCACCACAACATGCAGATATCCCAGGTAATTTTTAAGACTGCTATCGAAAGTCTCTAAAGTCCCAAAATTTATCAGGCATAACACACATCAGCCATAAAAACCAACTGTCTATAGAGATGGCAGCCTTGAGATTTACTCAGTAACAGGTCAGGAGCAGACAGGACACACACCTGTGCTTCAGACAAACTGACCCACTCATTCCATGCCAGGAATCACACAAAAATTCATTTGGAAGCTACTTTTTTCAATGGAAATGAGGGTTCTATCCCAGAGACAACCCCAGCTCTGGCTTTGCTCCCAACTGGCAGAAGTGTGTCTGTGGTTCTGCGCCTGTCCCAGGGCAGACAGGACAAGTTTCACCCCAGCACCTCCGTCCCTTGAGGACCATTCACACACTTCATACCTGGGGCAAAATCTACAACTGAAATCCATTTAAAAGGAGACTGAATTCCTCTCTCACCAACACCAGGTCTAGTCAGTGCCCAACAGTGCAAACCTGGCTGTGCTTCTGACAAATCATTATTCCACTCCACATGTTTGTGCTAGCTTTGTACTCCTTGTCCAGGTTCATGCCAAATGCCGGAGAACAGATGCCACCCGATATGGCTCCTGGCCTAATAGGTTTTTTAGGTTGTTTAGGGGTTTTTTTGAGACAAACCTGAACTGGCAGAGAAAGTTTATACATCAGATTATTACTGCGTTATCTCTTAATCACCATTTGATAATGTATACTGGAGTTACACTACAATTAGAGTTATTGTATCATCAAATAACAGCCTAAGAAAATGATATTTCTGCAGTTGTAGCTGGGCTCCAACACATTCCCAATAGGTAGGATAAGAGGAAAACCTGACAGGGTGCTGTGAATAATAATTCCCCAAAACCCCCAAAACCATACCAATCATTATTTTGATACCAGATATGATATGTTAAAGGGAGCAGCTAATGCTCTGGGTAGCTCTGAAGAATGCCTAATGTTCAGACATAAACAGACTGCTACATTTATCCATGGAAAACAGAAGTCTGGCTACAGAAACACTAAAACCCCTACAACAGAAATATTTCCATTAGAGCTTTTATTTTTTCCTCTTTTGCAAGAAATCCAGACAAGTATTTTGTTAACATATGTGCACAAAGACATTTTATCAATTGCTGCTTAAGAGTATTTCTTGGTTTTAATGGCCGTGATGATTAAAATAAAAAGAGCAAAAGGCGCTGTTTCAATCCAGCCACTCAGACCAAATTCCTGGATGTGTGAGGTTTCAGAAGGATTTCTTTCAGATACCAAAGCCACCACAGGTTACAGGACTGGAGATTTAAACCACAAAACACTGTTCCTTGTGGCTGCTGTTCTACTAAAGCTTTGTCCAAAGAGAAAGCTTTGGTAGAGACATGGTGGGTCCATTCCCAATGGCTGAGGAAATTCCTAAGTTTACATCCACAGAAGAGTTCTGCATAGCCCTTTAGAAATGCTTTATAAAGGAAAACTCATAAAATTAATTAGTGGTTCCTTTATATCAAGCATGTAGTCTACGACTTGTGTTGTACATCCTTCTGTGTAAGTATTCATTAGATACCAATTTCAATCAAAATGAACATTTTGTGACACTGTAAAAAGAAAAAAAAAGGTTGACTTTTCTTCCAAGTGTGCCAACTACTTGCTCTAAACACTCCTATTTGCTCTTTCACATCTTCACTCGAGTCATGCCAGCCAATATTGTATTGGGCACAGTTCAACTGAACCCTCAGTAAAGTTTTCCTACTATCTGATCTGCAGTTCAGAATTCTAACATTCTGAATGAAAAGAAAAATATTTTTTCAAGTTAAATGCCCAAGTGTTTTCTGTAATATCTCAAAATAGTGCTCTCATTTTTGGAATTTTTTTTGGTGCCTTTAAACTGCTATTAGCTAAATGCCCTTTTGTTTAAGATTTAATAATATGTCAGATGTGCACTTGCACAAAAATTATCTGTAATTCTATCTTATCAACCTTTTACTGATTTCTCATCTCAGGCTTTGCTAGTTTTCCTTCCAGTAATTTAAACCAAGAGATGCTTCTCATGTTCATTGTTTAACTCCATCACTTTGCTTTTAACCTCAGGAATATAGCTTAATTCCTGAACACTAAAAAAAAAAAACTTTTCCTTTCCTCATCTGAATTGCCTTCCTTAGCTCAGGCGATAAATATTTGTATTCTGTACTTCAGCTTTAGTGACCTAATTTATGGCAACAGTCTCTGCCTTTCCATGCCAATTTGAGAGTATGAAGAATACAAGATGACAAAGCCAGTCTGAAATCTTCTGAAGAAAAAGAATTACAACCCTGAAAGGGAAGAGAAGGAAAAAAATAAAAACCAAACAAAACCCATAACAAAACACAAAATCACCCAGAACCTTGGCTAAAAGTAAGTTACTGTCTACTTATCTGAAAAATGCAGCCCAGTCCTGAGTACAGTTACAAAATATGCTGCAGATGAAGCCCATTTGTTGATTTTGCCTTGAGCAAAGTAGTATTTAATTACTGAACTCCAAATCTCCTCCCCCAAGTCCCATGCTGTGTGACCCGGGAGCTGGAATTCCGGATGTGACAGCACAGACACAAGCAGCAGCATATCCAGTATTGTGTTTCCACAGCTATGGCTACAGAGCTGCAAACTTCTGGGCTTTCTGGAGTTGAAAATACACCTTTTTGGACAGCTATAGGGCATCTTAGAGTGATTCTTGGCTGCCACATTTTGAAAATCCCTAGGCTGACCAAAGATACAGGGATATTTCTGGTATTGACACTTCATTCAACACTTTACATTCTTAAAACCTTTTTTATTCTCATTATTACAATGCAACACCAGAAGAAATTATGTTTGGGGAAGATTCTCCTTATTTCCTCTATCAGAATAATAAAGACATATTGTTTATTAGTATTTTAAAGACTTTTCAAAGCTCTGGGTAACAATGAAAGTAGACACAGATGGACTAAAGGATCTCCAGAGGTCCCTTCCAATGCCAATCATTCTGTGATTCTGTGACATCTCTTTAAAGGCACAACTCTCCTGCATGACAATTACAACCTTGCTGAAATGCAGCTAGTCCTGATACATCCTTCTGCAGATGCAAATATGTTCCTTTATAACTTAAAAGCCAAACTTAGCTGCTCAGAACATGCAGTAAAACCTCCAGCAGTAAGTCCTGCTTATGAAATAATTTTTGATTATTTCATGAAAGCCATCCGTCCCTGACTCCCCACAAGATCCCAAGCCCAAACATCTTGTTTAGTGAAGGATTTTTAATCACAGAGCTCAGGCTCCCTGATGGAGACAAACTGGGATTAAGTGAAAACTGTCCAGACATAGTTGTTTAAAGATTAAACCACCACCCTCTCAGTACTTGAATAATCATCAGAACACACCAGGAAATATAGCTAAACATTCAGGAAATATAGCTAAACATTATGAAATGCTCCTGGATCAATTGTCTAATCCAGACCAAAGGCATTTTTAGAAAGGAAGAACTGTGGGTTGACCTTCAGGGTTAGACTGTCCTACACACACACGAGTTGGACAGATGATTATGGCAGCAAAACTGGAAATGTGGCATTTGTAAAACTGATTAGAAAGTGATTGGTCCTGACTGATGAGCAGAATTAGCAGAATCACCTGAGGGAGCACTGGTGTAGGTTTGGCCAGCATGGATTACTTCAAGATGACCTGCAAGGTCCAAATTCCAGGCTCTGTGCACTAAATATATCTCTGTAATGGAGAGGGAAGCACCACACAAATGCTTGGCATTCCTCCAGGGAGAGACATCTGTCCATCTGTCCCTCAAAAAGGGAAAATCACCTTATTAGAGGGGCATCTCAGGAACAGTGGTTACATCAAACAAGCCCGGCAGCTTCCATTC
This sequence comes from Geospiza fortis, assembly GCF_000277835.1. Classification (NCBI taxonomy): domain Eukaryota; kingdom Metazoa; phylum Chordata; class Aves; order Passeriformes; family Thraupidae; genus Geospiza; species Geospiza fortis. The sequence goes on along the minus strand of NW_005054309.1, from coordinate 6,040,682 downwards.
TTAGCCCATTAGAAGGATGTCCCTTGAAACAGCTACAGTCCTTCAGGAATACCTAATTCCAATAAAGACAGACTTCTGCAATCAAACTTTCAGACCCTGTCTCAAGAAGGCTTTGTGAAATTGTTCAATGGCTTTACTAAGTGCTAAAATAGCTGCCTGCTAATGCTGCCTGGATCTAGACACAGAACAGCTGCTGGAATCAGGTCCAAGAAAGGTGAAAACTGGAAAAAGCCTTTTCTGCAACGTTGTTTAAAATCCTCTATATGCCTTTTTGGCGTGCACCTGGTTTTAAGCATGCAACTATACGGCTGCTGATCTCCTGTGCCGCATTAAAGCCTTTGCAAGAAATTAATTATGGATGAATGTGGGAGCACGCCCATTAAACCTCACTTGGATCAAACTGTGTAAAAAATTCTGAGAAAATAACAGATTGAGAAGAACCCTTGAGTCAGTCAAAATGAGCCCCATGAAGGGTTTCTGCGGAGACTAAGGAGGGGAGGGGCAAGGTCCAAAAGTGATTTTCTATTTGTGAACACCACCACGGAAAATAAACACAACTCATGTGGTTCAATCTTTTTGATCAAGAACCTGTAGAAATTAACAGCTGAACGGGGTTAAAAATCTCCATACCGTGCTAAGTTTCTGCTCTCACTTGATTTATTCTCATTTTCACTGCTAGGAAACCCACTAAATAACATGTCCTGTAAGTCTGATCAGGAACATTCAATTTTTTCCAATATGTTCTTCCTGATGTTCCCACAATAGATCATTCAGGGCTCTAAGGGACTGTGTCAATTGAATTGAATGATGTGGTCGCCTGCTGGTACATAAATGCAAAAGCAAAGCTGAGGGGGTTTATTTTCAAAACAGGAGACATTGATCCTGTGACAATGTTCCATTATCCTGACTTTATTTCTATTAGAGACAGTGATTACATCTACATCAATTGCTTGAGCTGATGGATACTGGTCCACTAACAGTGACACAGTTTTTCATTAGGCTGCTGCTGGCTTACAAAACAAGACTCATTCTCCAACTAATGCCACTTATTTCTCCATGGAAAACTGCTGCAGTCTGGGCAGACTTTTGTAATTAGTCAGTTCTCAGCTGTCTGTGGTTTTTTGGGGGAGTTTTGTATGTTCTGTAAATCTTACTGTGGAATGGTGATTAGTGATTGTATAGCCTGGCATGGATCCTATTTGTTATGATTAAAATATTTACATTGCTACCTGCTGGTAATAAAACAGCAGATGTAGCTCCCAGAAGCAGCTGTGGGAAGGTATTTCTGCACTCCTACAACAGCAGCCCTATCTTGACTGGGGTTTTTCCATATGGGCTCCTCTTCCCTTTTCACACAGTGTCACCCTTTTGCAGCTTCTGCCCACTGCCCTTGCTATCTGTCCCCAGCTGGTGATCCATCTTCCAGCTTTCATCTCTTCATCTGACATCCGATCTCAAGCCTGTGGCCACACATTTGCCCTGGTTTTCACCTCCTCACCATGCACTGCCCACACATACTCTACACTCCCTAAGCCCATCTCTCCAGAGCATTCATCTGTGCCTCCTTCAATCACTCCTTTTTCTATGTCCTTCTTTCATTACTATTCCATTACGACACAAGTTGTTAACGTTTTGCACAAATAAATTCTGTTGGTTGAAAAAAAAAAATCAGTTCATAATCAACAACAGTGTTTTCTAGTCCAAGTAAACCCTGTTCATTTTATTTGTCCTTGTTTGTTTAGCCTGGTGCCCTGAGTCATGTCCTGAGCAGCCTGCAGGAGAAAGGCCATTGTCTGACGCACTTCAGTGTATTTACCAGCATGGGTTCCCTCACTCCTGATAAGGAAGTTTTTTAATGTTGCCATAACAACAAGAATTCGAGGTGATTCAGTGACACCTGCACAGAGTAACCAAGCACTGCTCTGAGCTCTCAGTACCTGAACAGGTGCAGAAACTGGGACCAGAGCAGGTCTGCAGAGCCAACGAGCACCTCCTCTCTGCCCCAAGCTGCTGCCTACAGCTCAGCACAGCGTGTTAGCTGAGCACCTCCCTGCTCAAGTCAGTGCCAGCCTCCACATCTAGAATTTTTGCACCACCAGCAGCAAAATAATAAGACTCCAAATTGTGCTCTGTGGTGTGACTGGGGACTTGCAAGGCTGAGCCTGCAGAGATCCAAGCAGCCCTTGCCCAGCAGTTCTGAGAGCACTGAATTCTGCTCCAGTTTGGAATCCAAGTTTGGAAACACTCACTGGTGGCCACTTCTGTCTGATGGTGCTGGAATAGGCTTTTTTTTCAAAACATTGTATTTTTGGGTTTTATTAAGGTTGATATCATTACTTGGGTAACTACATTACATTTCTGCAGGTCTCTGGGGACTGGTTCCTCTTCCCTGGTGAACAACCAAATTAAAACTGAAAGCCAAACATGCATCAGTCTGGGCACAGACTCGTGAACGCGACCTTTCCCAGCAAAGGATCCACTCTCTCATTTACCCTGCCTCTCAGGTCTGACCCTGAACACGCTCATCTCAGCTTTTTAAGCACCTACAAAGTTATTTGCAAGTGTAGGTATTATTTTCAGTGTAAAAAGTTGACAGAACTACTCCATAAATAATATTGACCATTTAAATAGAGCAGAAGCATTTCCTGGAGTGGAAGGATGCTCTGTGTGTGTGAGCATCTTTCCTGATCCCTACATTATTTTAGAAAACATCAGGGATTATCAGGCACAGTACAGCTTCAGCAGTGTTGAGGATATAAACATATGAAATAGAGAGAGGCAGTAACGAGGTGCTCAGTGCACAGAACAGGTCTTGAAGAGGCTTTGATCCATTCTAAACGCAAATAAACCCAGCTTATTTCCCCATAGTTAAGCCTAGGCTTTTATGCCTTTCCCATGAGAAAAGAAGTTTTGGAATTATGTACTCTGGCAGAATCTAATTTGGGAATAAATAATTTTTCTGAAATTCCTTTGTGATGCATAAAAGCTGCCAATTCTTTTCCTGAGGCAGATGTCTTGTTGAACAGTAACGGCTTTGAGTTCCGGGTTTCTGAAAAATTAAGGATGAAACACAAAACCCCTGTGAGGGATACCATAATGGGGTGAAAAAGGAAAAAAAAATCCAACCTAACTGCCCCACAGGACATAGAGAAGATCCTTCAGTTACAATTTATTGAAATTTCAAGTTGAGAAAATATGAACTGTTAACAAGGAAAGATAATTTCCAGCTTTAGTGGCCATTAATCACAGAATCAGCTCAAGAGCAACTGCATCAGAACCTGCTACTTACTGAAGTGGAGGCCAGATTTCTTAATCTATTTTTACATTTGGGATGAAGAAAAAGAATAGGGTGCCCTTTGGACAGGGAAAACAATTAATTAGTTTTAGTAACAATGCTGGGGTTTGTGGTGGATTCTTTTAAGAAAAAAACCTTGAATACCTCTGACTTCCTAGGACAAGGTCAGTATTACTCATGAGTTGTGGATTAATGACAAACAGGTAGATTGGTACTTGTGAACATTAATAGCAGAAATGCACTACACTTCAAACAAGCTTTTCTCCATTTACCCAGATATTAAACATGCCAAAAATCTAATGCAGTTGGCCAGCAGAATTTGGTATCAAAAATATAGGCTAACCTTCATCATATTTAGTATTCAAACTTTTCCACAGCCATGAAACAGATCCTAAAGGCTGGAATAAATTAAATGTAAAATGACACGTTCTTCTAGCCCCAATATGTTCACCTCGAGAGATTTAAAGACGTGTAACTCACAACTGACTGCAGCATTATGCATGAATGGAGTTCTAAAGAAAGCTTAAGAAAGTTTACCCTCAGATTAAAAACTCAACTCTTTGCTTTGCCCAAGCAGTTTCACATCCACCTCTGTTCACTAAAGCAGCCCAAAATGAGCCTGTGGGAATCTGCAGGTAAATAACCATTATGAGAGCCGGATCTTGAAAAAAGTGGAAACTCCCCCCACTTTTTGCCAAACCAAAAGTCCCAGATAACGTGTTTCTGCAACTGGTCACATGAATGCAAAACCAGAATACATGTGAATCTCCAAGAGCCATGTCTACTCCCATTCTCCTGCACTATCCCTGCCCTACTGGTTGCTGATCTGCAAAAAAAGCCTCCTTTCCTCATACACCATCTTATTCTTAAATAAAACCAAACACAACACCAGTATGAAAAGGTGCAAACCACAGCTCTGAGCCTTTAAGAAGCCATCTTAGAACTACAGCACATTTATGTTCAGGAATAATCAAACTGTGGTGTCTGAGGACAAATGACAGAAATCAGTTACCAGTGTAAACAACATCAGGTGCACAAGGGCAGTACAAAACCATCTTCACCTAGGGTTTTTTTTCAATAATTCAAAACCAATTAGCAGGGAAAAAATATTAAATCAGATGTTCCTCATTTAAAAAAAAGATGTACTAATTAAAACAAATTTAACACTTACAAATTTATTTCAGAAAAAGGGCCTGTGAAGTGGATCAGAAACCAACTGTATTCACTTTGGCACCTCAAGATTTAATTTCAGGTGAACTTTGAAGTTAGGCAGCTAAATTTTCCAGAAGCACCTAGATCACTTAGATGCCATATTGGAATTATTTCTAAAGAAGAAGAGGATGCAAAGTTCTTGCCTTTTGTGGCTACGTCCTACCAAGACCCATCTCTCAAAAGCCATGAAAGAAATTAAGAAACAAACTCTGTCTGACAAACATTATTTTTGGTATTCAAAGAGACAGAGCTCTTCTTATTTGTTAAACTTAAATCAAATATTAGGGAAGGAATACCCATGATCTCAGCCCTGCTACAGACACTGGGCATGGCCACTGAGAACACGAGTGACTGCAGCTGCAGACAGCCCTGATTCAGTGTCCTAGGCAGTGACACAGCATCATCACTCTACTCATCCTATTTTCCACCTGCAACCAAAAATATCAGGAATGTGAGACCAATGTAGAAATTCCCATTTCTTTTTTCACTGCTCTGTATGTCAATCTGCAATAGTGGTGTGATTTATCATGAAGTAATAGAGGAATAAAGCAAGAGCAACATCTCAGAGCTGCTGAGGCAGGAGGGAGGGAGGGAGGAGTGTGTTCCTGAGACAGCCTGGAAAAGTGGCCAGACGTGGGGTAGGGGCCACAGGGGTCAGTCATTGGGGCAGAGTGGTGCTTTACTTTTACAAAATGACAGACTGGGCATTATTCCTGGGTCACCATTCTGTCCTCATGGTCCCTTCAGGGCCCAGGAGGCAGTGAGGTGACAACCAAGGGACGGGAGGGGCAGTGCAGCGACCCTCGGTCCAGTCCCACTGTGGGCACACAGGCAGCTCTGACAAACACACCTCAGCCCCAGGAACTCTGCAACAAGGGACAGATTGTTTTCCAAGCCTGCAAGCATCTCTTCCCTTAATTTATACAATTTTCAGTTTCTGCTAAAGGAATCACCCTCAATACACACATTCCATCTCTGCATCCCTACGTCCTACTCTGTACCATACCTCAAATCTGACTGTGGGGCTTTTCATGAGCAAAACCTGTACTATCTAGGTACTAGTGCTCTGTATTTTGGCAGAGACATCTCCATCTATATTAGCTATACCCAAAGTTCAATAAAAAGTTCTATTGATTTTTCCCTTCAAGCATATATATATTTGATGAAAAACTCACTCGTGCCTCCAAAAGTTGCCTAGACATTAAGCTGATCCCCCCCTTCAGCATCTGGTTTTTTTTCCTCTCAAAATGAAGCTGTATCAAGGGTCTTTTGAGAGAATATTAAGACTAGCATGTATGCTGAAGTGATATGCCTATAATAAATACATGGAAGAGGCACACAACACTGTCAGTGCCATCACCCTCCTTGACCAGATTTTCCATACCTTGCAATATACTTTTTTTTTTTTTACTGGGAACTGTTCCAATATCTGAATCATCAAGACAAGCCTTTTCTTTCACAGAAAGCCCTGAAAAATAAAAACAAGCTTCTTTCCTTGCCTGTAGAAATTGGAATATTTTGCCTAACTCAAATTATCCCACACTAAGGACAACTTTGAATAAGTGCCAAGTTCTGATACTTCATCATTGCTTAAGTCTAAAGGCATATTTATACTACTGCAAAGGAAAAATTCCCAGAGATTGGATGATTGTGCCTGCCATAACACAGCCCCAGACAGCTCCTACACATTGCAAAGTCACCTGCATCTCTAGAAGTAATTGCATTGTTGATCTTAGGAGATTAAAGCAGCATACCAAATGTTCCTCTTGCTAATTTGGCACTGTACAGAAGGTAAAAGGAGCAGGAACACACCTGTACAAGAATATATAATGACATTCAAAAATACATTTAAAAGTAGTGTAAAAGAACACTATTTTGCTTTTCTGTATAGCATATGGGATATAAAAAAGCTATACTAAAGCAGCCTGTGGTATATAAAGTTTTTGTTTTCTGAAGGAATCATCCTCCCAAGCTGTATGCAAAAACTTTCCTGACTGCCTAACCCATACATAAAAACCTTAAAATTTAAAGCTGCTGGCTTTGTACAGGAGAAGGAGGAGAGTCTACTGAATAAACTCTTATCAAATGGGCTGAGAGTCACAAGGGATCCAATTAAGATAAAAAGTTCAAACCCAGGACATTTCCTCTTCTTTCTGACTGTTCAGGCCAACATCAGACATCTGTTCTCACTAATTTTTTAATTAATCCCCTTTGAAGCAAACTATTCAAAACCTGACAATACCTCATCTGTCTGATAAGGACCCCCCTCCAGCAGAAGGTGCTATTTTGAATTAAAATGCTCCTCCACTGATGCAATTGGAAACACAACCACAGCTTTGTGTAGAAAAAACAGTTTTGCTGAGTCAAGCTAAAACATTAGCAGAGATGGAAATACACCCTGCCTTGTAACTGCAGGCCACTATTACACAGGCAGCTGCACTGAAATGGGCTGCAGCTTGTCCCACAAGTGACCTCTGCTCTGCTTTCTGCAGAATTAACCAATCACAGGAACTGCTTCTGCTAGTTCAGTGTCAAACAAATTAAATAGGATGGCTTTTGACAAAAAGAAACTCATCATCTTTGGTTACCTCTACCTTGCCTCAAACAGATTCTATGCACGTAAGATTCTGCTCACCCATTTCCAGTAATGGGAGCATTATTTGAAAATAAAGAGATGATAGAGATGAAGAAGTCCATGACTTCTCCAGATGACATTATACTTTAATAAGTACTGCACAAATTGCTCACAACATTTTGAAAAATTTTCAGTATTTCTCAGACTCCAAAGAGCTCCCATCATCTTTCTTTTCTTACAATATTTATAAAGCTATGATGTTTTTACTTTGCAGAATTGCCATTTAACATTCTTGACTGATGCTACTCAAACCTTCCCAAAGCCATTTCTCTCCTGTAAATCTGAAAGCCCATTTTCTGCCACTCCAAGACTCAGAAATTCTAAAGTAAGCCTACATGCATGAGTGGTGCATGCTCGAGGCATTATGGATTTACAGGACTGGAAATCACACAGTGTGAGTAGTGCCATGCCCAATTATTTTAAATAAACCAACCTGGTGCCATGGCAGAAGGGAAAATGGCTTCAGTTTTTATTCACTCACAACTTCCAACCCCTTTTGCTGCTTTAATTTATCAGGCCAGAGACTTCTCAAGCAAGGACACCCCTCTCTCTCCTCAATATCTCAAACGCCTTGTTTGTTTCTTAGCTTGACCAGAAAACCCAATTGAGAAGTTCTTGTGGACCCCACCTTGTTTTTAGAAAGTGCACATGGACACAGACCAATCCAGAAGAATATTTAAACATATTCCAGCCCAGCTGCCTTCTACTGCTTAAGTGATGTGTTGGAGCAGAGCCAGTACCACACTACCCTGCAAGGCCACAAAGAACATCAGCAACATCCTTCTCTACCTTGTGGGGGTCTACTTGCAAGGTAGGGTTTGTTAAAATAGATTCCCTCTGTCTTTGAGTGCCCTCTAATGACCTAGGACAGCACACATGGACAGTTTGCCAAAAATTTTAAGGGATTGCAAATTAAAAAAAAAAAAAAAAAAAAAAAAAGGAAGGGGGTGCAGGGGAAAGAGAAGACATCTGCTACACCCACAAGACATTTGTTAAATTATGGTATATATTA
>NW_005054309.1:6017679-6032463 GCF_000277835.1 Geospiza fortis | reverse complement strand
TGTGCTCTTGCACAATACTTGAGCATGGCTGCTGATGGCCTGGTGCATAAGGAATTTTCCCTTTCTAAGTAAGAATAAGTAGACGTAATCTCATCTCCCTTGTAACTCCAGCCACGGAGAAGAGATAAGAAAATATATCTAAGGAAAGTTTCCAAAACCAAAAGAAGTTATACAGGAATTGCAGTTACATACATTTAAAGAAAATAACTGCAAAATCATGACTGTACATCCCATTTAAGAAGACACTAATAAAAGCACACGGTCTGGATATTTGCCTTCTGAACAACACACTTGTATTTTCCTTTAAGAGTACAAGACTTTAGCACTTGAAAAAAACATACTATAATCAAAATACAGTAATTTTACACCCTTTTTTAGTAACTGATACACACTGAGGCAATAGTAACTCCACACTTCAAGGAGACAATACAGTTTTTACAATGTGTTTTGACAAAAGGTCTATTTATTATTATTTCCATACTGTGAATTGATGTGTTATATCATAACTCTCAACAAAATTAATATGGATTTACACATGAGACACTAACAGCTCCAAAAGGAGCTGTTAAAGACCATTGAATAAAAGAACACTTAATATAAGGATTCAGTGAACTGCAGAAACTGATACCTAACAAATACTGTAAATGCATGTAATACTAAATTGTACCAAACTACAGTCCACTTTTATGACAAATAAATAGATAAATCATTGAGTGTCCTTACCAGAACTACTCTCTGAAACCCCACAAAATTGTGATGTGGCAGCAGTACAGCCCTTGGTATTACACCACCTGTAACACAAACCATATTATGATAGTTTCTATCAATATTTATTTTAAAGGATGAAAAAAGGATAAAAGCTATTTTTCTACCAGTCTTTTTACTGAAAGAATTCAAACAACATTCAGTTTCCTACTGATAACAATATATGCTTAGTTAAGAAAATAAACAAACAAAAATTAGAGACCTTGATTATTTACATGGAATTTATTTAAAAAACAAATTACAGTCACAGTTTCAACTCTATCTTCTTCTCACTCTTTTAGTTGAAAGCAAATCCCCACCACAGAACAGCATATTAGCTTCAAAGGAATTTCTGTTCTTTTTGTCTGTCCACATTGACAAAGGGGAACTTTATGAGACTCCAGAAAAAGTTTACAAAGGGCTAAGTATTGATGCAATAGATATTGCAGTGTTAACCAATACAAATAAAATGATTCAATAGGAAGATAAAAACCAGGAAACACAAGGCCATGATAAAACCATCCAGTGTTTTCAAAACTGACCATTCAGGAGCTGAATTTCACACCAACAAATTATAAAGAGCCAGTTATATGAACAATCATTAAGATACCCTCAATTAAGTTAATTTCTACAGGTGACTTCAAAATTAAAACATTACACACCTGTGATCAGAATAATTACTGATCCTGTATTTGTGTAACATGCTGATTCCTACCACCAATATTCGTTACAGATTAAATCATTAGAAAGCGATCTTATGTAAACTAAAGGATTAAGGAGAAGATTTGAAGGCAGAAGCACAGCAACACTGTCTGGGCACCACAAGAAAAGAATCCACATGTCAAAAAATTGCTGTTTGGACCAGGATGCACTCAATAGTGAAACAGCTAACTCTGCCCTCTGGAAACTCCAGCTACAAAGGCTTACAAAATTCATTACAAATAACACCAAAACTTCCACAGCACCTCCTTAATACTAGGATTAAAACCAAGAAAGGCAACACATGCCTTAAACAGGACTTAGCATTTCAGACTTTCCATCATGCTAAAAGCAGTGACCTCTAAGAAACCCTCTGCTATTTAGTCTGTTGCTAAGCCAAATAAGACTTGAATTTTTTTTTCCTCTTTTGATTGGGGAGCCACAGGGTATTTTGGTCAGCAATCATTTTCCATGTGTCAGTTCCCAAGAGAATCAAGTAAACTTCTCCTCTTGCCCTCCAGAAAAGCCTCCAACAGCCAAATGCACAATAATCTCCAAAAGCATGATACCACCACCCTGGACTGGAAAAGTGTCCTAGTCCTCCTTTAACACTGACAGTAGTTCACAAGAACTAAGTGAAAAGGTCTTGACCCTCCATTAATGTGATTTTAATTCCCTGCTAGGCTATTATGTACTGCTTTGATCATTTCTACAAACCTAACTGTATATGCCAACTGCATTGCTAAAATTTTGATTTGGAAAAAACAATCAGAAGCAAAGTTTAAAAGCTTATAAAATTTTAACTCCAAGTGCAAAAGGTCATTAAAAGGGGATGTTGATCCTGCTGGTTGAACAAACAAGACAGAGCAGTAAGTTTCAACTTTAATGCTTTGAACCTTGTACACTTTATGTTTACATTAAGGATTTTTCATTCATTTGGAACAAACTCTGCTGAAGGAAATAACTGGAATTACCCCCAAAATGACGCCAAACAAGAGAAAGAACCCGGAGGCCCCACAGGAGAGCAGAGAACCACAACACCCTCAACAGGAGCTGCTTTAAGAGGAATTCCTTTCCTCTCCACAGTTCCCCACAGAAAACACAACACACACTGAACACAGAATTTCACCATTGCATGAACCTCCCTACAACAGCAGAAACCTGTTCTGTTATCTCAGCCATGGCATGGGAGAGGGCTGAAGGAACAGCAACAATTAAATGCATGGCCTAACTTAACAGGGCTTTTAGGAATGACTAAGCAATAAAAGAAATTTTTCAGATGGATCCTGATAGTCAGCTACTTCTGCAAGAACTTGCAGCTCATAACACAACCATAAGAGAATCCAATAAATTATATTTTTTTATGTGCTTCAAATTCATAAATAAGAATAAAAATTTTAGCATGTGCTGCAGAGACACATTACTTAAAGACTCTCTCTCTATATATATATATAATATTCGTGATATGAATAGAATTTGTGGCAAAAACCCCTTCATATACAGTGAAGGATGTAGGATAAAAACTTCACATTTAATTATATTTCTACCAAGGTATGATGAAATGAAGCCCATCTCAGGGTGCTCACCTATAATCACAGGGCATAATTTCCATTACTACACCTACTCTTCAGCTGTGAATTGCTTCAAAGTTACTTAGTATTTTATTTTTCTTTCTTACAAGATGCCTATCTACTTGTATTTCAGAAGCCTGAAGAGAATCAAAGTGTAAACCTACAGTCTCATTAATGAAAAGAAAAAGTTGAACGAGAGAGGAAGGAGTAAAGGAATTTTCCAGCCTCGGGGAGAGGACTAGAACAGAAAACACTGCAAAAATGTGCAGGGCTTGAGAACCCAACATTTTACGTGATGCTAACAGGCAAACTTAACAACTGTGTCTGTTACTAAAATGCTCACACTCCATAAGAATTTGTGCATCGTGAGCATGAAATCTTCCCCTCTGCAGCTTAAAATATCTGTGCATTTAAAAACCATCTGCAAAAATAGACATAACTTCCCCACTGCAAAATTAATTAGAGATCAGGAATTTCATCTCACTACCACCAACACATGTGATGATGCCACATGTAAACACATTGCACTTGCCTTGGCACTGGAGAGCAACAGAGATGGCAAATTTAATAAGATTCTGTGAAAATGTCACTTTCTTGAAGAAGCTGATTAATATCAGTGAAGGTGGAGGATGGGCACCCAAGAAAGCCATGCTGGATCAACCTGCCACTAGAGACTGCTCCTGGATCAGCACAGAGCCCATTTACCCACTCTATTGGTGGGGGTTTTTCCACAACATTTTTTGATTTTTCTTCTCTTGTATTTATTTTAAACAAAATCCATACTGCTGTTAGACTGCGACTTAATTTTTAAATTAAAAAAAAATTAAAAATAATCAAAAGGTTTTTTCAACAAACAAACAAGTAACTTTTATTTTTTTTTAATGACTGACTAGGGTTTTACTTGTTTTGATTTTAAACCGTATGTAGTTAGGGAAAACAAGACAAAAAAGTAAACTATGTGGTCATAAAAAATACTGATGTGCATTTTATAAACTGAATGTGGCCCATCAGGGAGAGAGGAATTACCCACTTTTAGGAAGTATTGTTTACTGCTGCCTTCCCACTAGACCACCTGTTAATAATATTTGATGTTGTTTTCTTTCTGTGCAATGAGTATGACTATAAATGAGATATTTCATCTGCTTGCTACAACTTATTCCCTCTAATGCCTCTATTTCAAAGACCATCCAACCAACAAATGACACCAGCCTCAAGGCAATGTCCCAAGTGAATGTGCATCTTTGCTGCTCTTCCTTATCCACTGTCATTTCCATAATTCATCCTCTTAACGATTTACGAAGTGCAGAGGATATTTTCAGAGCACATCATGGTGTTCAAAAAGTCTTACAGCTGACTTGACTGCCAAGGGCACATGAAGGAAGCAAGAAGTGTGTACAACTATTTTGGAAACAAGATGCTGAAATTCTCATTCTTTCTATTTGACAGATATTCCAATTCTTTTGCCTGACCATAATGCACGCTATTTGGCTTAAAGCATTTAAGTTTTATAAGGATATGCTTACTGGAAAAAATCAAACACAGGAATATTTTTTTCAAAACTGGAAGGCAGAAGTATTTAATTTTTAAAGACTGCCTCCAATAGTACTGTTTCATGACTGGTGTTGCAAATACTACAGCCAGTATTTTGCATACTCATTAAAAATGATGTCTGGAGCTTGCAGCTCTTTTTCAAAAAAAAAAAAACACCCTTCAAAATGTAAGCCACTCAAAAGCACTGTAAAGTCGGTCATCATCCTCATTCCTGAAAATCCTCCATTTTATCGTTTTCGAATTTGGTAAATAAATACATTTTTCTTTTTTTTTTTCCCCTTTTCTCCCTTGCCACTCTACACAATCTCCAGCAGCTTTATTTAATACCATCAACCAATATCACTGTCAGCACCGTGAGAGCAGAAGGCTGCTCTGTACTTCGTGCCTGCCTCTGAATTCATGACCAGAGATTCACCCTCACCACGCACAGAAAACGAGCAGCCTTCATCTTCCCATTTACCCCCATTAAGTCAGTGCCATCATGTTCTCCCAGGAGAAAAGTGCAGGAGCTGAAACCCTGCAAGTGACAGCAGCCAAGGACACTCAGAAATAAGGTCTGCCCTTGCTGCTCCTGGACTGTGAATAGGAAAGCTCCAAACTGCAGGGCAGTGAGTATGTGCTGCTGGAGTCTCCCTTCCTTTTGAACAGATATCAAGTAGCTGGGATGGAGCACATACTTCAAACTGGGCTTTAATTTGCTTGGAAATGCATGAAAAAATAATGGGACTTGGTCCTAAACTGGACCAAAAGCAGGTTGTATCATAATTCTGTCATATCTAATTAAAGTCCATATCACTAAAATAGAGACTTGCCAGCATAGATACAAATGTCACTTGGCAGCCACAGTGGTTCTCAAACCTGCAGCTAGAACATAGCTCAGGACAGAAAAGTGTAAAAAACCAACTGATTGAACAGCCTGATTTCTAGAATATAGAAGATTTTGCTTTGTTTTCTAGCGTTCTAGTAACACCTTACTCCAGGGAACAACAGGTTCTTGGATTTCAGAGATCCAATTCAATTGGTACATGAAGTTACTACATTGATGGCTCCTGCACTCTGCCAGAAGACTTGAGCTCAGGCTTGTAGTGAAAATAAGCAGGCAGCATTAATCTAGTCACCATTTATACATAAATTACAATTAACCCCCCCAAATCTTAGCTTTAAAAGTGTCAGCCCAAAGGATTGTGACTGCATCTGTCATCACTGACAGTACAAAGAAGGTGCCTAACAAAGTCTTAAATGTAGCTCTTGTAACCTGTCTCTCATCTCCTCACAGAGAAAATCATCTTGGGACAGATGGACTCACAACGCCCACTGAACAACTCAAACCAGACCTACGCATGCCCACGGTCCTGCTCTGTGGAAAAGACTTTGACAGGGAAGTAAGAGTCAATTTTTCTTCAATTTCGCAAGCGCTGCGGCTGTGTATTGCTTTATAATTTAGTTTATTAAAGGCAACAACTGTCAAAACTATACAAACTAATTTGTCGTGCAGCAATTTTACATTATTGGAATCTTGTTATAATCTGACTAACGCACACGATCGCCTTCTAACCATGCCTATAATTGGGTTCTTGGCTCCACAGGCCTGAAGACAGTAATCCAAAACATCTTCCAATTACGCTGAAAAATATGCATGTTTGTGGGAAGCTACATTGCTTAATTTTCAGACTCAATGGGCCTTTAATAATATGAGAGGGGGAGAAAAAAATGTTTGCGAAAGGACAATTATTTGTGGTGCTACTCAGAAAATTGTGTGTTCATGTAGGAAAACACCACCTCAAAACCTATAAACACCAAAGCAGCACTAGCAAAATACTTATGGAGCATAAGAGAAATTAAAGCAAAAACAGTAAAAAAATCCATTCAGATGGAAGACTGTATTCCAAGTCTATACATCCAAACTAAATGAAGATCTCAGCCATTTAAAAAAGTCCATATTTTAAAATTCGTGTGTGTGAGAGTCACTCATGAACTTCACTCATTTACTTGAACACATTAATTGTCTATTGCTCCTGCTCACGACCAGATGTGAGGTTCCTTGAATTTATTGGTAGATCAGAAGCAGCTCAAGACACAAGAACCTTGCACAGGAACCACTGCTTCACATTCTCAGTGTCTGACACTTCCAGTGCACTACCAGGACTGACAGGTAATTTTTAAGATGCCTGAAGTGTTGTGACCTGCTATGTTATTTGACAAACATGGTTTACTATTTTTAATACAAAAGGTTAGCAAGTAAATATTACAAGAGTAAGCAGGATTGCCTGGGTGCAGATATGATTTTTACAGAGAAAACACTGAAGTTGCCACAGAATAATTTAGGCTGAAAAAGACCTCTGAGATCATCAAATCCAACCTACAACATAACACCATGTCAACACATGAAATACAAGAGAATTTCTGCAATTTTTTTAAGTATTAAGAGGGTTTTTTTATTGCTAGAGAACAACAAAGCATCCATAAATCTTGTCAGATTAAGACTGCACCTTTTGATGGGTTCTCATTATTACATGAGAATTAACAGGACTATATTAAATACTGCCTGCAATAAGCATACACATAGAGAAAAGATTCCCTGAGTCATAGGGAACTGAAAATAAAAACATGAACTGTCACAGAAAAAAGAGTCAGAAAAATATACAGGGACAAAAACTTCAAAACAACCCCCTGACAGTCACTTCCAACATGCTTCAAACTGACTCTGGAATCAGAGAAATCAGGGAACTCAAACCTGATGTGTCCTGCAGAGTTGAAACTCCGTGTGCCTCATTTGGCGTCACACACAACCCTCAGCCCCACGAGTGCATTACTGGTGTCAGCTCTGTCCTTGGAGCTGGACAAACACTGCCAGCTGCATTTTATCAATGGATTTTATCAACGGACAACAACCTCAAGCACTTCTTGAAATGGCCTGGATCCCAAGTGATGCCTGGACCACCAACCTCCTCAGCTGAGATCTCTGCATCTGTGACTCAGGATTTTCAGGATTGGTTCTCTGCCCAGAGCTGCCCTCTGCACAGCAAAGTACACAAGAGACAGGAAAAAGAAACCACCTTCACCCCCACAAAAAAACAACCAAGAAAAACAAACCAACAAAACAAAACCCCAAGCAAACAAAAAGCACTTTGAGATTGCAATCTCTGGGTATCTGTAAGAAAATGGAAGGAGGATGTTTGCTCCAAGGGATCTGTCTATCCACAGCTGTTCGATTCACAGCAATGACACTGTGAACTATGCTGGAACACAGACACAGCTTTGGGGAGATCAAATACAGAAAAGCTCACCACCTTTGGAAAGGCACAGAAGCTAAAAGCCCCACACAATATTTCCTCTATCATCAATGCCATGCCCTGCAACAAGCAAACAGCTGCAAGGCCCACCCACCCTCTGCAGGGCAGAATGCTGTGTATCTGCTTGTTGTACACATCTGCTGCTAATATGGGCTTTTCCTCACACCTGCAACAAATGCTGAGAAGACCTGAATGCAGCAGATGAGGCTGTGGTGGAAGGGAGCATGGGTGCTTCCACCAACAGGTGAGTCCCACAGGTAACTGCAGCAGGGTTTTAATCCAACAACAGGACAGAGCTTAAACCTCCTAGGACAGTAGCTAAAATGAGTAATGCAAACTCTAGAGATAGAGGGAAACAATGTTTGTGCCCTGTGAGTTGAGCACTCACAGCAAAGTTATTCACACAAGAGGGATGAGATGCAAAGACAAGACACACAAATTCCACAGCCAACAGTCAAGGCCCAGATATCACAGCACTGCTCTATGGAGTTTGATGGAATACATTTAAAAATGTTTGGCTATGTGACAAAAAACAGATCTAAAAATATCAGGCATATACGAAGTACAATGAATCTCTCACATAGTCTTCCTGTCTTATTATCAATTCAATTAAGAATTCATTAAAAGGACAAGTATCACATATGCTTATTAATTTACAGATGAATGTGAGTGTGAGAGAGAAGGCAGGAGACAGGGGGAATAGGTAGAAGAGACAAAACCCTATGTTGAAGTTTGTCCCATCAGAGCAAACAAAAACATCACCTCTCTTTGGTATAGTAACACACATGCTGTGAGAAGCAATGAGCACTTGAATGCATGTTTTATTCTGATCCCAAAGGATCAAGCTGCCTGTGAGATGCTCCTTCTTATTTTATTCCTCTTCATTTTGTCTATGAGCTACACACTTTCAGTGGAAGCCTAAAAACTGCTCTGTATTCTGCTTTAAACAGAGGATACATACAGGAGTGATGCTGATTAGGACTCACAAATGCAGGTGGGATGTAGACAATGCATCACTGGCTTTCCTCTTAGGCCTTGCTTCAAGAGGGAGACTTCCCTCAGTGGTGAAAGTGTTCTTACTTTGAAATTGCCATCCTCAAAAAGTGGGTTTCAAGAACACACCAACTTTGCTGTCAAGCTTTTGATTGCAAAGCCTGAATGTTACCGAAGCAAAAGTTTCAGAATTAAACATACATGCAAAGGATACACAGCATAGATGAATAATAGATGCCTATAAATAAGCAGAAAAATAGACTTAAAATATCCACATAACTATTAATTAGTTATTAATATTAGATCACTGGTCTATTTCCTTTCAAATTAGCCACCCACTAGCAAAATGTCAATTGCAAAACAAGAGACTATATTTATAGTACAACCTACTTTGAGTTTTGAGCGACATGTCAGCCACTGCTCAATTACAATACCCCTTTTGTGTGCCTTCCCAAATTAATACCTCACTTTCATTACAGGCAACTATATGTACAAAAGCCATGTTGGATTTTAATAGCCTTTATTACATCACATAAGCTGGTGCAAATATTTTTCCATCAAGATGTGTACGCAAAAGAAAATAAAAAGAAGTAGAGTTAAATAATACACTGGAGTGAAGCTAGGTGGGACACTGGACACAGTGATGCTAGGTGTCCAGGAGATGGTCATAAGAAATTCCTGGATCTGATTTTGTTATTTCCCAGAGAAAGACCAGCTTTGATTGCTGGAACCACCAGCAGTGTACTGTGAGATGCAATACAACATACCACTCCATCTTTAGACTGGATTTAAATGGAAGAGTCACCAACAAAGTAGAAAAATCCCAAATTTCTCTGCAAAACTTGACTGAATTGGGGACTTTGGAAGAGGAGAGTTACATTTTTAAAGAATATCACCTATTTCACTGAGTTTTCTTCTAGTTTAGGTTTTGTGATTTGACCTGAAAAGAGTTCTCCTCCCTTTATCTCTCCAGATGCCCGACACTATCTGCAGAAGAGCAGAAAAAGGAGCATCCTGCAGAGGATGCTCAGTGAAGATGGAAAGCTGGCAGGAGAAACCCTGCAAAAACACACTGAATTGCCTCAAGCCTTCTGCTGAGAGAGAAGCAGGACTCATTGTTTCAGGTATGCCTGCCACAGAGAGAAAGCAGAAATGCAGACAATTACATAGAAACAGCTCTTGAAACAAACTTAAGACTAAGGAACACTATCCCATCAACAAGAGGGGACCTGTATTCATGTCTCAGTGGATAATAATCCATTTTTACAGTTGTACAGCAGAATAATTTGGAATTCTCAGACAGACTTGAAGAGAAACACAGAAATCACTGCTGCTCAGCTTTTCTCTTGGTATAAAATAACATCAGCTTGCAGGAGCACACTCCTAATAATGCCATTTACAGAACTTCCTCCTACAGCTAACTCTTTGAATCTTGAAGAAAAAAAAATTAAAAATTCATCCTCCTAGCTTTAAGATTTACACAAAACCAAGAGGCCTCTGCCAGCTGTTTAATTTCTCCTCTATTTATGCATACCAAAGTACTTGTATAAAGAAATCAAGTGGAGCTGTAACTAATATTACACATATCCAATTCACCTTTAACTCCAAGGGGAGTGAAGAGAATCCTGAGTTATTAAGATAAGTTATTAAGATCATCATTTGCTGTCTGGGAACAGGACACATTGTCTGTGGTTTTCCATTTCCATTTTTTTTATCCTAAAATTCACTCTAACTATTAAAAACCTAGAAGAAAAAAAATAAAAAAAAAGAAACAAAATCTACAAGAAATAAATACAAAGCTAGCTGGGATCCAAAGCCACTTTCATCATGTGGGCTATTTTTACATCCATTGTACACTTTATGTTCTCTAGTAACTGCCACACTTGTAAGCAAAAAAGCTGCAAGGCACTCAAAAAGAAGGTAAAAAAGAAGACATGAATGTGGTTTCATCCATCCCCTGACAGGTTTTTTCTTTATATATACTAAAAATATTTAAACCTTAAGGAGATCATTTAAAAATGTTCAGGATTAGAGTGGGCCTGACCAGCTAAGTCTCTATTATCAGCAAATTTCACTCCAGCAACAGCTGTAGGAATCCACATGTCTTACAGTTATGAATAAAAACTGAAGTCCAGCAATCAATAACCAGTTTTGCCTCTGCAGCTGTAACACCAGAACCACCCCCATACCACCCCTGCTTTATATAAAACCAGCACCAAGTCAAGACCTAGTTCATATCTTCTGATTTTTCTCCTATTCCAAATCATTCTACTTGTATTAAAACTTGTAAACACTCTCAGCAGTAGGAAAACATTATTTTCTTTTTGTTTGTTTGTTTTGTTTTTTGGGGTTTTTTTTGGTTACATTTACCAAAGGCAAAACTGGCTTTACAGAGGGAAGGACATGTGACATCATTTTTTATGATGATTCAATTTAATCTTTAATAGAAATAGGGATAGAATTTAGAGGTTTGGGTATGTTATGGAGATGAAGACAAGTGGTTTTCTAGTAAGTCCTGCCTCATACAAATCACTCAAAAAGTCCACACAAATTTTCTTCAAATCACAGGAGGAAAAAGAAAATATCAAGCAAACAATGGACACTTTACCCCTTTTGCTGACAGATGAACACCCTTTTGTAAACAGTACATTTTCAGACTGCTATTATATAGCCCACAGGTTCCGTGACACTGCTGAGGGAATGAATTTCCACCAGACAAACCACAGACTCCTCAGCCAGCCTAAGGTGCATCTCCTGGTAAGAGGATTCTCACTCCAAGAAGCCACAGAAGCTGCCTTTCCGCTGAATTTAACCTAATTAATGGAAATTATTGTCACTGACTATCCCATTATATAACCACAGGAACAATAAATCCTTTGCCATCGTGCTCTGCACCTGAACTGCAGCTGAGAAAAGAGCAAAATCCAATGACCCTGTGCACCACAGCACGAAAAGCAGCCAGGGTTATTCCTGAACACAACCTCTGGAAAACACGTGGGGTACAGGGTATGGAAGGCAGAGGCACAAGGATGAGCCAGCACTGTCAACTGATCATGGACTTGAACTTCAGCTCCTTAATCTGCTAGAAAAGCTACTCAGAATATTCTGAAAATGTTATTTTCTGCCTCAGGTCATGCAAACTGGTCTATCTGTTCAGCATAGAAACCCTGGGATGAGAAGAGGCTCACTGTAGATATGCCACAAGATACAGTGCTGAAAAACAAATATAGCTCATTTTGTCATGAAGAAAACTGAGAGCACTTCCAAGCAGTTAAAGGTTTGCAGGGCTTTCTAGGCCTGTCGTACTTTAGGTTTATACATATATACCATAATTTTAGAAATGCTTTGAAAAGTTAATAGCAGATCTGTTGTTGTTCCCTTTTATATTAAGAAGCAAACTGTTTAAGCATTAACTACCCTTGACAATGCAATTAAAACCTGACCCATTTTCTAGACACAAACGACCTGTATTTTTCACAGCACAGCCATATGTAACCAAATTCATCTCTATTTACCCTATCCCTCAATTCCATTTGGAATTCTGAAATATGAGAAAAAAACAAAATAAATAAAAAAAAAAAGGGAACCAGAAATCAGTGCCTGGGAGGAAAAGGAGCAGGTACCGTGCAGAGGAGGGGTGGCCACCCCCTCAGCTGTGAATCCAAGACTTGTAGAGAAGGAAAAGTCAAACAAGTCTATGTGCAAAGTTTTTATCACTGTTCTGCGCTCTGAAACAGACAGCAAGTGAATTACAAGGCTGCAAATCCAGGATTATATAAAACCAAAAAACCTCTGGCAGTCATCATCTTTACTACTTGAGTATAAATCACAAAATGCACTGATAGAACCCTTGTAAAAATCTCTGATGTGGTTTTATACACACTTGGATAAAATGGAGTGGTACAAAAACATCTACAAAACACACAGGCAATTAAAAAGCAACACATGATGCAAAGGACTTCACTATTTCACTTAAAAAATTGCTGTTCTACTTCAGGTACATCTCTCTCTGCTCAAGAAACATTCACAACAACTCAAACCAGACATAATGAACATTATTATTGTCACCATTTATTTGAATTACTGCATCATCCAAAAGATCTCTTTTTAAGATGGGGCCCCCATTGTGCTAAGGTTGCATAAACAGGTAGGACTTCGTTCCTGTGCTGAAGAGAGATCATAATCTCACCAGACAAGGTCAATAAACAACACCAAAGGTCAACAAAAAAGTCTCCTGTCCAGGACTTTTGTTGTTTTGTTTTAACATATATCAGACCATCTGCTACTCTCTCTTATGGACCAAGGTCCTCCAGGTCTGTCCTCCTAGCACACCCATTAAAAAAAAAAAAGATTCCTCTTCTGCAGGAGACAAAATATAATGAAGAGTTTTTGATGATAATGGAAGTGCTGAGAGGTAACACAGCTTTTCTAGAAATTCCTGGAAGTGCCAGTTACTACTGTCTTAAGATAAATACTATGTTGAATATCATCATCTTTATCTAAATTCAGTAACTTCTTTGGCCAGTGGAATGAAATATTTTTAGCATCAAATGAGGATTATATGTTAGCCCTTGGTTTATTTTAGAAAAAGAGCTCGATAAAGAGCTATGTAACAAGTCTAATTATGTCTGGAAAAAACCAACAATATAGAGGTAGCAGTGAGGGAATGGGATTCTCTTATTTTCTAACCATATTCCTAACCAGCCTCCTCCAGGCAGGTCCTTGCTCAGCCCCAGGGAGCCCAGCAGAAACACAGGCACCGAGCTGCACCAGAGCTGAGCCAGCAGGGAAGTGATTTGCAGAACAGGCTGAGAGAGGGAAGGTAACAGCATCACAGGAAAAGGCACTTTTTTCTGTTCTTGGCTCTGGCTGTTGGGCTGAGTTAGGGAATGCCTTATTAAACAGCATTCTGAAGCTCTAGAAATTTGCAGCCATTATCCTAGTGTGAGGCAAAACCTTACACAGGCACTTCTGCCTGGCTAGGATTCTTTCTTCACTCAGCAAATATTTAGTAGGTTTAAGGTTCTCAAAACAAATTATATTTTTCCTAGGTGTTACTGAAACAATCCATACAGCTTGCTTAGATTTGACTCAAAGTGATAAATAGATGCATTTCCTACAGTGAAGACCACGCTTTACAGATCTTACAATCCTCCTGTACTAAGATAAAATGAGAGAAAGAAAAAGAAGCAAAACCCCTACTTGAAAATGATGCATTTTGGAGGATTTTATGGCATTCACACATTACAACAGAAACAATTGTCCCCCTCCCCCTTTTCAGTATATTCCTTTTCACTTAACCCAAGAAATCCTGAAATCATGAAATCCTCCTAGGAATTCATAGCAAGTTAGGGAACATTTTGCTTTTTGACAAATCCTCTATACTTAAGGAATGCAAGTGTTTCATTCACCCAATTCTTCAACTAAGCTTCCTAATTATAGCACTCTTACAGGATTTCAACATGTGCTGGCAGAGGCTCTGTGTATCACACTGAATTTAAAGCTGAGGTAGCCACAAAACTGCTCTTCAAACCCCCTAAAACCACGCACATGGCAAGGCTGCACTCGCATTTCTCAACCCTGACACAGTGTGCAGTGAGCTGCCTGTGGAACTGAGCCACATCACCATCTTCCCAATTGTCCTAAGTGCTACTCAGCTCCCATAACCTGTCCAAAGGAGGGCTGTGAATTCACCCACTTCCCAAAAAGGCCCTTTTTCAGCTGATCTCCAGGCAGTTTTTCAGTTGACCTCTTGGCAATTTTCATGGGTGTAGCCAGAGAGATGCATGAGGCAAAGCTAGATTTATTTTAAATAAATAATTTCTCTGGCATAAATTAATTTTCCTGTGGAAGATTCCTGTGGATACAGCCCTGCAAATACAAAAATGCCATGCTGCCAGGGCAAGAGAGTAAGGAAGGAAGTGCGTTACTCT
>NW_005054309.1:5986230-6017630 GCF_000277835.1 Geospiza fortis | reverse complement strand
CTGTAGATTTTTCACCAGATGAGTGACAAGTCACAAAAATATGTGGAACAATTGACTTCACTTAAGCTGCAATGCTTTTTTCTTCAAAAGCAAGCACAGAGGTTCCTAACTTATGAGTCCTGCATAGCTGACATCTTTTTAAGTTGATGTCACCCATCACAGCTGTAACTTGGCACTTCTAGTAACACTCTGCTCAAGATTTGTCTTTCCTGATGTTTCTCCATTCCTGCACTTGCAAAACATCCCACATCTATCTTGGGGTAACAACAGAACCTCAGGAACCCTAAAAAATGACTATTTTTTCCCCAGAGGTTTGCTATGTATAGATGCCACGAGTTCTTTTCAGAATGATTTAGAATTTGCGCACATAACACTCCTTTTTCAAAGCATAAATTTAAAGATTTACGTAACGGATTAAACTGTCTTCCAAATCAGACAAAAAAATGAGTCCAGGACTTGCTTATGTGCTTCTGAATTTGCTGAACTATAATGTTTCTGATCACTACACTGTTTTCTCTCAGGCTACAGTTTCTGCCCTATATCCCAACCCCCATGAACTCCAGACACTCAGACATCAGGACTAAGATATTTCGGAGGATCACATGTAACACTCCTTCCTCTTCCAAATATGCCACAATCCACATCCTGCTGTGGACAGAATGAAAAGCAGTCTGATGAAAATGGGAAGCTTTAACAGAGACAGTCCAAGTGCAAGTTAACCTCGACAGGGTAAACCCAGCAACTGCTTTGACATGGGCATTTTGAAAGAAAAAATAAAAAATCAGTAGTTTATGTAGTTTGCATTATGATGAAAAGGAAATTCAACTGAAATACATGGACCACCATGGAGACACGTGAATAAAAAAATCAAATGCCACCAAACAAAAAAAAAAAAAAAAAAAAAAAACAAACAAAAAAAAAAAACCAAAAACCCAAAACAAAACAAAATGGCAACAGTTGTTCCTGTGGGCAATGAGGAGGCCAGTCTGCTGAGAAATTCCTGTCAGGTCCAGCAAAAGGGATGTTAAAACAAAACTGGATGGGGCAGTGGAAGCAACTTTGCTCCACAACAGCCTATTGACCACAGCTCCCAGTCTGAGTCAAGAACTGGGACCTGCAAGAGTCTGCTCAACAACTGGGGAGGACTTTAAAACAGGAACCTCAAACTGCAGCAGCATAGGAAAAATCTTAATAATAACCAAAATTGAACAGTTCAGCAAAAAAGGATTTTGTTTTTAGAAAAAGTTAAATATAAAAGAAGCCAGGAATTAGGCCAGTGGAAAGGTATGCAACAATCTAAGCTGCATTTCCAGTCACAAATTCAAACACATAGCAATTACTTGCTTATCATAAGTAGTATGAAATGTGTACAAGAAAAGGCAGCAATGATCCTGCCTAAAGAGCAGCACATCACCTTGGGGTATTGATGGTAGGAAATATTAAGTTGTATTTTATCTTCTATTTAGAGCAAAACCCCAGCATCCCTAATGTGGTTTCCATTTGCTATTTACGTAATTAAGTCACCTCCTCACAGTTCAGATACCCTTACTTACTACTCAGGTTACTTCCAATTTCCCAGATGGTCATTCTTCAGAAAAGATTATCTGAGCCTCAGCCACTTCTTGGTTAAACCTATTCTGATGGCTTATTAGTAGAATAATTTATCAGCTGTTAAAAGAATATTTGTTACAAATTCATTTTCTATGTAAATAAGGTTCCATGAACTAGGAAGGAATTCCAGCCTTTTCAAATTCATTTTAATGTGAAATGCTGACATCAAGTTGTAACTTTGATTATTTTTTTTCCTGTTCCAGTTCAATCACTCGGTTGAATTACTTGAACTTCTGCTGAACTGCACCAAAAAAAGGAAAATTAACTAATGCCTCATTTGATCTTGTGACCATAAAACTTGTGTTTTCATTCCCTCTTTAACCTTTGACCATCTATTTTCCCCTTAATTTGTGTGTTATGCACCTGATAGTTTTAAAATTGTTTCTTTTATTCATGGAAAAAGACTCTGCTCTGATGGTTGATCTGCCCTCTGTTCATTTTAACCACCAGTGACTTTATTCTGGATTCTCATCAGTAAGCACACACTCAAAATCACTTCTTCGTAGCCCATCATGTATATGTAATTTGGCTTACTGTATGCCAGAAGTGCATGGCTCTCCTCATAAAAAGTGTCAACTAAGCTAGAAGAGAAGACAAGTTACAAGAGAGTGAAATGGCTGATTTTATAAAAGCTCCTTCGCCAGTTTCACAGAATCAGCTGAGCTGGAAGAGACTCACAGGGGTCATCGAGTCCAGCTCCTTGCCCTGCACAGACCCATTCCCAAGTCACACCATGTGCCCAGTTTATTCCTTTATTCAAATCCTCTCCTTTTCACATTGTTATGATGGACTTAAATTTAACTTATGCCACTGGACTTAGCTTTTTTTTTGAAACAGTTGTTAAACACCTGAACACAGGATAAAACATTTTTAAAACACATGTAGACTGCAATAAAATATGGTCCATCTACAGCCCAAAGAAATTAAGTGAAAGGGGAAGATTTCATGAATATTATTAATGAGGTCAAAGATTCCAATTATGGCTCACAATTGACATCAATACCCTCCATTTGTGTGAATATTAAATTCGTGGATGCCAATCCTACATACATATGCCCAGTATGGGATTCAAATCCCTTGTCTTGAATAGTTTCTTATATTTGTTCACTAAATCACAATAAGAATGCCACACATGACCTTTATTTACAAAGATGGGTGCACTAACCCACTGACTACAATTTTTGCTTCTAATCACTGGGTGAACTAAAGACTTGGAAAGCAAATACAGACTTCTAGCCGTGCCATCCATGCTGATGGCCACATAGGGTCCTGGTTTTCGTAGGCCAGCAGGTCTCTGTTTCTCCTGAGTAAATCAAAGTCGGCATCAGCAGAGTCACTCCACACAGCCTGCAGACTTCCTATTGTTCTGCAGCAATATTCATTATCTCCCAGCATCAGCACTGCTGAAACTAAGGGCAGCTTTTACTTTTGTTAACTTGAACTGACATCAACTTTCTGTTGACAAGAAGGAAACCAGGATCAAGGCCTGATGATACAAGTGGCACGTTGACATGGTCTCCTGTGAAATCAGCCTTGCTCTTCTGCAGATGGCAGCACTCACATGCTGGCACACAAAAGAGCCTGTCCTTGGGTTTTCTCTACAATACCCTACTACATGTACACACAAAAGCCAGTTTAATTTTTTAACTATGCAACAAACTTTGCCAATGTTAAGGAGACTTTACACTGTATTTCTAATTCTTTCATATAACAGAGCAGGAAAAGGGTAATTTCAGGTTATACAACTTCACCAGGGCATATGGCAGTGAACCCAGAGTACAAACACAAAATCTCCCTCTCCTCTAAAGCAGATGGCATGCTGATCAAGTAAGACATCATCTAATGCTAACTGCACTACTATTATCTATTGAACCAACACCAGTATAAAGCAGTGAAGACAGAAAAAACCTAAGGCAGGGGAGGTAAAGCAGAGGAAAACAATAAAAAAAACCTGACTAAGCCAGCTGTAAGAGAAGACAACCCATTGCAGCAGAAACAGCCTCTTTTCAGATATATTTAAGATTTAAAACCTAGAAATGGCAGTAGATAAGGAATAGTAATGGCCCTCACCCTGTTTTAGAAGATGTTCTTCTAGCTTGAGATACTGGCCCAGTTCCCTTTGCTCTTGCACTGCACTGGGCACCTGCCAGGGGCTAAATATCCCAGCTGCTTAGATAATTACATATTTATGATTTTGCCGAGAATTCTTAGTCAAAGCTTATTTTTGAACTGTAAAATACTTAGGAAACAGCAGAGAAAGTTCTCTGACAAATGCTACTTCAAAACAGAGCCAACCCTTCAATTTTTTTAAAGGACGTTCATTTCCGTTTCAGTTGATTCATTCAGTGGTGAACTTTAATGGCAGAAAAAGCTGAAAAGGGGTGTTTTCCCTCTCAGTCAGAAAGGGATCTATCTTGCTAGTGTGTTTAACTTACTCTCTGTAAAGAAACAGAAAATTCCAAAAACCCTTCCAAAAATTATTCAGAATAGTGTATGCACAATTTTTAATGCTTACCACAGTTTGCACCCTACCACATGATGGAACTTTTCTTTTGTATCACATTATCAGCAGTATTTCCTCTTCCACACATAAACCACTAGATTAGCTAATTCATGCTGATCTAATAAATAGAACTGAATAGAACTGAGGTATGAACATTTTGAAATATAACTGTTTAGCCACAACCAATTATCACACAAAATACATTGCACTTCGCCTTCCCTCATTGATAACAGCATCCACTGATTTCAGAAGGAGCAAAACAGTTCAAAATTTCATGTTGTCAATTATTTGAAACTATTTCAGAACCTGCAAGAAATATTATTTTTTCCTTTTAAGGCTGCACTCCATAAACTGTACAACCAACAGGCTAACAATAAATTTCACAAGCACTTTTAGGCCCTACTGTTCAATGTGCTTTCAAGCTTGGTTAGCTTTATGCATGCAAGAACTCCTTATTTATATTGCAAAAGAACTACTCCTACACTAAAAGTTACATGTAGGCACATGCATTTGTATTTTATAGAATAAGGGCCTTAGTCTTGCAGGGTTATTTATTTTGAATCAGTTATTCTAGGTTATTGAGGGCAACATCTTTAGTCCTGTCAAGTTTCATAAACTCTGGAAAGCAAGGGTCCCTGCTCTCAGTATGACAATCAACCTTCAACTCCACCACCTTCCAAAGAGCTGCTCATCTGCAGATACTCAATTTATACACCTCTAGCTGAGAGATGCCATTCAGCTCCTCTTGAAACAAAGCCAGTTTTGCAATTGCAGTGCAAAAACCTCGGAGCTAGAGGCACAGACCTCCAGCTGTCCTTGGCAGGTGCCAGCAGAGACAAGGCTTCCACACCAAACCCAGCTCTCCAGCTCATATTCCCTCCCTTGGTTGTCTTGCTTTGCATGGAAGAATTTCAACAAAGTGGCCTGGTAGATCAGTATTTGGAGGGTTTAGCTGCTGGGGAAGCATGGGCTAATAGTTAAATCCATTTATTCATTTACCTGTCTTCTAAGGAGTGTGAAGGTCACAGGACTACCTGAAGGCACCACAAAGACATTCAAATTAAAAACAACTTGCTGCAGTCTTGGGGAAATTTTTGCAGACAGTCTCCCTTCACTTTGGAGTGACTTGTTCTCCCCAGCTCCTCCAAGCCCTCCTGCTGTTTCTGAGATAAATCCCCTGTAGGTAATTACACTGAAATGTTGCACCCATGGAATTTGCTGGCCCAAGAGACTCAGTGCCTGCAGAGCTGTTCTATCCCATCTCTTATGAGTAGGAACAGTTGACATAACACACAATAGGCGTGCTACACCCTCGAAACACGGTATAATGTGTTCACCTAGAAGTAGGCAGCACTGAAAAGAATGGATTTAAATCACCTACTTGGTATTCCCCCCAAGACTGTGAGGACATGCCTTAGCTGTTGATGACTCTGCTTGCCTGGGGACTAGGTAATTTTGTGTTCACTGCCTATCCTCAGACTTTACCTGTGCCAGCTTGTAATAAACAATAACATTCTCTATTCTCTTCTGCATGAGACCTTTTTAACTGATCAGGGTGTTGATCTTTGTCAAACCATCCATGTAAAGGCTCAGAACATGGACACAGTGTTTTCCAGGATGACTGTAAGAAGGCCAGCACATGGCCCAGCTCAAGTCCTTCCCAGCCCTTTCTGCTTACCTCTGCCAAATTAAACCCATCCCAGCAAGCTGTCATAGGACAGTCACAAACTGGTAGCTCCCACTTTTCTGTAAGCTCCTGGGTTTTGCACAGTCCATTCTGTATTTCTAAATTTACATATACACCTATATGTGTGTATAAATATGTGCATAGATAAGCACACTCCTATATTCCCACGTTATTTATGTGAACACACAAACCTGCTTCAATGACTTGCAAAGGCAGAAAGGCAAACTGGTTTGCTTCCAAAACTCACAAAAAAAGCACCACACAATGGAAAATCTTTCTTGGGTAAGCTACAAGTTCCATCACATAATAAGAAAATGCATTTGCTAAAGCCCTTGTTGAAATCCTGATGTCATCATTTGCTTAGACCCAAGATCCAAGACTTCAAATTTTTATTTCCGACACATTAATTCTTGTGACCGCAGATTAAGTACCAGTTATCAGCCTCTAAATGAACCTTCAAAATCCTAGAAAAGTAGCATTAGACGCTTACTTTCCTGCAATTACCAGGCCTTTTTCATAAAGCCTTTGCATCTTTCCTTTGACATTGTGAGGAACATTAAATTTGGCTGGAAAAATGGGAAGGAGAACTTACACCCACTGAACACAGCCATGCTATATCACAATATCAATATTTAATTTTCTAAAGAATTACCAACAACTACAATAATTTTTAAAGAGTAACTAGTATTTTACCCTATTTGGTTTATCAGTTAACATATACATAATATATTGTGCATATCATAACATAATATGATGCAAAAAATAAGCTTCTTTTAATTGCCTTGAAAACTGAAAATCTAAGAAAACAACAGAAGAGGATGGAGTATGTGTAAATTGTTATTTTGGGTGTTTTTACTACTAAGAAATGGAACTGACAGTCAGGATTTAAACATGACCAAAAATGCTACAACCATTTCTCAAGGGAATCAGAAATTAATTTCTTATTCAAATGTATGTGTTGAACATGGGCAACCATTGTTAAAGCAAGGCCTTTCTGGGGGATGTACAAAACCTGCTTTCTTCTGTGACCTCTGGCCCACGCTTTGTTTACACACAGCAAAGAGAAAAACATAATAAAAACCTCTAAAAGTATTTTTTACTGTACAGGTTTAGTTACAATTACTTTGGGGATGGTAAAAAATGTGTCTAGCTTGTCTCCTAAATCTACATTCAAACTATCTCAAAGTTAATCAGAGGTGAGTAATGGCTTAGAAATCTCTTGAATAATAAAATATAACAACTTATAGCACAAAAACAGCCCTCAAAGACAAGAGTGGGGAGTACTTCATTCCACTGCAAGTAATAGTTGAGTATGTTTTATGATCACTGTAACAACTACCATGCCCTTGAGACTGTGCAATTCTGAGTTTCCAATATAATTTGTAGGGGGAAAATTAGGGCAAAATGCAGTAACATTTCAAGTACAGTCTCACAGTATTTTAAAATTTTATGAAGTATAAGGACTAGGTTAATATGAAATGAGTCATGTTTTTAAGAGAGACAGTAATACAGATCAGTATCTTAAATAATAACTAAAATAACACTCAACCACTACAAAATAAAAAGAAAACAGAGTAGCTTTTTGCTGGAAAAAGGTCAACAACAATGAAGATTTAACAATACTAGAAAAGGCTGAGAGCACTGCTCATTTCAGGACCAAGAAGTTAAAATACCAGTCTGAGTGACTAGGTAAACGCTATTCTTTCTCACTTAACAAATCCATTCCCACCACCTGAAGTTCATCTCAAATTAATATAAACTCATATAAACTCTGAGCCTAAAAACCAGACTATTAAACAACATACATCCTTGGTGCAGATCTTCTGATTTCAGAGGTATATTTGCTTGACTTTGTGACAAATATATTACATTTCACTCCACGATGTCTTTGGGAGTTAACAGAATTGCTCACTACCTCAAAGTGAAGGAGTTACATCCAAGCAAACTCTCTTTAAGCATCACTTTTCCTCACAGGGCAAAGACAGTGGAGTTGCAAAGGTATAAATAAGTGAGGCTGTAATTGATTTACATATTCTTTAGATCCATTTCCACATGCAAACCAATGGAAATCAGCTCAGCTCTCATATCCAAAACTGAGTGTTCAAAGCAAGTGGTTCAAAACATTACCCCTTTAGCCTCTGTACTGAGCACAACAAGAGAGAGATGCTTCAGATATAGAATTCACACTGGCACTTCATGCATTTAATTCTTAAGGCTAATGCTGAAGGTACCACTCTTGCACACCTCAACTGTGACAACATAAGATACCAAAACTGCTAAAAAAGAGGTAGTTTGATCAAAGCTGAAGCAGTATGTTCCAGCCCTTCCCTTCAGGCCTCAGCTCTGCTTTCCATCTGCACAGCTATTCAGGAAGCACCAGCAAACCATAAGGATAGCCTGAAAATATGAATTTGCAGCAGTCTGTAACACTAACATTCAGAGATGGAATAAGAAGATTACCCTTTCTACAGCAGCTAAAATTTTAACTTCACTGGTCTTACACTGCCAAATGGGCTGAAGTAAAATACACCTGACAATGCAGAGCTGGTTCTGGGGTTTTTTTCTGTTAGTATTGAAACAAACTGCAGAAAGCACCCAAGTGGGGGCAATAGAACATTCATCTTGGCTGCAGCTCACCCCAAACAGGCTCTTGGCCAAAAGAGGAAGCAACACCAGTTACCAACAGGATGAGCTATGCTACTGTCGAGTCACACTTCTCACTTCAAAATTAACATGCTGCCCTACTTTCCACAGGATAAAACCAGGTGCAATTGTAATATTTCTGTCAAACAGCATAATGATCTAGAGGTTCCTTAAAAAATGAAAATAATCCACTTGAATACTAAAAAGTAGTTATTCTATTTGCAGTGTAAGCCTGCTAATGGCAGGTGTGCAGAGAGAAACCATGCCACCTTTAGTCAGTTAAAAAGGTACTTACCATTGGCAGTGCATTGATATGCAGAAGTTTTCCTTTCGGGTGCCTCTTGCCACAGAAGGGTGATGCTGACAGGGAAATAAGGAGACAAAATAGGAAATGTTAGTATTTACTATCTTGAAACCACAGGTACTGACACCGAAATATTTTGAAAAGCCCCAAACAAAAATCAACATTCCAATGGTATGACTTTCAAAATGGTTACATCCACTGTGAAGCAGTAAAAGAAAAATCTGTTTTCCTAACACATCTTGCACTAAATAACTCAATTTATGTACACAGGTGTGCCCATGAGCCTAAAGAGTTACCAACTCCTGCAGTGACCTCAGTAATTAAAGAAAACAACCAGCTCACACTAATTGCTAGCAACACTTGACAACATGTAAATAACATAAATCTCCCTAGTGCAAAATTCAAGAGAATTCTTGTCCACCTTTAAAACCCAAACAAAAACATAATCTAAACAAATCCACACTCTCCTACATTTTAATAATTTTCTTTACACGTCAATAGTAATTTTATGCACCCTACAATAAAATAACTAAGTGTAAGGACACAGCTTTTGACGTCCAAATATGAGGTAACTCCATCCCCTACAACATTCATTTTTATTCAGCAGTGACAAATGATTTTTATCCACACTAATATTCCTGAGTGGTTGCCCTCCATACAAATACTTGCCAGACGACTTTTCTTTAGGACATAATCTAATCACCCACTCAAAGAGCAGGAAGGGTGACAGATGGACATGGCTGACTAATGAAGTATTACCAGGCTATTTTTAGATTAAATTCTTTACCAAGCATCTGCAACCTGTGGTCAAAAAACTTTTACTATGAGTAAAGAGTAACTATAGTTTGTGGGACTCATGATTAACACAAGGTTCTCACATGCAACTTTCAAGCTCAACCAGCAGGAAATCATTCATTATAGAGCCATTTTTGGACCCAGCCCAAAAGAATAAAAAAAATAAAAAAAAATAAAAGAGCTGCAACATTTTGGCTTATTTTATTCTTAGAAGACCCCACAAGGCAGGCAGTAACATCACCTTCACAGTGCAAGCAAGAGGCACTGCAGAGGATGCTGAGGAATGGAGGAATGCTGGGAATTGAAAGAATTTGCAAACATGCTCTTATTTCCTTGCTTAGTTGTACTTGTGCTGCAGAAAATATGTAAATAGGCTGAGTGAAACTCCACTCCTCAAGAGGTACAGTATCCTATGCAAGGCTACTCAGAAAGCTTTTTTTCCACAGCCAGAGAGAGCTGCTGACCGGCTGAGAAGAGAAAGCTTTAACACCCACTCTGCAGAACCCATAAAAACATTATTTGCTTATAACAAGAGTTTTTCTTCAAAGCAAAACAAAACAGCAACCAACCAAGATTCTTTTCAGAACAATCTAAATCATGATAAAAGCTGTGTTCAGAGAAAGGCAGAGGAGGGCCCTGCTTCTGAGTGTGGTGCTCGGTTTGGGTTATTCCATTTGGGAAGGAACATTGCAAACATAAATAAAGGGATGATTGCACAGACATAAACCATTTTCTTCAAGGAAAAAAGGCTTTCTACACACTGCCCAAACTGTCTCCTTCCAACACCTCTTTGCCCTTGTGCAATCTCGAGTGCAGTACTTATCATCGAAGCCAGAGAGGGAAACCTTTCTGCCTGATCCGTGGAAGAGGCTTCTTGTCCTTTGCTTTACATCTAAACAGGGCAGTGACACGGAAAGAAGCTGGAAGCAAAGACTCAAGAGAGCAGAGAATTAGAAAAGAAAGGGTTCACTGACTTCATTCCTCCTTCAATGTTAATTGGTTGTAGGCTCCAGTTTTAAATAAGGGCGCTTGAAGCGATGTGTAAACATTTAGAAAACTCTGCAATGTCCTTCTTCAGAATCAATTGCTGAGTACAAATGCCTCATCAGCAGCTTTTTTTTCTTTCCAAATTTATCTTATTGGATTTTGGCATGTACTTTGAAACAATGTAGGTGACAGTTATAATTTATTGATTTCAGACTATCTCTCACCTTTATATTCTACCACGTTACGGTGGTTGAAATAGGTGCCCAGATGCAGTAACCGCTATTGTACATGACACTTAAAGGGCATCTGGTGGATTATTTTTAAGTTGATAAGGCACACCTGGGGAATGCACAGCAGCTTGAGAGTTTGGATCCTTCATCTTGGAGGGGCTGGGAACGGCTCACCACTGCCTGGTGACGTGTTCAACATCAACTGAAAACTGCTCCCCTCAACTTGAAAAGAAAGATGATTTTGCCATGTGTGTGCACTGACCTGTGCTCAGAGCCAGCGCTTACCAGCCTTGCCCACACCAGTTTTTTCTGCATAAAATGACATAACTGATGCCCGTGTCCCTTGGAGATTTGGGGCCAAGCACTCGGTACAACACCCAACATCATCTCCCTGTGAAGAGCATCCTACCCTGCTGTGCAGTACAGAGACCAGCCACGCTCCAGGCCTTAAACCCAGCCCCCATGACTCAGGCAGTTCTCACCTGCAGGGCTAAAACCAACACGCCAAACCACCTTCATCAAAGCAGCAAATACCCATCCAGGCTGCCTGCACAGATTGGGCTGCTGCTATCAACTAAGCAATAATCGTCTGGTGCAAAGGAAACCACAGATAAAAACAACCCTGGCACCAACACTGTGACAGATCTGGTTATAAACACACAGACCAGATGTGCACTGATGTTAGTCCTTACCTGCTTCCAAACACAATCAGTTCAAAGCAAGGATTTCTCTAAATGCTACTTGCAGAAATGTTTAACCATTTCCTTCCAGAAATGCTGCTATTGGTGCTACTTTCTTCTTCCCAGACATTACACTGGGTATGTGTTATGGTTAAACCAGTGGTTTTTGCATGAGCTTTGAATTGCTCCTGTTCCCCATGTGAACTTGTGCTTCTTTCTAATCCTCTTTGGATCACACTGTTTAAACTACTTTCTGAGATTTTGGTGCTCTTTGAGTTCTAA
Organism: Geospiza fortis; assembly: GCF_000277835.1. Lineage (NCBI taxonomy): Eukaryota > Metazoa > Chordata > Aves > Passeriformes > Thraupidae > Geospiza > Geospiza fortis. The sequence goes on along the minus strand of NW_005054309.1, from coordinate 6,005,908 downwards.
CAACAAATTTAGCCATGAGATGTTGTGCTTTCCGAATCACAGAAGCCTTCTAAGGACACAGTATCTTTTCTTCTAAATTATCCTTGAGTATCCTGCTTTTATCTGAATTCAGTATCTGGACAAAGTGTCCCAATCAAAACAGCATTAAAAATAACTAAATCCTGGATATTCCCCCTCAGTAACTAGGCTGCAAAAACCATGAGACAATAACTTTAAAAGCCTAAATTGAAAACTAATCACTCCATTGAATCCTTCCTTTCATTTGGTTAATAGGCACATACAAAGCTAATGGTGATTCTACCACTGCTGTGCTTGGAACATAAACAGAGAAAACCAAAGTTATTTCTTTTAATCACAGTTCCACAGTGATGTATGGCAATAATTTTTTTTAAGCAATTCAGCACGTCTACAACAACATCTGCTTTTCTGATCTGGCAGAGAGGCTGAACTGAGACAAATACCAACTCAGAAAATTCAGGAGAGACAAATACATACAAGTGTGTGGTGGGGGGGGGAAATCAGCACCACGCACAAGATGTCGTTAAGAAGTGTCATTAATTGAAAGTGGTAGGTAGCAATAGGGCTCCTAGTGACAAAATAACATGCACAGACTGCTCCTGTACTTCACTCTGGGAGCAGGGCGTGGGCGAGGATGTTTTACAGGAAGCCTCATCAGGGGAAGCACTGAAAGTATGTAAGACCTGCCCAGAGACATATCCACACAAACTCCTAAACTCTACCTGAAACAGCTCTTCTCTGTCAATTGAGAAATTTTTATTTCCTGATTTTTGTTCTTCTACCTTTTTTCCATTAGAAATATAGAAAAACCTGATGTAAGCTGACCTTCCAGATGTTTCAAAGAAGAAATGCTTAATTTGTACATTCATATCACATTAAAGCTGCACAACTTTCCACACTTCAGGAATACTCTTACATAGAACAAGCACCTGTATGTCCAAGGACATATGTGAATCAACTGCTAAAACAAATGGTATCTGAGGGGATAGAGAATAAGAACTGGGCAAGCAGACAGCACCATTCTGGAGAAAATTCATCCAGATACAGAAACCACTTATTGCAAACCCACAGAAACAGGATTCACTGTGCAATGAGAAACACACGACAAGTCAGACCAGGGCAAAAGAATACTGCAGAAATTTAAATACCAATTTCTGCAATAGTCAAAAACTGAGGCAATCACAGAAAATAGCTCATAGCCCACTGAAAGGGAAGGAAGCTGAATTGCTGGAGAGGAAACCAACTCAGCCAGCTCCATTAAAAACCCATAATGCACCCCAGTAATCTTGTCAATACCAATCAGCTGGTAGGAAGGCAAGCAGCAGTGCAGCACCATTTCACTTGCAAGCATTTAAATGAAATTCATTAGCAAGTAATCCAATTCACATAAACTGGAAGTTAGAAGGTCCTAGAGAATGAAGTTAAACCCAGTCTAGACTGGGGAAGAGTATAAAGAGTTATTACCCAAAGCACTCTTATGCCAAAGGACCTTGGAGCACTCACAAAACCCCACCTGCTACCTGCGGGATGGGAGCCCACCTGTGAAAATTCAAGGTAGTTTCCAATTTGTGGAGCTTTTCTTCCAAAAATAGTAGACATAATGATTACTGACATTTTGATCAAAACAGTAGCTTACTGACAAATATTTTTTCTGTTTTTTTCAGTCTAGAACTGGGTTTTAAATTTAAATTCATCACTGGAATATTAATCAGCTAAAACAACTTGCCAAACTGGGGGCTCTTAGAAGACACACTTCAAATAGGAAAAACATTTTTCCTTCTCTAAAAAAAAAATAAATATGTGAAACATTTAGGGGCCACTCTGTTATTACAGATTTCAATTACATGCCTAAAACACTGAACCAAGACACAAAAAAACCCAAAAACATGAAACAACACAAAAAACAATTTAAAAAATCAGAATATTTTTTCCCATTCCTCAGAGCAACAACAGACATATTTCCCATATACTAACTCAGTCTTCTGCAGCTCACTAAATCAACTCAGCTGCACTGGTGGGTGAGAACCCTTCCATTCTCCACTCAGAACTCATTCCCAGTTAACTCAGATGAGCCTTCACAGCTGAAGGAAGGCCACAGCTGCTTTTGTCAACATGGAAATGTGCCTGCAGGGAACTGATAGTTGCAAGGTTAGGAGGACTTTTAAACTGGTCTCCAATGTGGGATATGGAACAAAGCTCAAACTGCTTTCCTGGGAAAATCACCTTCTTCTGCTAACAGCGCCTGCCTCATCTGTGTTTTTAGACAGATACTATGTTTTTAGACAGATACTGTGTTTTCAGGACAATATATTCTTCTGCTTTGGGATTCACAGTAGCCATGCAGAAGAGCGTATCTAGACTACAGCAAGCCTAATTTACTGAATTAATTAAAATTCTGTCTCATATATGCCATATTTTGGTGAGGTGGGACACACATTTTACACAGACATCACATTTGGAACTAGGCTCAGTATGTTTACATAAGGAAATATCCCAAAATAACAAAAGGACTTGACAATATTGTGATTGTTTTCAACCTCAGTGAGTATAACCACCATGGGAGCTCTGTCTGGGTTTCCCTCAGTGTTGGTACCACTACCACCTTTTGGGTCTTTGGGCACCCAGAAGTCAAACAGGGCATTCTTTCAAAGCAGCAGCTCAGATGTACATCTTTGCCAAGCCAAGCTAAGGAGCTGCTGAGGACATTCAGACAATGCAGAGGGGCTTGGTTTGTGCTGCAGGAGGTGTTTGCAGACAGCCTGACGTCAACAGGCTGGAGCTGTCCCGCTGCGGCCGCTGACCCTGAACGCTGTGCACACCCAGGGCTGCTCAAGTGACTCTCCCTGTCTGAGGACACAGCAGGAAGCCTGGTTGCCTTCTGTCTGCCCACTGCAGGAATAATTCCCAGGGTACCTGCCCTTGCAGCAAAGGGTCAGGGTTAAAAACAAAGGTGTTCGAAAATAATCTTAAAAATCTACCTCGCTCGCGATATTGGGTGATAGTGATAGCACAGAGGCTGAAGAGTTAGGATCCAAGAATTCCCTTAAAATAGCCCTCAAAATTATAAGTGACTTTCAAAACTCAAAAGCACTTAAAAATCCACAGGTATGAAAACATTTTTCTGAAAACTTTAAGTCGTACCAGAGGCCCGAAAGCAAAGTTTGTAGTGGCTCTTGGGCCCATACACTGCAGGTGTTCCTGGGATACAGCTCCACTAAAACAAGGTGCTTATAATAATGTGTTCCAGATTCTTCCTAAAATTATTATTACTGTTATTATTTTGTGCAAAGCCAGAGAAAAACATAAGCCTCTCACACTGCCAAAAAGAAGGTAACACTGAATATCCCAAAATCATCAATTAAATGCATCAAGGAAAAATAAAAAATATTCTATTTTTCAAAAATACTGGCTAACAAAAGCTGCTGCACTTCTGCTTATGGTGCCCTCTCATTTTCTCAGGAACTTTCATAACTGAGTGACACCTGAAGCACAATGTACTCAGGCAGTTGTATCACCTTTCCAAGCTACTACTGTGTCTGAGTCGTATTTTCACACAAATAACCTAGAGGTGAAGTATGGGTAAACCCTGTGACTAAGTAGCCGACAAGTTGCCCCAGACCCAGCAACACAAGGATTTTTTTCCTTTTTCCAAATCTTCACACCACACCACCAGTAGACAATACCATCTTTCCTACAACCTTTGGCCTCTGCTCTTTCCATGTCTCCATCACTTCTCCAACAGAGCAATTTTGCAACCTCATATGAGGACTCTTTGTGAATCAGAGTTAAAACCTACCTGGAGAGGGCTGCCCTTGTTCATGCACTGCTTATCCAGCCATCCCTGCTAAAAGGACAACTTATTCTTACACAGCAGCTACTGAGCTGTGACAAATTGCAGAGCAGGGAATAGGAGAAAAGCCTGTGCCGCTCATTAGCACGGAGGCTTTCCTGCCCCTGAGAAGGGAAACCTTCTCTGCAGCAGGGGCTCAAGTCACAGAAGGCAGAGGGACAGCACACTCATTCCCAAAGGAGCTGTCTCTTGTCCCTAAAAGCTCAGACATGTGGCTCACCTGAAGGCTTTGGTTTAGTTTTAAGCTCAAGTCCCATCCTAGCCAAGATCTGACTGCTACTGCCTGGGGAGGCCCCAGTTTACCCTCATCTCCCCTCTCCCAGCTGGGTGTTCTCAACACTTCCTCTCCTCTAAAAACAAAATTAATTTTTCTTCCACTCAGCTCTTGAAGCATCCCACTGCAGGGTCAGAGGAGGACAGAACTGGCTCAAGAAAGGAAGAGGGAACACAGCCCTGAAAGGGAAGAAATGCAGGAGCAGCACTGCCCTATAGCTCCACCACCAAAATACATGTTTCCAAAGGATGCCTGGTGCCTTGGACAGAGAAAGGGAGCCCAGCACAAAAAGCTCTCAGCAAACCTGGAATGATGTACTAGGTATGAGCTGTACGACAAACAGCACAGGCACCAATTGTGTAAAACAGGTATCTGTTATTCTGCTGTCTTTTCAAACCATTTGGATACCAGAGCTGTTTGTCCGTCACACTGACTGAATAGCAAAATAGCTGCATCAATATTAGACTTGTACATGGAGTAAGAGACACCAAAACCTGTCCCAGAGAATAAGGAGCTTACAGCACAGAGAAACATAGCAAAATATTTACTTTAGCACTATGGTCAAGGAGAACAGCATCTATTAAATAAATGGACTAAAGTCATTAATCATCAGCAGCATATTAAACTAATATAATCATGGCCACTTGTCCTTTGTTGTTTTTTTTTCTTAACAACAAGACTTAAGCATGACCAAGGAAAACATGTATTTGATTCATCAAAGACAACATATTCAAAAGAACTGAGACTCCAGGAAACAAAACCACAGCAGAGAGGTTTTACAAAGATCATCAACTAGGCCATGATTAATTGGTAAGAACCTAACAGTGCCCTTATTCAAGCCTCTCCTAAGCAGTAAAGAGGGTTTAGCTGTATGTATACACTTGAACTAATAAGCTATGTACCTCCAGGACAGACTTAGGTGGTATATCCTGAAATTTAAAAAAAAAATTCTCCTAAAAATACTGTTTTGTTAACATTTCAATTATGTTGGTTTTCCTGCTTGTAGGAAAAGGTTTTTCCCTATTGAAAATGAGTGTAAAAAAACCCTAAGCAAACTTATTTTGTTGCCAAAATGAGTGAAGTCAATATTTTTGTTTCACTGGAAGTATTTTCTGTTGGATTTCCTACGGTCATTGCAGCTGTACAGCTCAATTTATATCCCTTTGAACTTACGTGTTGCACATACAGAGCAACACACAGCAGGTGTTTATCCTACAAACAAGTGAAAGTGGGATTAGATAACCTATTACAGCACTTTACAAACAATTTAAAAAGCAGAAAAAAGAATGCTGATGTTAGTTAAGGGATCAGTCTCAAGTACAGCTATGTAACATCATCAACAGGAGAAAAAACAGCAATTTCACAGGAGCAAATGTTAAGGGCAAGGGAAGACTTAGGTTTGTCTGATAAAGACGGGGTAGCTGCAAATACATTTTAAATAACCAGGAAAAGCTTCCCCATAACAAAATCATGCCTGAGAAGACAAGTTAAGAGAAACTCTCGGTGCCATGGGGCTTCTGTTATTTTAAACAAGAGCAGTAAGGACTCTGGAAGGAGTAATTCTGCCTAAGGAGAAAGATTAGTGTTTAGTGTTTGATCTAACAGGGCTTTTCCCTTTCTTTACTTTTTGATTCTTATCTTGATTGTTTCACACCAGGAATCTGAAACTGCCTGAGCTGTGCATCCTGCAAATCTCGTTCAAACTGGAATGGGCTGGGGATAGGATTTCACCGGTTGGGAATTTCATTTACAGAACTCTGCCTCTGCAGTCACCTACAGAATTCTCATTGTCTGTAACTGCTGTCAGGGCTTCATTAAACCAGTGGGTTTGGGACTTTTCTTCTATTTTTTAAGTCAACTCACATTTATAAACGTGATCTACTAGACTGGTCAGAGAAAGTAACAAACTCAATACCTTCTTGGTCTTTGGGAAATAAAACTTCCTTAATCTTTTGCCTTGTTAAAGATGGAAAATTGGAAAATTTATCCACATCTTAAAATATGCCAGGTAGGTACCATCACTGAAAAGAACTGCTCCTGATGTGGTTTTTGGTGCTCTAATACAAATTCACTAAAGCATCCACAGACCAGCCCAGTTTTCATTTTCAAAAGGAAAAAAAGTGATGAATGTTTATGAACCTAAAAAAAGGGAAACAAAAACCAGCTATGCCTCTATTTTCCATTTGAACCTACATATATTTAGTTATTTTTACTGATGGAGAACAAACAGAAGGCCTGTAAATTTTGCTGCTTTCTTTTGTGATCATGCTAACATACACTGGTTTTCCAAGGAAGCAAGTGACAAATGCTCAGGGGAGGAGTATTGAACACACTTGTCAAAAATACTCCACCTAGCAGAATTATTTCCCCTCAGTGTCAAACACCAAATATTGGGGTCTGGTTCATCTCCAAACAGAACACTGTAGCTATTATTTCAGTCACACCTAGTCAAGGGCTTTTCTTCCCTGTTTTTTTTTAGGATACTTTTATGCCATACTTTTCCAAGTCAGTGGCAGAATGTTGAAATGGAACAATATGAGGTTTTTAGCACTAATAAACACCCAGACCCTATGCAGCACAGAGTAATAAATGCACAGGACTTGGCAGCCCAATAATGATGCACCAAGAAGTAATAAAAACCCAGGTTTACAAGCTGCTGTACTTCAGAAGAGACTGTTTACTGTATCAGATAAAAACAAGGTTCAATACAGATATTTTTTGTGGTATGACACAGTACAGCTGCAATCATTTATCAGACTTTTTCTTGTGTCTTATCTTTCTTATCACTGCCTAAGGAACAAGCAAAACCTTGGAATTATAAAAGCATCTCACACACCAGCACTTCTGACCCATTTAACATATCCCCTTCTTTTTTTACACCAACTTTACCCAGAAATAAATCCACTTGCCATATTCTCCCAGGAATACTACTACTGGACTGATTTTGACACCTTTTCAGAGAAGTCTCGCTGACCCTCCTTGTCACAAGCTGGGTGTGCTTGCCACCTACACACTAGCACTCCCTCTCCCACAAAAACAAAAAGGATGCAGTTTTGCTAGCAACATCTCCAGACTAAACAAGCTCAGTTTAAGAGCAATTAGCACTATTTGTTCTTTGGTCAAGCTAAGATAATTTCCATGGGGCATTTTTAGCTAATCCATTAATTCAGTGATTCAGAAAACTTTACTAGTTTTATCTTTCTGTTCCTAATATCTTCCCGTAAAGCAGTAAAAATGAAAGTACACTCATTTACTGTAGCCTGCATACAAAGAGTTAATTTTTATAACTGCATTGTGTAACGACTTCACTGAAAAATCCTTAACTGACCTGAACAATTGCCAATCCTCAAAACACTTGCCAAACATTCTTACCAAATTTTGAAGAGAGTGGCTGCATGGACCAGCCAGAGACCATCCATGGGCTCACAGGGCAAAGCTGAGTGTGGATGAAGAGAGGCAGCCACAGGGAAGTGCAAATAATTCATGCCAGAGAAGCAGCACCAGTGTGAAGTGTCAGTAACACATGTATGGAAGTGATCTACAAAGCCTCCCATCACTGCATGGAATTCCTCTGTCCCAGCACAAGCTGCAGAGCCATAAAGGGTAAGATAAGGAAATAACCCTGGATTCCAGCAACGTGCTGCAATGGAACACTGCAGCAGCTTCTCCTGTCTGGTAGGACTTCATACTGCAGGGCCAATCTGATTTCACATGTACTCTCCATGTACAAACATGTCACATCCTTCATGTGACACACTTTAAGAAGAGAGGCGTACTTGCCAAAGCATTAAAGCCAACATCTGCATTTCTCTTGACTAACAAACCAGAAAGACACTCCTGCTCACCCTTAGTCACCAGAAGACTTGACCTGGTGAGGTCATTTCAGCAGCCCTATCTCAGGCACTCCACCCAAACCCTCCTGAGGCTTTTATTTTTCTCTTGTAAATTAACCAAATCACTTGCAAAGAAAAACTATGGGCACTGCCCAAGATGAATAGCTGAGTTGCTCATGGCCAGAGACACCCAAAAAGCCAGAACTGAGGTAGGGTGAACTTAAAAAATCTGGTAAAGAAGACAGACACTTCCATGACATTACTATTAAATATGTTTAGAATTAAGGAAGATTAAAATAGAAACCCCTACAGATACCACACAGTAAATTTTAAACCCTGCTGCTTACTATTTTAACCAAATGGTGGTGCCTAAAAAGAACTGAAGGACAGTGTCTCCACTGGCTCCCCAGAGCAGGGCTGTGTCTCCTGCCCAGTGCTGCTGCCTCACAGCATCAGGGAAGCAGAAGAGAGAATACCACAGAAGCATTTCTGTTTATTCCACTCAAAAACAAGCAGTTCTTTTCATATTTGCAAAGAATTTCTATTAAAAAAAAGAGTAAAAAATCCTTTTGCAGCTCTTGAACTGAAATTCTTCAGTGTTTTGATGACAGAACCCACTGCAGACATAGATACTATAGAAATTTCACATCAAAACGGAGTTTAGATTTTAATTTCAGATTCAATTTAAAATTTTGGCAACCTGCACCAAAACCTGATTGAAGCCACTAGAAAAAATATCAGAGAAATTAAATAATCAAGCAGTATTTACAGTTTGAAGAAAACTAAGCAATCAGTGGAACTGCTGGAAATCACAGGCAGAGTGTTCATGAACTAAAAGTGTTAAGTGGCCAGTTTTTACAGTAGCACAGAAATTATTTTTAATACCACAACTGTTTCGCATTCAAGTGGCTTCAGTGCTTTGCATGTGCTCCAGACACACAAGGATAAGAAATGTATCTGCCAGTTATGAGACTACAAACCCCCACTAATTCCAAAATACTGAACAAGAAAATCAGTTCATTTCACTGCTGTCAAAAGAGCACTTTTCCCTAATTTGAAATGCAGAAGTCTCCCTCTTTTATCCAGTACACTGCAACAGTAAACCAAGTGAAGACTTTATGCATTAGATACACGCCTTCTGCTAAATGCAGTTTGACACAATAAATTAGAAACACGCTATTCATCACAATGCAACTTCCTAAAAAGTCATAAAACCTCAAATAATTTGTATAAATAAAGGTTACGTGCTTTTACAAAAGCAGAGCAAAGCAGTAAATCAGCCTGATTAGCAAAATAAATACCACTTCTACTACAACAATTCAATCTTAGTAGCAAATCAAACATTTTAATAGATTGCAGCACAGTTATTTTCTCGACAAAGTTTGATTTCTTTAAATCCAAAGCAAAATTACAATCAATTACTTCAAACAAGGGCTTCTACCTGTTGATTAAATTGCTTTCCCTTCGATCCACCCTGGGCTTAGCAGACATTTCTTCTGGTATTAAATAGTCAAAGGTGTAAATTAAAGACTAAAAGACCTCCTTAAAACAACATCTATAATCAGCCTTGATGTTCACCTTTCAAAAGCCTTTCAAAAGAAAGAAGATTTTGAATAGGGCAGCACTGGGTAGTCCCTTTGTCTCTGGATGGAAGTCATTGAAAAGAGATCCAAGGAAAACCCTAACAAGACCTAACCCACATCCTGAGGTGCTTGGTGCTCCTTTGGAGGTAGAAAAGTGAGCACCGAACAAACAAATAAAGGAAATTCAATCATTCAGTCCTGGGTGGGACGGTTTTTGTTTGTTTTTTTTAAGCTTAGCTTTACCACTGAACTCAAAACCAGCAAATACATTGAAATAAACCACAAAGTTGTATCCAGACTACAGTAATCTTCAGGTAATTACACTGAGAAAGAAAGAAAGAAAGAAAGAATAAGAGGGCAGTTGCCACAGGAAGTCACCTATATTAATCGTGCCTGCAATTATTTTTGAATTTAGTATGCATTGAAAACTAAGTTTTTTTTTACACTTCGTTTCAGCAGTGCCACACTTGCTCTTGCTTCTGCAGGGAAGCATTCCCTACAAGTTCACTGTGGGTATCATAAAACCTCAGCTCATTGATAATTAACTTGTACATCTCATCCAGAAGTTTCTTTACAGTGCCTCCTCTATATCCCTTCTGGAACATCAGTGAGAAACACCAAAGACGGGACCAAGAGGGCTGATTTTAACTACAAGCCATGTCAGAAGAATAATAAAGTTGTTCCCATTTGTACAGTAGCAAATAAGGAATCAATAAGATAAAATACATACATTATAAAAGAATAAACCTCAGAAACACCTTCTGAATTTAGATTTCACTGTCTTACACACTTCAAAAACATGAAAGGCTCTGAAAGATCAATACAACCCATAAGAATCTAAGGTGCAGAAATCCATAATTCATTTTTTTTTAATATGGTAAATTGTACAGTACCAAACACTGAGATAAATCAAAGAAATCTCCATACAAGAAACAAAACAGGTTATAAATCCAGAATTTATAAACTTCCCATATCCTCAAATAGGGAATGTGGTGCAAAGAATTTATTACAGAACTTGTTTTCTAGTGGGCATTCAGGTATTTCTCATTTCAAGTAAAAACTTCTACTAAAGTAACATGATCTCTAAGGATTTATCTCTGGGCTTTCTCCCCCACAATATTGTTAATTTTTAATGAGCTTTCTGAAAATTCCCTTTTGCACTGAATCTCACTGGCTGGGGATGCCAAAGGACCCTTTGATCAGCAGACACAACCCTTTTGCTAGTTTTGGAGGGATTTTACTCATGGAAACTACAAAAAACTCTTTTGATCACGGCACCAAAACTCTGATTTCAGATCATGCTGGTTTGGAGCCATCGGGAGTTGGTGTTCTGCCGAGTCATTCCTCCCAGGGAGCAGCTGAGCTCAGGCTGGAGTCCCCGAGCAGAGAGGGCACTGAAGGGTCTGGGAGCCTGGGCTGGCATTTAATTGTCACCCTGGCTCCATCAGCATCCTGCCTGATTCACTTTGATCCAGCTCAGTGCCTGAGAAATTCCCAAACAAGGCGGAACGGATCTGCCAAGCCCTGCTGTACGTCCACACCACAAGGACACTTGCTGGACTGTTTCTAAGAATGGGACACCATTTGGGAGAGCTAAGAAAACAACTCATTAGAGCACCAGGAGAAAATCCTTTTCTCCCAGGACACTGCTGTGCCATGGAATAGAAAATGCTATTAAACAAAAATGATCAACTGCAAACAAACAGGAATAATTTGCTGAAGAAAAAATATCTCGCAGCTAAGAGACAATATAAATTACCATATGCAGACAGCTAGGATGCCAAAGGAGCAGGGGCCTCGCTGCCCAAAAAAACAAATCAGCAAGTGCAGAAAGATGGTTAGTGACTATGTTTTGATTTTAGCAATAGAAATCTAAAATAATCCAAAATTGAGGATGTAATTGCCAAAAGGAAGAAACAAACAACACAGAAAAAGAATAATCAAGACTGGAGAAAAACACATTATCAAAGGCACCTGCTATCACAAGAATAGAAATGAGATCTTCAGAAGCCCTGAAGGACTCCTTGCAGAAAATAAACAAGAAAAAGCATAAAAACCCCAAGAAAGTGATCATTACTGATTTGATCATTTTAGCATACAAACAGAGATGTACTAGGGATGGTAGAGACTGCCCAAGGGAACAAACCCCAGAAAGGTGGGGGGTGTATATTCCTGTATTCCTCTTGCCTATGCCACGCCAGACACATTCCCCTTTTTTCCATTGCATCCAAACCCCTGCAACCTGTTGGCTCTGCGTTGCTCCCACACTGCCAGAGCTCCAGGAAAACACAGGCATGGGGGAGTGAACACCTCCGAGAGACTAAAGCATCATCTCCTCAAAGATTTCCCTGCCTGCTCCGGCCATGGCCTCAGCCTTGAGACAGTGTGATTGCTGTTATTGCTGTTATTTCTGTTATTTATTCCCTCAGAGCAGCAAACACTGCCTATCCAGACAAAGCAGGAGGCTCTCTGTGCTTTTCTGCTCTGATCAGAGATGCTTTTCCATCCCTCACCCTTGGCCCACACACACTACAGAGCACTTCAGGGCCTCTCAGAGATTGCACTCCCAGAATATGGGCTGATAAACACACCGAATGCACAACGCATTTGACTCCCACATATTAATTATGTACCTCTACATCCTAATGATTTCTCTAACAATTTTCTTACAGAACTTACAATTCCCACAAAAAGAAGATCCCCTTTGATGTCTGAGTGTTGTTTTGTAGGTATCAGAGACACAGTATATATGTTGTTTTACAACAAACAAAAATTCTATACATTTCTACTCATTTGCAAGATGATCAAAACAAGTGAGAAGTTCTAAGGAGAGAACTTTAATTTTGTTCATTCACCCCCTGCATCTACCAGCTCCTTGAGTTCCTGCAGGAGCTCCTTAAGCCTCTGGAGAAACCAGAAGATCCTGCTGGGAAGGGATAGGGAGAGTGCACATTATTTAATAACCAGAAACTATGTATGAGAGACCTTTCTGGTTTTATTTTTGGCACAACTTATCTGCTGGTAGAAAGACTGTATTTTAACACTGAGAGGAATGTAATGGGAAATTTATTTTAAGAATACTGTTCTAGCAGGTCATAAAGATTGTATCATTATCCTCCTTGGACAGTAATTGGCAATAAGAATACATGCTCTTCTTTTAGTTTTTGTTCATTTGATGAGTTGAAAGACAAATGCTGTTCATCCAACATGCTGTTTATTTAATATTCAGCTTTCCTGAACTCTTCTTATGCAAAGCACAAATGCTGACGATCAATTATTTCAGTAATCATAATTCAAGCTCAAATTTTACACTCTGTAAACACATTATCATGACCACCACATTATGCATTTGAAAAATTCCAGTTGCAGCAACCCATACAAATGAGCACACTGCATTAGGTTTACAGTAAAATTCTGTTCTGGCTAGACATACAAGGGGTTTTTTCATAACAGTAAAATGAATGAAGCACACATAAATGCTGAGTATTTTTCTATGCAGTGTACAAATGCACACATTCATACACAAACAGTCACGGCACTTGTTTCAAATATTGAATAAAAGTGAAAAATATTTATACTTGTCACTAACAAGAAGTTATTTCAAATACTGGATTTTATGGTTTTAAAATTAAATTATTGGGTACGATAGAGAAGTCAGAGGAGAGCTGCTGTCATTTTTGCAGGAAGATTTCCTATAAACTTCATCAGGTTGACAAGAACTAAGTTTTCCCAAAGCAACCGGTAGCTCTTTGGAAGCAATCTAGAACGCCCTCACACTCAGTGGGTGGCCTAATACATCCTGAAATGTAAGTCTATAATTAAATAAAAATTTGCAAAATTCAGTTTAGACTTCTTATGGGAACGCTTAATGCACATATAATTGGGGTGTAACACACTCTGCATTACATTTCACTGATAAACCACAACTTTTCAAATCAACGTTTCATGGAAATGCTTCGAAAATAGTTTGATGTTTAACGCTGCAAATAATAGTAAAAGGCTAAGCAGGGAAAAAGTGAGGCTGCTGCTGAAGGAGGTGGATGATTTAGTGGCAGCAGATGGGAGATAAGGCTGAGGTTCCTATCTAGGATTATTTGATCTTGACCCACGGGACCAGATGGGCTCTGTCCAAGGGTGCAGAGAACCAAGATCACAGCAAGGCCACCACTGTTGTGTCAGAAAGCTCAGTGAGACAGAGGGGTCCTCAATGGCTACAGAAAGGCAGGTTTTCTGCTACCCTCAAATAAAAAGGGAGAGCAGCAGAGGGTATTACCCCAATTTATACCCCACAGTATGGACCTATCCAGTCTGGGATGTGGCCAGAGGGATGAATGATCCCCAGATGGGTGGAAACACAGCTGGGCTCCAAACACAGCAATTCATGGGTCCTTCAGCAACTGAGAGGAGGCCACAAAGTTGTTCAAAAGACTGGAGCACCTCTGCTATGAAGCCATGTTAAGAGACCTGGAGAAGAAAAAGCTTCAGAGAGACCTTAGAGCACCTTCCAGTACCTAAAGGAGATCTCCAAAAAAACCCAGAGAGGGACTTTGTACAAGGGCACATAGTGACAGGAAAAGGAGGAATGGCTTTAAGGGCAGATTTAGATTGGATATGAGGAAGCAATTGTTTACTGTGAGGGGACATTGGAACAGGTTTCCCAGAGAAGATATGGATGCCTCATGCCTGGAATTGTTCCAGGCAGAGTTCAAGCCAGAACGAGATGGTCTTTAATGTCCCTTCCAACACAAACCATTCGGTGGTGACCAGGAGGCCAGTAACACCTGGGATACTGCAGCCATCTCTCCTGGGACCTGACCTATGCAGTGACTCCACCAGTGACTCAGAGGAAGCCCAGGAATGCACTCTCATCCAGCTTGCAGGTAACACCAGTCTGGGGGCAACCCGCAGCTACTGAAACCTGCCTGAAAGCAGGGCTGGGATCCAAAGAGACCAGGAACCCTCTGGAATTCTGAAAGGACCAACACATGCTCCAGGGAGGGAAGAGCCCTTCCATCAATCCAGGCTGGGACCCACAGCTGAGAAGAACCTGTGGGTCATGGCCAAGCACCAGCCAGTGGTGTTGTGTGCTCTTGGACATCTCGAGTCCTACAATGGTTTATTCTGTCTATTCACTGCTGTTGGGATATTTGACTTTGAAACCTTAATAACATGGTTTCAGCAGTTCTTTTATAAAATAAACCCTGGTAGAAAAAACAATTGCAGCACATTCATGTCCAGCAGGTACTGCTGTGGATTTGTTGTTCCCAAAATGTGCACTTTGTCTTCAGAGAGAGCCAGTGCACAGCCTTCAGCAAAACAACTTAAAATTGTGATTTCTGCGTCTATAATTAAGCCACAATTGGCACTTTAAGGGGCACATTCTACAGTTCATGCTGCTAAAATAAATACTGTGTGCATGAAAAACTGCCACATGATGAGTGCAATGAGCATCTATGCTTATTTGCCAAAGGAGCTCCTTGAGTTTGTATTTAATTCCAATTCGTTATCAAGCATCTTAAAAGTCAAGCAATTGCAAAGTCCCATAAATATATGTGACTATTTGAGTTTGCATTAATACAGTACTTAACATGCATAACCAAATTAATTTATTTCCACACGCAAAAACCAGAATAGGATGGAGAGGCAACACACACTCACTCACACAGGCTTGGAACTGAGCAAACTGTTACAAATTTACTGGAAAAATTGTATACTGGGCATATGTAATAGGCAATTTGTTAGCACATAATTGCTATTTCTAACCTAAACCAAGGCAACTCTATCCAAGAAGCATGCTCATATAAACACTGTATTTTATATATATGTATATAGGCACAAACACTCTTAAATATTTTATATAGAAGCACATTTTTGAAACATGAAAAGCAAAGCATGGTGGGGACATAAAGAGCCCAGCTGCATTTCCCCTAAACACCAGGGGAGCTAAACGCGTGCACCCACACGGTAACCAATGCTACCCCCAATTTTCTTCTGCCAGGATAAAGAACAGCAGTTGCACAAAGAGAAAGCTGGAGATTTAACTGTGAACATCTAAGGGGGAAAAAAGGAGGCAAGAAACTTTAACATGACTGTCTTCCCAAGCTTGAACAGCAGCCCTACCTTCATCCCATCCCACCTTGCCAATATTCAGATATGTAACATTCACCACACATCGGATGTATTTTAATTGTATGGTGACATATTCTAATTGTGTAAGCACAAGGCTTCTAATCAAATCTAGATGAAAATCAGAGTTGTTAGAAGGAATTCTCTTAAAAATTAAGGTTTAAACCACATCCTGAGGTTAATATTTAATTTGGCAGGGTGATGCTTATAGTGCTCCTAGAATTTTGAAGTACCTGCAAAATTCTTCCCTTTAGCTAAGTACCTGCTTAGTACAGAACTTCTTCCTAAAATGAAGTTCAATCTCCTAACACAAAAATATGAGAAAAATATCATAAACATTCACAAACCAAGGTCAAAAAAAAAAGACTTTATGACATGTATCTGAGCAATACTTGGCAGATTCCAGAAATATTCTATGAAAAAAATACTTGGACATCACCCTCTATTTTCAGGTGCCAGAAATATTCTATGAAAAAAATACTTGTGTTTATTTTGGACATCACCCTCTATTTTCAGGTGATGCCTTTAGTCTTTGCATTATAATAACCACAATCTCATGTAATGATCACTTTGGAAGAAAAAAAGATTAATTAAAGCATATAGCTGACATATTAGCTGAAAGGCTGACATACACCACCATTCCATTTCCACTGCTCTTCAAAAGAATCCTCTTAACTAAGTCTGCACAATCAGAGCATTTACGCTTTAAATAACCACAAAGAAAAGCAAGATTGTTTTACTTCTTGAAGCTTCAGTGTACATTCCAGGGCTCCTTATACTTTAAGCAAATGGCAATAAAAACCAAAGGCATTCTTATTTTGAAAGTGTTTCCAAAGCCTTAGAGACTGTGACTCTACATCTTCGAAATGCTCAAGTACCTACACCAGATGTACAATGCCACTTATTAAAAACTCACATTTTTGCTGGTGTACATGCCTCTGTCTTTACATAGATTTAACTGGTTATATCTAAGTTCAGCAATTCTTTCTGCTTAGCACCAGTAAAACATGGTATATTCCATCCATCCATCCACCCCAACCCAACTGAAGTTTTTTGTTATCTCACACTTAAGCTTCTGCTGCCCCTGACAAAGGCAGTCTCACCCCACTCAGAACCACTTAAAATCCTTCTGAAAAGGTGACTGGCTTTTATCTTGCCATGTCTCTTTGTAGTCCTGCACCAGCTTCACCTTCTAATGCCTCAAACATAACACACTTACCAGGTTCCTCTTTTATTAGCCAAGAAGGGCCTTTGCACTTTGCTTATCACTGATTTGGTACCAGAGAGCAACTCCAGCTCCCTCCAAATGGCTAATGATGCACTTGATGTATTTTCTGATGAGCATCAGTATGCTTTCTCACACAGTGCTCATTATGAAAGCTGCTCCTAAATTCACAAGTCTCCTTTCAATCCCTTTTCAAAAGTCTCCTTTCCATGTCAGCTCAAAAACTCAGTGTTCAATAGCTCCAGGTCAATTTTTCTTCCATGAATATATAATGGCTTTCTGAATTCACATCAACTTTTAGCATTACCATGTCCTGAGGCAAAAAAGTCTGCAGGAATATTCTAGGCAAAAAAAAAATACCTGTGTTTATTTTGGATATCACTTTTTAGTTTCATTTGATGCTTTTAGTCTTTGCATTAGAGCAACAGCAATCACTCCCTAATTACCTTCACCACAGTGCTCCCCAATTTACAAATCTCTCCCATCCCTCCCTCAGCTGTTAATGGGTTCCTGCCACTCAAACTGGAGACTACTCGACTGCCTAATGAAACTCCTCCACTGCCAATTCTGACTGTGGGGATGGCCCAACTTGTAACCCCAAGCAGACACCTCACTAAGTTTCTAGAAAAGACTTTAAAAGAAATCACTTTGGTTTTTTTTTCTCATCAGCAGGACAGGCTTCTGGAATTGTTCTGCCTCAAGAACATTAGGTGCTGAGTCCAGTGTACAAAGGAAGGTGTCAGCACTACTAATTTCTGCTGCCAGGTAAAGAGAGGTGCTCCATGTGACCCAGATGATGGCAGCAGGAGGGGACACTGAGGACTGTCAAATCTTCCCCCACCGCTGCGTTACTCCATCTCCATGCCTCGCCTCACCGCCATGAAAAATGGATTGGATTTTCTCTCAAGGGCTGAACTTCACGGAGGATGACGAGGTGGCTGTGACGAACCAGAAACCTGCAGGGAAGCTGCAGACCTGGCTCCTGTGCACTTTGGCTGCAGCTCTAACACAGCCACTGTTAGAGCCTAATCTGCCTCTGGTCCAATTCCTTATTCTGCAACAGCAGGAAAAAAGTCATCAGTTCCTGCTTTGGGTAGCAAAAGGGAATGGCTGTGTAAGGAGGTTCAATGCACATGCCTCCATTAATTTACTAGATGAGCAACTTCCACATGATACTCACAGCACAGCAGTAGTGTCCTAATAAATTCATATTTTTAAGTCAGGAAATGTATTTTTGGTACAGATTTGAAGCTGACTGAGACATAAATTAATGAGATTCTCTACCAGTGGTTTTATTTCCTTTGAGCATGAACCTGTAAGAACTTTGGTAAACACACTGAAAGGTTCTATGGTTTCACTGCTTTATGGTTTAATAATTTTATATCCTTTTGTGAGATGTCTCGCATCTGTTTACAGAACTGCTGCCTACTGAGTCACAGATATTTCCAGAGCCCCAGCCACACTAGACCACTGTTATTTTTCAGTCTCCAAAAGAAGCAAGATAATCATTAACTACAGCAGCAGGGAAAATAAAATCCATGCTGCCTCACTAAGTTAACACTGCACATCCAATAAAAATAATCATTTTAAAAATTATAAAATCATTCAAACAATTTTATCTTTGACGTTTCCCATAGTTTCTCTCACTACACTTAGCCATTTTTTCATGTTTCTCTTAACAAGGCTTGCATGAGCTGACCTAGTTTATTTGCACTCCTCCCAAACTGTGAAGTAGAATGTGTTAACATAAACCAAATGGTCCCAGTCACTTTGAAACAAGCTTCTCCTCTGCCAGCTACTCAGCCTCTGCCACCTCTGTCTACTGCCTTGACACTTTCCAGCCCTTCTTCCTCCCAGCCTTTGCTGCCACCTCCTTTGTTCTCAAATCCTACCACCCCAAATGCCCAATTTTTATCCTGAGGGGTGACACCTTCTCCCTGGCAGCTCCAAACAGTGGGGTTCCCCCTTAGAACCGACTGCTCCTCACCTCCAAGGTCCCAACACCAGATGGGAATGTGGTGCCAAGAGCTGCCCACCAAGCACAGGGGCCCTGGCTCTGCCTGCTCTTCACCTGGCCACACTTTGCTTCCCAGCCTGGCAGCTGCCATGGGATAACCACTGCTCCCATCACATCCTGCAGAGACCAACCGAACACCCCAGCCCATGGGAGAAAGCCCAGCTTGGATTTAGTGCCAAAACCTGGAGGAGAGGTCAATGTATCACCTGTCTATCCCACAGCTAAACCACGAGTGAGAGCTTCATCCACCGCTCCAGCGGAAGCATCGCTGCCATCCCTGGCATATGGGATTACTCAGGTTACTATTTTCATCTTCACTAAGGCTGTAGCTATGGTAAGGTAACAGCCCAAAAATTTCATAATATGACACCAGGGAGGGGAAAAAAAAGAATTAAAAACAAAAAGAAACAAGTCACAGCAGTGAGGAAAAGGCCTATAAAACATTTGTATGGTTGTGGCTTTGTTCTGCTATTTAGAAAAAAAAAAAAACTAAACAACCTTGCAATAAGCTGCCTGAAGCAAGCTATTTTTGAGTTTCCTCTAGTTTAATGACTCCTCATTTCCTCACTCCAGAGGCATACCTGTAAGTGCCACAGGCCAGAGAGGAGCAAATAAGCACCTGTGGTAGTTAGGAGCAGAAAATGCAGCAAACACTCACCCATTAAGTGCAAGCGTGAAGGACAGACTGTGAACTGCCAACAGGGGAACCAATGAAGAAATCATATGG
This sequence comes from Geospiza fortis, assembly GCF_000277835.1. Taxonomy (NCBI): domain Eukaryota; kingdom Metazoa; phylum Chordata; class Aves; order Passeriformes; family Thraupidae; genus Geospiza; species Geospiza fortis. Next base: position 5,986,255 of record NW_005054309.1, on the reverse strand, counting down.
AGACGTAAGAGTCTGCCACTCACAT
>NW_005054309.1:5962799-5985943 GCF_000277835.1 Geospiza fortis | reverse complement strand
CCAGAGACTATTTCCCCTCACACTCTGCCCTGCAATAATTTGAAACTCTTACAATGGCAAATACTGTTGCTTGTATTGCAAGGTTTCTGGTTTTTGTTACAGATGTGAACCTTTACCCGTTCTCTCTGCAAACACATCAAGGACTTTGGCTAAACCAGGTCAAGGGCTGAAACACCACATCAAACTACCATGCAAGGCAAAAGGATGAGCTGGTACAAAATTATGTTGCCAGATTGGATTTGCACAAAAAAGCCCTAAAGGAGCAGCTGTGATCTGGCACACACCCGGTTTGATCAAACACTGCTGCTCCTCCAAAGGCACGGTATCAGTTGTGCTTGCTGATTTCCTGGTAATAAGCACAGTTACAAAAAGCACACTCACCCATTAGCACAAAGATGGAGCTCTGGCCTAAGGCCAGGCTCGCTTGGGTTTTTATGTCGTTTAGGTAACTAAAGTATCTCAATCTCCCCATCAGACTGAAAACAGGACAGAGAATGCAAATAGGATTCTCATTTTCCATTTGGCCACCTACAAAGCAATTGCTGCTGGAAGCATGAACTCTCATGTAGAGAGCTGGGGATCTCAGATACCTGCCCTCTGAAACTGTACAGTTGACTACAGATGTTGCTCAAGACAATGAAAAAATACCAGAATCTCCCACTGCCACACAGAGCTTATCATTTCCAGGAACACACAGCTCAATGAAATGCAACAGAAAGTCATCACAGATCAAGAACACATCCAACCACAAATCCAACACCTGCCCCAAGTCCAACCACACTCTGCTGCACAAGATGAACCAGATGTCACAAGCAAGGAGAACTAATTCAGTTCCCTCCACACAAACACATGACTTTGCTGGACTGAACAGCTCAAAAGATTCAGTCTCTTCACCTGCTACTCTTTTCTTAATTCATTGGGTAAACTGACACATCCCCTCCCCTTAAGCCATAACCAAAAATTATAATTAACAAGATGATGACATAGGAGGTCTTAATCAGTACTAATTCTTGTGTTCTTGCATGCTGAGAAAAGAAGGTAAATTTCATTCTGAATTTTTCTCAAATAACTGCAGCCATTCAGCACAGCCTCCTGAGATTTTTGCTTTCACTAGTGTTATAAAAAAGCAAGTTTCAGAAGTGATATCATAAAATAAAGAAATAATCTAATGAACAGGAAGACAAACTTCCATGACAGCTACATAGGACAACACAAAATTATACTGCAGGCACCAAACCTGCACCAATGTCCATGCATGTTTCCCACTTTTTAAGGGAAGATTACCAAAAATCTCTTGCCTTTGCAGCAAAGTATAACTGATCACAGTTTCTTTGAAGGATCACAGGTGTGACGTCTGTGACGTTTATTTGTCTGAAACTAGACAGATAAATGACAAATGGGCTATGATGACTGCATGTATCAAATAAGAAGCACCAGAAATGCTCTCCTACAAATACACACATTTTAATCTTCAATACATTGAAGCGTGGTACTGCAACTGTCAATACTACATTTAACTGGGTGGAGGTTGCTGTTGAATAATGCAATGCATTAGCTCCCAAACCAGATTACATTTTTTGCCTTAAAATGTAACCATTTTGTCCAGCTCGACAAGGATGAGGGCAATGAGAAAGCATCCAAAACATAAATAAAAATTGCCACCCCAACTTACTGTTCCCAGAACACACTCCAAAAATAGACTTGTCTACAAAAGCAACTCTGTCTTAGATTATCTAAAATTCTGACAAACGGGCAACCAATCATACATGGTGCCTCTGATGGGAAAGATCATGCTTTAAAAAAAATCCATTAACCCGTGCCCAAAGGTGGAACTACAGTGTAGCTTGTATACCTACACTACCCAGTGTCTTCTAAAAATTAATGCAGTGAATTAATTTAGGCAAGAATTCCCGCAGCTCTCAACAGTTTTCAATGAAACCATTAAATGTTCTGCTCAGCTGAGTTCACTGCGAGCGAACACAGCGGTGAAAATTTCACTTTCCCTTCCCACTTTGAAACCCGTTACTTAAGTAACCAACCTTGACCATTCATTCCAAGTAAAAAACCCCTCTGAAACTGACTAAAAACCCCTGAAATGGACACACCCAATGCAATCCAAAAGGACAAAAAGTAACTTCCTTCAATTGTGGTGTAAAGATAAGGTACCAGTTAGAAAACACACATACTTAAGTTATTTTAATGATAGCAAAATGTTTCACATACCCTCCAGCAACAACCCCCAAATGATCAATCTTCACACCCCTTATTTCAGTTAGCTCCTTGCTCCAGGGTTGTTCCCAAAGCCAATTCAATTCTTCCCATGAGCTGCCTTCCCTTCAGAGTTACCTTTCCCTCCCCATGCTTAAAACACACTCCAGGGTATTTCTGTCAATGCCTGCCTGACCTGCTGAGGAAACATAGAAACGCTCTCTTATCAGATCTGTCCACAAGCCACCCATGACAAGATTCTCTCCCAGTAAGGCTGGGATCAAAGCCAGTGGCACTGTCAGCATGAACAGGGACACGGAGGAAGTCAGCGCAAGATGGGACATCTCAAACTGAGGCCCAGCTCACCATCACGAGCAGTAAATGAAAACAGAAGTCCTTTCTCCTCTGGGAGCCATTTATTTTCATAAGACATGAAGCCTGATTTTAAATTGTTCTGAGTCACAGTCAGATCCACACTTCAATGCATGCAAGATGATTAATATCGCTTGAGAACAAGGCATTATTTTGAGCTTCAGAAAACAGCAATGCGAGGAAACTACACCGGGAGACACCCAACAAAGAGACAGATCTGGTTAAAGCTTAATTTCTTCCCTACAACCAGGATCCTAAGGAGCTTTCCTTACTCCTGTGTGTATCAAAATCCCAGTAAGAGTTTGCTCTTCTGACCCCAGCAGGGTTAGAGATTTAAACCCTCTGAGGCCTTAAATCCAGGCAGCAATGAGAACAGCTCTGTCTAGGTGTTCCTAAAATCCTCACCGCGGCATCCCTAGAAAGATAATCCTGGTCATGTTTCTAACACAAAGAGTAGCTCTGGTTGACCCAAGCTGCTGCTGAATTTCACTTGGAAAAACTGCCTCTGAAAAACACCATTATGAGGACTTCACTTAGGAAGACTGATGGGAGTCCAGGAATTTTAATTGCACCACACATTATATTTCCGCACTATTTAAATAATTATTTGCATATAATTTATTTCAATTATTTTCATGCCTTTCATAGAAGTCAGGGTGTTTTATTAAAAGGTAAAATAAATACTATTTCACAAAAAGCAATTTTACAGGAACCTCACAGTGAATTAATTTCAAGCCAATATAATGAACAACAAAATAAAAATTGCCCCATAAATAATGAAGTCCCTCAATCTTCCCATGCCGCCCCATTCCAGCAATCATACTGGTTCACTAAATAATACTGGAATTACTACAGTAATTTTCACCATTCAAATTAAACAGAATGCAACCATTTCATTTACACACACAAATGTCCACAGAACATGAGAGCAGACATCCAGCCTGCAGTCAGAAAGTCACCAAGTTTTCAGGTCTGTTTGGACAATATTCAGAATCTTACAATTTTTCCACCTCAAAACACAGCTTGTATAAATGTATGGAAAAAAAAAAAAGTTCAAGCTAGAATGATTCAGGGTTTAAAAAAAAAAATCTTGCCCTGCTCCTTCTCAGCTGTTCACAGTTGATTTTTGTTATAAAATTTCTAACAATAGCCTTAGAGAAAATCATCATACTAACACTAGGGTCAGAATGTAGAAACTGGTGGATGCTCCACACCACAGAGAATCTGGTTTGGCATAAGATTTGGATAAAGTTGAATGGGTTTGGGGAACTGGTTGCTAAACTGGAATTGGATGAAGAATGGGTTTTTATTGAGGAAAAGCCAACACTGGAGAGAGGGGACAGGTAACATTACTACCATCAAAACCAATTTCACTCAGGCAATGAGGAAGGGTTTGAGTGGAAAACAGCACAGCATTATTCTACAGGGCTTTTTGTTAAACCAAAAAAAAAAACCTGGAATACATATTCATGAGATGAGAGATAGGTGGTGGCCAACCCAATAACTCGCAAATTTCAGTACATAAATACAGCAGAAAAACATCCAGCAGTCTACCTTACAGTATTAAAAAACCCCAAAACCAAACAACAAAATGAAACATAAGAATTCCATTAAACCAGTCTGAAATATACCTGATGCAATTCTAAGTTTCTCCTTATTTCAACCAACTTTGTCATTATAAAGAGAAATATTGGCATATATTTGTGGAACTACATTTTGTGGCACTTGCACCTTCTATTTTATTCTTGCTCTAACAGGTAAAACCAGTGATCCTGCAAGAGCACACCACTGTCACACAGCAGACACAATTACCTTGTTTAGGCCACAGGTGACCAATTATGAGAGATTGCTGTCTATATGTCCCGTGGAAATAGATTCAAAACATTCTTCAATATACTGGGATTTTGTTTGCTCATGTTCAACAGGCAATAAATTACTCATTTACTTTTGGATTTAAATCTAAACTATGATTCTGCTCCTTAGCAGCTTAGAACTACAATGCACAGAAAGAGGGTTGGTTTTTTTCATTTTTTTAGAATTTTATTGAGACATATTTTTAAATAAATAAATAACCCATCAAACAAAAGAAGGCCACCAAGAGAACCCCAAGTCCTACTTTATCATAAGACATTAGTGATCTTTCAAGGCCAAATCCTGCAGGTGAGAAGGAGACAAAAACCTTCTAAAATTTGGGAATCTCCCTAAAATTGTCCCATCAACAGAGGGAGCTCCCTACTGCTGGGATGACACTTGCTCTACAGATGCAGGTCTCAGTTCCACCAGCCCAATACACACTCACCACCTAAATAAAAGTGTAATTAATGCCCTGATGCAAGGCTTTTCCTACTTATGTCTAGTCTCTCCTGCTTTTCAACAAGCACAAGGAGATACAAATCCTAAAACACTGAACACTGTTATACAACTGCCTTCTTGGGAAAATACATTTGAAAAAGTCTCCCATCATTCCACTGCCCCTGCTCATTTCATTTGCCTTGCTCCAAGCCCTCACTCCACTACTCTTCTTCTTAGCTCTGAGATTTATTAACTTGAAAAAACGTGATTTCAGTGTTTCTACTACAGCAATGCTCAGCAGATGTCTCACATCTCTATTTATACAACTCTAGAACTGGTAATAAACATGACTTTCCTATTGCCACACGACATTTTTTAATGAGACATCATTCCTCGTCTCTGTTTACCAAGAATTACGTTGGCCACAACGAAGTCCTTCTCCCACATTATTCCAGCACATAACAAGGGTTTGGAAGGCTGAGTGGAAACTTGTTACTATACATGAAAGAATTCATAATGGTTAAGGCTTGGCATTCTCCTCCCTGTGCCTGTGGAGAGCAGGGCTCCTCAGATGTGTGCAGGAAGGTGTCTAAGGGGAGGGAGATGCCTGGGAAGGCATCAGGCATAAACACTCAGCCTTTCAGAGCTTATTTCCACCCAGATCCCAACCACAGTGACTTTCACAGGGCTGTGCCAAAGACATTTGTCCAAGACCAAGAGCGTGGTTCCTAAATGACGTCAGATGTCTGGGCAGGCAGCCAGCTTCCTATGGAAATGATTTCAATATTGCTGGACTTCAATCTAATTGCATTTATCATATGATTATTTATGTAAGGAGCCAGCAGCTTGTATAGGTAACCTGCATTCTTGAATCTAATAAAATAAAGTATGTTTTGAAAATACAGAGAAAGAGATAGATTGAGCTAACCAGAAATCATATTAAAGTTTCATGCCTTCCTTTAAAGCCACTTATTCCAGAAAGGAACAGATGTTAGCCAAGACAAATACCATCCTTGCTCAACTGGGACTTGGAAAGCCTGATGCAAAGTACAGTATTTTTCTCACCTGCAAATTTACAATTATTCCATACCTGCAATTATACACTGAATGTAAAATCTTACCCCCTATATTCAACGCTTCATAGCAGGTTCTCACTGCCCCAAAGCTTTGCACAAAATTTGTTCCTTTATTCCCTTTGTGACCTTTCTCTTAAAATTTTTCTGTAACACACAAAAATCTTCATCCAACCCACCAAGAAGCCAAACAAATTTGGAGACAGTTATGCCACATTCTGAAATTACCATTTCTCCTCCCAGACCATGTAAAATCGGTAATTCCATGCAGTTTCCTCCCTCTCTGTCCCTTCCCTACGGCACAATTTTTTCACTGAAGTTCTCCCTGCACACAACAAGGGACACTTAAACCCCAGAACACTGGTGGGTCCCTGTCCCACAAGCAGTGCCACATCAGGTGGCCATGTCTTGTAAAACACTCGTGACCCTCAATCAGTTGATTGTTAACAGACAGAACAAGGAAGGTGGTGAAATTCCCACCACATTAAAGCAGGGCACTGAACTCAGGCATTCATGGAATCTGTGTTCCAAAGGGAAGAGCAAGAAACAGAATTAATGCTACTTCTCCCCTTCCTGTACACTCTTATGGCTCTGGTCTCCTCTTCCAGTCCTCTAAAAGGAAATATGCCTTTACAACACTCCAGATTTCAAATTGTGGCGAGGTGTTCCCAAGGTCTTTGCTGTCCTTTCTATCATCCCTCTCTCCTAAATAACAGCTCAGAAGTTCAGTGACAAACAACAGAAGAATAGCACTAAAGGCTCCATCCTTCAGCAACAATTTCAAGATTCACTGTGTGTCTGAAGGACTGTAATAATCATGAGCAGATTCCCTTTCTGTTCACTGCAAATCTCAAAACCTTTTTATGGAAATCTCTCTTTTTTTTCCATAAATTAAATTTAGGTCATTCTCTAAAAATATGAATAGGAAACACAATATTAAAAAAACTCAAAACCTACACACACAAAACAAATTTTCCTCTGTGGCATTTTTTTTGGACAGGATGTATTTGCAGCAGTGTTAATCACTCATCACTAGGAAGTGTACAGTGCAGGAACCATGTGTGAAGTGTTTGAAAGCATTCTGAAATTTTGGAGAAAAGTGTTTGTTAAAAATATTTTGTCATAATTTGTTAGGTATGTCACAAATGTTAGGTAGTATTGGTGTATTTTATTTCCAAGCCTGTTCCGCTATTTTAAGACTTTTGCCTGCGTACCAATTAATGGGTTTTTGTCATTTATCGCTTTTTAATACTGCAGCACACCCTCTCCATAGTAAGTGGCTCACCAGCCTGAACAGTCTATTAGAAATGCAAAAACTAAGGCTGCCCATGTCAGATTTATGTTTTACACAATAGCCCTACCAACAATAAAAAAAACCCAAACCAACAAAACAAATCCAAAACAAAACCAAGCCAAAAATATCCCCTGCTGACACAAAGATCATATCTTTGCCAAACTTCAAGCACATGTTCTCAAACAGGAAATAAAGCTTTTCAAGAAAAATTTTTAATAGGTAAAAAAAAAAAAAAGCCAACAAAAACAACTGACTAGTTTTTCTCATTGCTATTATCACAAAAGCTGACCTATTCCAGCTAATTTGGCAAGAAAAGGGAGCCTACTCAATACAAACCTTATCACGCAATGTTTTGGCCTACTTATAAAAAATTATTTGTGATCCAGTTTCCTCAGCGGAGTTGTTTTTACAAAGCTTTTCCCCACTGCAGCCACATTTCCACTGGGACCATAAGCAGAAGTGATGACATAAACAACTGAGGTTCTGTGAGGGCCATGACCCCACTCGCAGATTCCTTTGTCCATCCTGAGCCACCAGCTCTGGGATGGAGGCATGGGGCTGTCCATGTCGCTGTGCATGGACAACCCCATGCACAGGGGAAAAAAAAAAATATGCATTTCCAAGTTTTCTCAAGAATTTTGTCAAGATTAGGCCCAAAACAAAGCCCAAGACCAAAGTAAACCCCCAGAAAATTAGGCATCAAGATCAACAATTCCAGATTGGTTTTTGCCTATGGCAAAACAGAAGCTGTGACAAGCCTTATTTTGGAAAATTCTAACACAAAACACCACATCTGATGGAGCCCATGTTCAGTTGCTGCAGTTATTTTGGTGTTACCACTGTGTGTGCATAGAGCAGCTCACACATATATTTATTGTCTGACTCCTCTGGTAAATTAGTGTAAGCAATTTCTGTGCAGTAGAGCCATCTTTTTTAGTAAGTTGTAATAAATAGGGCTGCACAGCATTCCACAAGACAACAAAAGGATGGCAGATCCAAATACAGCTCTTTTAAAACAGTTCGTGGCTAAATAAGAAGTTAAGAAAAACACATAATGGATATAGTTCAATCCTCAACCACCTCACAACAGGCACACAAAGGACACTTCAGAAGTAAACTCAGAACAGCAAGCATTTCAAAAATTGTCCAGTTTGGTTTATAATTGATTTTTTTTAAGCCACATTCTGCTTTTGACTTCAGATATTTTGGGACCAGTTACAGAGGAGGAGGAAAAAAAAAGTCATTTTTAGCAATTTATAACTACATAGCCACACTCTTTTTAAGAGCAGGCCCAAGGCTGTGTGCACAGATCTAACTCTGCTTTCTCCACACATACATTATGCAATGCAGTGTGATAAATATGTAACCATGGAGGCACACACTGTGTTGCAAACAGGACACAGAGCTCCTGGGTGACCCAGGAGAAGGCAGGCTACACCACATTCTAGCTGTGATTCCCTCCCCCCATTTCTTTTTCATAATGGTCCAGCACTTGTTCTGCAGCCTTTTTATACCATCTCCTCTCTGAGGTATGTAAATAATTTAGTCAACAGCAATGCATTATGCAATTTATTTTCAGCCAACAGCACAGCCTTCGTTAGGTGCAATTCATGGGAAGAAGCAGTTAATTATGGTAATTCATCTGCAGACCTAGGTGAGCAATTTCACTGTTATTCTGCTATCCTACTTAATATGCATGTGCTGTATGAGAGCAGTTAAATGGCAACTTTCAAGGCTGACATCCCAAACCCCGATTCCATAACAAGCTTTGAACCTGGGCTTAAGGCAGAGCTACAGTAAACAGGGCTTCTGGGAGGCGAAGGAGTCAATTTACACAAAACAACTTGCAAGCTCAGGGTTTAAGGTAGTCTAGTGAATAGACCTCTACCAGATCCTAGGAATAATTCTATGCTATTGTATTGCACAATTTGTGGAATGGTATGTGATCATATAATTAGAGATCATATAGTACATTCACACAAAGAATACTTTAGGGCTTGCCGGGGAGGGAGGAGGGGACCTCTTTTAAAAAAGAAAATTACATTATCAGGAAATTCAGAGCTAATCTCAACAAATCAGAAATGCTACCAGAGAGCTTTTTCTTCATAAACTTTAGAAAAAAACATTTTAGGTCTGATTTCTGCCTGAGGAAGAAACAGCTCCAAACAAAACCAGCTGAGGCTTTGAGTCACTGAGGTGTTAAAAGCCTAAATAAAATATTTAGGAAAATAGACTGAAATATGTGCAAATATTAAAAATATAATAATTTCTAAACTGCAGCTCTATGATTGCAATGACAAGGAGGCAAAGACACCATTTGGTTCAGAAGCAACACTGAAGAAGTGCTTTGAACAGGTGAAGGAAGAATGCCATGGGTTTGGAGGCTGAACCCGAGGAGAGAACGAAGGGCAGGTCCCAGAGAGGATGGCAGCTTCCTGGAGAAGGGCTGTGCTCCAGCACAGCCTGCTTAACCCCTGTGTTGAGGGGAGGGCTCCAAGCTCTTCTCCTGTCCACCCCATCCAGAGGCCATCCCGAGTGTCCTCGCTGTGTCCTGCCCAAGGGTGACAGCCTTGGGAGGAGAGCCCTTGATCCTGGGGCTCCTCTCCACTGCAGCTCACCTCCGCCCTTGTGCAGCCCTCTGCAGGCTCCACAATCCGGTTCAATGACCCAGCTTTCGTAACCTCCAAGAGCACACAGCTACCGAAGGGCAGGCTCCTGCCAAATCCCTGCCCTCCCCTGGGAAGCACATCAAATCCTGCACGAACCGCTGGAGCTCCACACGCTCTGCATGGAGAACTGGCGCCCAACTCAGCTCTGCGTGTGCAGCGCTGGTCCTCAGCCACAAACCATGCCTGGAAACCTGAAAAACTTCTCCTTGATTAAAAGATTAAAGTCACAAAAACCAAAAGAGAGTCACTGCTTTAATGGCAGAAGGCACAGAGCTTTATCGTGAGCCTCCTGAAGGTCTCAGTGGAGCACAGGTCCAAGAAGCACAGTCAGACAGACAGTTTTAATTCAACCTTACATGCCTTGATACAGCCACAGGATGAAAGCGTTAGTGGCCTCTAGTTTGTTTATGACTGACTACATATGCTAGAATGTGCTCTGCCAAAACCCACTGCTAAAACAAAAACCAGCCTTCCGATGGCACAAAACTTCATAAAGCAAATAAACAACACATTGCAAATATTTAAGGCTTCCAAGCAAAGGCTACTTCCATAAAGTCCAACATTTAAACTGGCAACAACACATTTCAGACACTGAAACAAACGACTGGCAAAAAACCCCCATCATCCTCAGCATTTCAAATGGTTCATTTTTCTGTTATCCTGAAACACTCAGGGCACTCAAATTATAACTGAGCAAATATACATATCCTTTCCTATTTAAAACAAAACAAAAAATTGGAAACATTAAATTTAAATCTTTCTGCTTAACCCAGGACTAGCAAACTGTCAGCGCTGAAAATTAGTTTCACAGAGCCCTAATGTGTCTGAAAATGGCTTATTTGCTACACATGACAAGCAAATTCCGAAATAAAGGGAAACCCTTTCCCTCAACATGTACACTAATATTTTTCTTTCCTGAAGGTTGGATTACTTCCAGAAACCTGAATTGACTTCAATGGAGCGATAATATATTTCTTAGGAAGAACATGCAAACTGCCTGAGATCACAAGAAAATGGTTCAACCAAGAAAGGGCTTCACTCAGCTCTTCTAAATATACCGAAGAATCACACTTAAGTGATATTTTTTAAAACAATTAGGGCTTGACTACACCAACAGCCATATCAGCTGATATATAGATATATATTACTCTAAACAGGAATGAGACACTTTCTTCCTGGAGTCATTCCAAAAAAAATGTGAGCCTACTGTAAATTCCCACTTTTAACTTCAACCCATGCTGCCAGTGTGTGTAAATACATCTTTGCAAAGTTCAAGGTATTTATTTAACTGCTAGCAGGACTTTCTTTTCAAATTAACCAGAGATACTTCTCAAGGTAAAGTATGGTGAAAATAAGAAAAGTCACCATACAGAAGTACAATTTATAATACCAAAACCCAAATGTCTACAACTTTAGGTACTACTCCCAAAGTGAAGAGACTCCCCAGAATTACAACACTCCCTAAAATTTCCTTTTTTCAGCAGATGAAAAATGTCCAAACAACATATGAAAAAAAGATAATTTAACAGTGAATGTCTGCTCATCAGTGTCACAAGCACAGCTGTGACAGCCAGGACCAAGATGTGCTTTAGGAGACACCTATACCAGCAAGGAAAACACTGACCAGAAATCAATGTCCTCAGACCAGGAACACACCACTGGCTCCCAGTAAAGGGCATAAAAAAAAGATTTTCATAAAAGCTTGTAAATTAGTTTATAGTTAAACTTATAAACAAGAATCATTTCGGAAGCTGTAAAGGAAGACTCACCCAAATGAAATTAGATGCACATGGCAAAGATTTATGTGTATTTTACGTATGGGTGAACCCGAGCAGTCAGTACAAGCCTGTATGTACAGACTGGCTGAGCTATCAGCTGGCCCACTGCACTCTGAGGAGATTCTGCCTGATAGCACAGCTGAGATAAGGAATTCATGGCCCACGCTTACCTAAACTAACCACATTCACTCCCATGGCTCAGCCACAGCCTCCACAGTAGCAACACCAGTGTTTGTGGAGCCAGGCTGTAAACTGGTGCAACAAAACTACCTGGACTTTAATCCCCTCTCCCCACCAAAGCAGTTGTTGGGTTTAACACATCCTTCCAGAGATGATGTTTTTAGGACCCATAAATCTGTCTCAGCATGGCAGAGAACTCAATATACCACATTAGAGGATAGAAACTCTTTTGTGCCTCTGCTCTATCAAGAACAGGGTCAGCTCAAGGGTTCCATCCCCAGTGCTGGGATAGGTGGCTGCCTGTATAGCTGTTCTCCAAAACCCATTCCTGAAGTGGCTCCACCAAGAAAGTTCCACCTTTCCTCACTCCCAAAACTCTGCCAGGGTCCAGAAAAAGTGCAAGCATCTTAAAACTTCATATAAGGTTGCATTTCTACATTACTAAGGACAGAAACATGCCTAAATTTACGAACCAAGTAGCCTAATTTCAATATGTCCTGGCACTAGAAAATATTTCCAATGTGAAAGACCACATACTGTCCAAAAGAAAACTAAAAGACACAGACAAAACCTATAAATTAAAATGGAGTACTTGCTTAAACTAAAAACTCCAAGTAAGCAGAGACTGAAAAATTAAACAAAAGCCACTTTACACTGCTACCTACACAGCCATTCACCAGAAGATCTCGGAGCACTGAACTGGTCTGAAAAAGCTCCTGTTAAGTATTAAATCACTGATGCATGGGTAAATTTGTTAATCCATTTGCATAGGTCACACAGTGGCAGAAATAACAGATAATCCTGACACCAGCTTTCTGTCCTAATCATTATGTGGACAGAAAATCTTCAGTGATGTAAACAAAAAATAAAGTAAACACAGTGATCTGTCACATACTCATATATTAGGTCAACTCAGAAAAGCAAAATTGTGGGTGTGGGGAGTGGAGGTCTCTGGGGATGCACCACAGAGCTAGACAGGCCTGTGGAAATGCATGGAGAGAATTTATACCCAGAAAGTAATTCCGTAATTCCCTCTATCAGGCAGTTCCAGTGAAGGGACTGTGTGAACAAACTGCCGTCACACTCAAAAAAAAAAAAGTCTGAAAACCTTGAGCAGTAACCCACACAATATATTCCACTGCTGTATTACACCCACATTAGGATGCCAAAAGTTTGCCATTCATCCTGCATTGAAATTAAAGCAGTATTTTACAACACTGCCTGCAAGCCACCCAAACTGGGGAAGTTTTCTAATACCAGAGAGCAGATGGACACACAGCTGACACTGTCGACACACAGTCAAGATTGCTACGAGAATCTCTACCAGCTTGAAAGTTTCTACAACCTTCCGTGCCATTACAAATGAAAGCAACTTGGTAATACCTACTGTGGAGCCCTGACAATTCAAGATCATTTTGGTGAACCTGTAGAGGTATAAAACACACTGCAAGCACCAGCTTCCAAAAAGGAAAAAGCAAGACTATACACTGATTAAAAAAAAAAAAAAAAACACAAAAAAAACCCCAAACCACAACCACATTTATCCTCCAAATCAAAAATACTGGACCAGACAATGAGCTACACAGGCATTGTTAAGATGTACTAAAAACAATAACATAATAAAAATCACTGTAGGCAGGGAAGACTAATCTTTCTGCTCTTCCTTAAGCAAAACTCACAGCAATTTCAATGGAATTCTCCCCCAGATACGGCTGGATGACTACATCCACAGCCTACACGTGCCAAGTCTGCTCCTGCAGCCAGTCTCTGCTGCATCCATCTTAGTTACACTACACATATCCTGATTACAGGGAGTTATAAACAGCATGAGTAATTTAGAGGTGATCCACAAAACTGCGACTTCAGTACAGATGAGGTCCACTATTACTGTCTCCAGTGCACCAGCCCTATGGTAAAGGACTTGCACCTGGAAGACTTTCAAGCAAATATCTTTTACTGACTTTCTCAAAAGCACGTTCTCCATTCTCTCAGCCCTAAGCACACTCTGGAGCCAGAACACCAGCCTGCTATCCATAGTTTTTGCTGGGAAATGAGGTAGGAGTTTATGATTCATTAAGTCACCTGTGTTTATTTCCTAGGTTCTGGACAACAAGACATGAAATAAAAATGGTGTTTAGGTATAAAGCAAGAGAGTGTTTTATCGTGCAGTTTCTGGATGTGAACCCTTTAAAGACAAAGCTCGGCTCCGAAGTCGCAGTTCCACACAGGACAAAGGCGCCTGTGCGCACGTCCCAGCTCGCAGCCTCAAAGCCCTGTTTGTTCACCCAGAACAATGGGGCATGTGACTTGTCAACACTACCCACAATAAAAACAATAAGATAAGGCTGCCACTGATTTCACGATGACTGACTTTGTTTTCACTAATTTTAAGTCACAATGTCAATAAAAACTTCTTGCATAAAACCCCTTAATTTGAAGAGCCCAAAGCCAACTCCACCTTGCGCTGAGGTTTTCACTTCAACTTCCTCAGCTTTTCATGTCTGTACTAAATGCTCACACCAACTCCCTCCAAAGCCTCCCTCTGACTTCATCAAGAGTTGGATCAATGCTATATGCCTAGAGCCAAGATTATTTTTATCATATAAGAGCACTGCCAAAATTTGTCCTCTGCATTTCCTGCCCTGTGTGCCCATCCCAAGCACCCATGTGCCCGCAGGCAGGCCCCTCACTCACCTCCTGCTTGCTGCCAGGGGCACACACAGGAAAATGAAACTTCCCCACCAGCCCAGCAGGTTTTGCTCCACCACCGACTCAGGCTACATCATCCAAACCCATTCAACCCCTCCAGTTCAAGAGGGCTATCTAGGACAGAGTCCTGCATAAAAATTTAACTTTTTGAGAAAGAGGAAGAAAGCAGAGAAGACCCAGAGAACAGAAACAAGAAGGCAATTTGATTTAAAGGACTGACAAGAGAACAGATGGGGAGAACACAAAAGAAAAAGTCCAAAATAACAAAAAGGACAGAGAAAGCCCAGGGGAAAAAAATTAAAAAAAAACAGGTGGGGAATGATTAGAAAAATCAAACAAAGCCTTAGGAAGGGGTAAGAATAAAATGGTGCAAACTGCCAGTTCACTACACTTATTTGCCACTTTCCCACTACAGCATGGACAAGGAGCAGAGCCAAGAGGAGAAGGCAGAGCCACCCTGACACTAGGAAAGGGTTAATTCAGAAAAAAGAAGGCAGCACAATCTTGCACCACTTGTCTTTTTATCACACATGGGGAGGCTTGGGGGGTTATTTTAATTACACAGAACAGCAGTAGGCCCAGCAGCATCAGATTAACAAATACAACTAGGCAGCAACAGGCACACGGAAGTACATTGCAGTTCCAAACTTTCACCATTTACAGGAACATTAACACAAATGAAATCTGACTAACCTGATCTCTGAATGTGTTTTTAAAACCTGTGCATTTCTTTCATTTCACCTTGACAAAACTCCGTTCCACAAGCAGGTAGTTACAGCGTTACAGGCCCAGGCCACAGCTAGGTAAGTGGGAGGCACATCAAGCACATAATGAAATTTCACATATTCTAACACGATCAATGGAGCTTTCTGGAGCTCTGCAGCAGTGTCCAACACACACAGGGCCTTGCTGCTGACACAACAGCCAGACCTCAGCCTACGTAAGGGACGTTCTCCTAGCCGGAGCCTGACGCTGCATTTCACATACCCTCCGAGCCTCGCGTGTGAAGTCATCCCTAGCATCAAAGAGCGAGTCAAAACACATCCACAGTGTTTTCCCTGGCTACCTCTGAAAGTTTCCATCCCTTTATCTTTCATGTAAGTTTTTTAAAAATTCTTCCCACCATTTCTGTTGATACGCACAGGATCTCCAGAAGTCCCCAGCACATGCAAGCAGTGAGTATCTCTCTAACATGGGACCTCAGCTGTGTTCCAGGCACTGATGGGAAAACTGAATTTGGTGCTTTCACAACCAGCCCACAGAACCACACAAAGAGAGGGTTCATTTTTTAAGACAAAAGCAATGCCCTTCTTAGCAGAAAATAATACACCTAGGAGGGCTGTGGTGCCCAGGCACCTCAATGGGATGACCCAGTCGTAAAGAGGGCTTTTTGTTTTATTTTAATAGAAGAGACTCTTAAAACTTAATTGCTAATGTATTTAATGTGCATTATATGTACTGTAAAAAAGAATCTTACAAAGGGCCTTGATGAACTAGGAAAAGTAAAAAATAACCTTGCACATGTAGACAGCAGAAGAACCAACTAACGTGGATTTTGCCAACAGCAAGATAACACTGATATTTCTAATGTAATCAAAGGCCATTCACAATCTGCCCTGGAAGACATTCACAGAAATACAAAGCATTTTTCTTACAACTCAAACAACTGTGACAAATATTTACTACAAAGGCAAAAGCTGTTAAAAAAAAAAAGAAAAAGAAGTTGGTTTCTATTAATCAGCTACATTTAGACATCCATTCCTGCTATCAGATCAAGCTCATCAAAACTGCTTAGTAGGTTGTTTCATTGTATTTGTGTTCAAGTTTGTCACAACTCAACATATTGAAGTTTCATATTGCTGACTTTTTTCATGCCCACAATGGTAGATACTTACAGTCTAAACAACATACCAGATTGTGAAATTTAGTTGTGCCTTCAAAATAAAGTAGAAAATCAAGTACCATGTCAGCATCAAGAAAACATTCATACTGTTCGGCAAGTACAGACCTCACTTCTACAAACCCCAGATTTGTTGCACAGCAATGGGAAACAGCTAGTCCATTGCTACACAAGATACACTTCTAGCACAATTTATTTGATGTCAGCATTAATAGATGGTTTGACCACGTTATCCCTCATTTTCCTTCATCCACATTAGTGCTAACTTTGCTTTCTAAGTACATTAAAAAGTATAAAATCTGATACATTAGAGAATCACAAACATCATCATGGCAAAAAATCCGTATTTTTACAAAGCCCTTCACAATTAAAATTTACCTCCAAGAGTCTGTATTTAGAAAAGTGTGTTTGTGTTGATACACAAGCAGAAATTTCTGCACTAGAGAAGAACGTGAACATCCATACAGAAATTAGTGGTGATTCATTGTTTAGCAGTTGTCTTCCCTCTACAGCACACCACAGACTGAAGGACACGTTGCCAAACTGAGAGCACCAATACTTCCTTTAACCTAATATAGGACAAATAAATACACTTCAACAGCTTCTAAATCTTGCACGTCCTACTTTTTTGACCCAGATCTCTTGTTATTTCCCCCATAGGTCTATGCAATATCAAAACTATTTTTTCCCCACAAATTTAGACATAACCTAAAAGAGGAAAAGTTCTCATGCTTACTGTGAGCTAGAGAGACCTGGAAGTGGGGGGGAGGGTCAGACTCACTCATCTCTCTTAAGATCAATCGGTATTTTAAGGTAAGCTCCTCTCCCAACTGCTGAAATAAATGGCAAAAACGCTCATTTGTCCAAGAGGACTGTAAGTTAGACCAATATCAATAACAAATGAAAAATAATGACATCTTTTTAATACTATTTTTACAAAGCAAAATAGTATTTTCAGAAGTCATGCTGACACTCGAGCATGAATCAGTCTGTCCAAAAACCACTAAAGAGCTATGAAACTTGTTATTCCACTCCTTGGACAGACTGGGCAACTTATTCCAGGAAATCAAACTGTCTCCTCTTTGCCTGGTACTTTTAGGGAACCATCAGAGAACTCAAATCTGCCTCACATGTGCTCGCCATCCATAATTCCCCACTCAGTTTGCTGGCAATACGTCACCCATGTGAAGAGCCTGAACTTTTAACATTGTTAATGTCAAATGGATGCAACTTTGAGGATGGGTTCTATTTAGGACTCTAGCCCTTGACAGTTTCTGTGGTTTTGGCACCAGACACAGCATTTAGCACTGTATTTTCACAAACAGTAAATATTTGACCCTTAACTCATAACCTTGGAAAAATGCTCCAGAAATAGGCAGCACAGAGATCTTTTCTGCAGCTCTTTGGTTGCCACCAACAGGCACATAGCTGTGCACAGAGCAAAGTTTCCACTTTCACAGTCCCAATTCATAAAAATCTACCATCAGCCTGACGTCAGTGGGGTGAGAGGGAGCTCTGTGTGCAGCCAGAGAAGCGACTGAATCATTCCCCAAACCCACAACGGGTTAAAAGGAGCACCAGCATTACTGCAGGGCCAGCTGCTCGCCTGCCCTGCCAGGCTGGCAAAACTATTGCCCCACTGAAGGGAAGGGAAGGTCTGCTACTCACACCCCAGCAGCTCAAACTTAGAGCCACGCACCTCCAGCAAAAGGAAATGACACCCAGCGTGTCTGCATATGGCACACGGTTGTGGAGAGTGTCTGTAACACACTGACACTGAGCAGAGACTGAACAGAGCCTCAGATCATAAAACAAAAAAATCCCACACAACTGTTTTCTCTGGATGATTCTGATTTTTTACTGCTAGACATTACTAGTAAGCAAGATTGCTCCTCTGCAACATGGAGACTTCAGAATTACAACAATAAACACGAGTCAGAGCACACAACATAGCCTTTTACTAATACTGCTCCCAGGAACAGAAACTACACCCTCACGGGAGTTTGCAAAAGCCTGCAAACCACACACAGGAGTTGATTTTTAGAAATGCTAAGCACACACAGAGACTGCCAACTTCACATGCAACTGCGGGGACTCAGCATCTTTGAAAATAAGACTATTAATATCTTACTTTAGAGAGGCAGATGCCAGCTTATACTCTTCTTAAGTGGAGTCAAGCTTGCATCAAGCACAACTACAGCACAAATTCAGGGACCAGATCCCCATTGGCACCACACCTCCAGCACCTGGAGGCAAGCAGGATACAGAGAGCACCAGGAAGGGCCATGGGCAGGCACTGAACCACACAGCCAGGCTGACACCCAATCCGCCTGCATTACTCATCTGCAAAAAATGGTGTGTTAGGCCAATAGCATACCTAGGGATGTTGCTTCTGGCATTCTAGCTAACATATTCCAAAGGACCTCAGTATCTCCACTTAGCACTGAGCTTGCCCACACACAATTATATCCAAAGTAAATTGTGCGTCTTTGAAAGACATTGCATATATTGGCCAAGACAATTCCATAACGCTCCCCCTCATCACTTTGGAGCTTCTTTCAGTAAGTTCTTCAGAAAGCTACACCAATTCACCAGACTTTCTGATTACTATTTCTATAAGTAAGGAAATGCACTCAAAAGTCTTCCCTGAAATCAGCCCATCCAAGAAGCAAATGAGCAGGTGTGAGCTGCAACACCAGCAATTTCACTCCTTGGCTAGCCAAAACAGCAAAATCCTACACACCCAACCAATGTGTGAATTTTCCCCTACAATTACACAACCTCCAGCCTGGAATGACCACTTACTTCTTATCAAGGCAGAATTATTTTTAAGGCTCCTTATCAATATAAAAGGTCTAAAGGATGACACAGAAATGTAAGTGGTAAGGTACTAAAGACAAAGGTTTCAGAGTGTAAGCAGAGTTAGGGTTCTGTAGATCCTTCTGAACCAAAGACACATTTAACCTGTGCTCAAACAAGGCCACTAAAACTCTAGGGCATTTTGTATAAACAAGCTCAGCCTTGTTGTCATTACAAGTGGGAAGGAAAGGGCCTTCTCATCTTGGACTAGATACCACAAGGCAGAATCCTAAGAAGTTTGCCAGTTTTCATACAAATTGGCAATTTCCAGACCAGACTTCCAAACCTTTTCACTCAAGCTATCAACTCTCCCAGAGTGACAGCTATGCTGCCTCATTTTCACTGCTTCTTACCTCCAGTTAGCTAATTCAATTTTGCAAAATTAAAGGAAAGCCAATATATTCCCCTACAATTTCATATCAAAAGATATTCTTTACTCCTCATTTCATTGTCACACTTTATCTCAGAAGAAACCAATTATAAAATGAATAAAGCCATCTCCATCTACTCTGGTCAGGATCACTTGAACCTTTTTCTAGTAAAGTCACTCGTCATTTAAGTGACTTTACAGAAATTAAGACCATCTAACTTCATACTTCAGCACTTAAAAAACTGGGCACATTTGGGACAGGGGTAGATAGATCAATAACAGAAGCACAGAAATGGTTTCTTCATCACCTGTTAATTTGAAGCTACTACATTAATGCAGCAATGCAACTCAAAAAGAGAGAAGAGCTGTCAATCATAGCTCCTAATGGGAAGCTCCTGACACTCCTTCACCTAACACAAACACTTAAATTTGTATTTAAAAATGAGCATGCAATGAGTATATTCTCAGAGCAGTTACTTTTTGCAGGAGCCAAACATGCATAATTACAGAGTGTGCACACACACACACTTTCACTTCTCCCCCAACCTGCAGCTACTTGCATGAGCTGATGTTTAGGGCACTAAATACAGCCATTATCACACCCTGAACTCTGGGTGCAGGCATGTGCAAACACACACCCAGCGAGGATGGTCAGCACACAGACCAGTATCACACCACTCAATAGGAACAACGTGAGTTAGATTATCAATGAGTCACACTTGGGTACGATACATCTCAGAATCACAATATTGCAGTATTGACACCACACCGACCGGCAGCACACCCTGTCCTTGCTCTCCTCTCCAAAGCACAGACCAGACCACTTTACCACCACCTTATCCCAGCTGGGGAGGGGAAGAGCTGGCAGGAGACTTGTGTCTGTCTCTCCTCTGCCTGCCAGCAGTGTCCTCGCCAGCAAGGTGTCAGAATTCACACAGGCACCACAATCCTCAGCAGCTGTGGGACCAGGGGGGCAGAAGAGACAGGCAAAGCAAGCAAAAACTGGAGGGGTGACTGCCACTTGGGACTCCCAAAGAGCAGAGGAATTAGTGATGAATAGGTGTCACACCCGCCACTACCTCAGCCTTCCCAAGACACTGTACAGTGCTGCTGTACCAAAACAGCACCAGGGTAATGAAAGATTCACATCCTACTGCCCACCACTAATACAAAACACACCCAACTTCTGGGAGCAACTTCACAGACAGCTGCAGAGCTCATTCAGCCGAACGAGACCACTGATGTTCACAAAGCTGTGTGTTTTACAGGACTTCCTGACTTCTGCACGATTACATCCTTGTAGGATGTGGGTCTTTACTGCCACTACAGAACTTACAACAGCAAACACGTTCTGACTCAAATGTGAAGTCCACGTTCCATTGAATTCCAGACCAAAATGAAGTTAAGCAAAATAACTCAGTTTGCTTTACATTATTCAGATCTGTTCTTCCTAACTTAAAACTATTATCTGAAAACAACATTATCAGCAATTTTGGCCATTTCCCCTAATCCATCCAGAGCCCCTTTTATGCTTAGGGCTGTAGCACTTTTTAGCATCAAACTCTTTCATGATGAGAAAATGACTATGAAGTATTGCTGTTGGGTACTCAGCGCTTATACCCTGCCTTACAACTTCAAAGCATTACACAAACATCAATAATTACCATATGTAGAGTAAAACTGAAAGAAGTATTCATATTAAAAAAGAAACTCACAAGAAAAAAAAAATCTTAACTACCTGTTTGAAGGAGGGAAAAAGCTTAAGCAACAGAATCTTCTGTAATTATTGTATTCTTTATGCTACAAACACGCGTTATGGCTGTGCACGTTCAAACAAACAAAAACTATACACTCTTACAAAGTCTTAAAAACAAATTATAAAGCCCAAAAGCCAAACCCCAACTCCTTTCATAGATTTAAATTACATTTCCTTCTCCTTTCCTGAAGGAATGAGAGCGAAGCGTTCTCCAGGTGTTCCCAATAACAGTTTGGGAGGCAGGCCACCACGCTCCCAAGACAGAGTACCAGAAAACACGGTTCTCATGGAGAAAAATCCAACTTCCCCCAAGAAAACTTAAGATAGCGACAATGTACCAGCTCAGGTGACCTTAGGTAAATAATACAAATGTTGCCATTCCATTAGACCTTAAACAAAAACAAAGGGAAAAAAAAAACCACTAGAGAAAACCACAGAAAGTTTGTTTCGATCAATTACAGGGCACCACCTGTGCCCTAAGCACCATCAGCAGCCCCTTTTTTTCAATGGATAAGGGCAAAAACCCCTTCACAGCTCATCCACAAACACATACCCACTCACTTAAATTTAAGGACACACGCAGGAGCTTGCAGTCCAGTCCTCATTTGGAATATATTCCAAAAAGCCTGTTAACACATATGTCCAAAGGAAGGCCCCAAACCCAACATGAGCCTCACATGGACAAGCCTTTGGGTTACTCAGAGCAAGAAGAGGGCACCAAACTGCCCCGAAGCCCAGGTACAACCAAACCCCAAACACCAACTTGGCATATGGCACCCTTGCTGCTCAAGGAGCACAACTCACAACACCCAAAGGGCAGAGACCATCAACAGCAAAGAACCTTTTTAAAGCACACAACGTGCTCAGACATTTCTTTTAGCACGGAAGGACAGCAAAGCGAGTCAGACAAGCCCGCAAAACTCTTTTTTTTATGCAACGAAGACCTGTTTCTCCTGATCATGCCTCCCATGCCTTAACAATAAGGAAGGAATATGTTTTGTGATCCCCTCCCCCATAAATCAGTTAGGAATTTGATTTACACAGACAGGAAAACGAGGAAGTCGAGCACACTGGAGAGTAGTAAAAACTTCACCAGCAAACTTCACTTTCCTACACAGCGACCTACAAACCAAACTTTCCTCCGGACTCACGTGTCATCTGCAGCAAGCAGCCCCTGCCATAAAGCACAGACAAAGTTTTGCTGTTCTGGGGATAAAGACAAGCGAGGAAGAGACTTTTATTCTGTCAAGCTGCCTTAAAAGGAAATTCGGTGTTGAAAGATTAAATTCACCTGGAACAACACGATAAATTTTAACCCTTTCGAGGGTACAACAATAACAAGCCACATATTTCAGGACTTAAATCCTCCACCAAGAAAACAGTACACACTGCATCAACCGTGCGAGCCCCTCTAATTGATGCAACACACAATTCACACCAGGGTTTCGGACAGGGATAAACCCTGGGAAGGAGAGACGCTGGGAAATGGGGAAATAAAAGCTTATTTTATGCCCCGAACCGGGCCCGCTCCCCGGCACCGCGGGGCATTGCACGTTCCGCCCCGAACTTCGCCGGCGAACTGATCAATAACTTGGCTCTGGGGGGAGCATGGGGAATGGCCCGGGGTGGGGGTGTATCCCCTCCCCAGGAACGGGGAGCCGGGATGGGGGAGAGCTCCGCCAGT
>NW_005054309.1:5954968-5961652 GCF_000277835.1 Geospiza fortis | reverse complement strand
GCGGGAGGGGAGGGGAGGCGGCCGCGGGCGAAGGGAGGGAAGCGAAGGGGAGGCCGCCCGGGCACGGCAGGCCCCAGGCCGCGGAGCTTTTCTAGGAAAGACATTAAACTGCACTGCCAACAGAGCTTATGTAAATGCAGGATGTAACATGGTGGTTTTGCCTCTGTCCTCGCAGCCCGTCGCGGTTGGCGATGGCACCTGGCACCGGGATCCAGCCCCGTGCGGGCACCCCGCTGCCGCCTCTGCCCTCTCGTTTCATCTAATGAAAATAATCCTCCGCAGCGCTAATGCAATGTCCTACCTGGGTGCTGCTCATTTTTACAATTGAAATGCTGTTTGTCCTCTATAGGGCCGCATTGTTTGTTTTTGAAAGCGAGCTTTGTTAATCAAAACCACATTTGTCACCAGGCAGCCCTTTCCATCTTAAAATGGTTTTGCAAGAGCGTTTCACACTCTTGGGCGATGGTCCAGCACTCTCACGTCCGGACATTGGCACCCGTGCAGAGTCCCAGTGACCACAAACCCTGCACAGATGCGATGGCAACATCCAAGGTTATCCCAGCTCATTCGAAGGCTCTCCACACACCCCAGCCCAGCTCAAATAGGGCATCCACATCACCACACTCAATTTCTGAACTTGATTTCACTGCAGCTGGCAGTGGATAAAGAGATGGTCATGGATATAATGCCTTTTTTTTCTTTTTTTTTCTTTCTTTTTTTTTTTTGTGGATAGAGTATTGTCAGAGAACTATGCTAGTCCTAAGGCAGCATTTCTGGATTTTACCTTCAGTCTAACACCTGGGATATACCATAGGCAGATTTTGCCTACCTGAGCATCATCACACAGGCAGATGGGGTTCATTGGCTCCAGCAAGCCTTGGGTAGATCTCTGCGTGTAGGATCCTCTCTTAGTACTCATTTTCTTCAGGGTCAAACCCATGCATTTCTCCTTCCTTTATGAAGAAAAATATTTAAATACAGGCCAAAGTTATGTAAAGAAACCTAAATCTCTCTAGAAAAGCCAGGAAGCATATTTGTAACTGTAAATCACTTGGTGTCCAGCATTTATTTGTGTAATGATTTTGGTGGCCCAAGTGGGCAACTCTCTTTTCTCACTAATGGTGTGTAGGCTGTCTGCTTTAGGTACGTAAGGAGGCAATAGTTTTGAGCACTATATCCAGTCCAGCTCCAAAATTTGCTGAAAGTCAAGAAATTTAAGAGGGGAAGAAAAAGTGGCAAGGCACTCATTAACACGTTCACGCATTATAATCTTAGATCTGTCCATGCTTCTAATGGAGTTTGACCTCTTGATACTCTGATTTATTTCCCAGGTGAAAGAAGATAAGCACTAACAGTGTGTGGAGGAAGGGGAATGGGAATATGCACATAGCCTAAGGCAATAGGAAAGGGAACTCTTTTGGGGAACTGGGGGACAGCAGGGGCCTAATGAGGGACATGTGAGAGGTCCATGAAATGGGATTGAGAGGTGTGACATTCAGAAAGCTTGTGTGAGAAATGGGGGAAGGAGAATCCCTGAAGTGTGCGTTGTTTGGCCCTCGGGAACTACAAACACTGTCTTCCCATCCATCTGCCGAGCAGCGACAACGCGCTGAGCTGGAGTCATCTGGCTGAAGGTTTCCGTGCTCTGGTGTTCTCCAAATGTTCAGTTGCGGCTCTGGGGTGCCAGGCTCTCTTTTTTAACACAATGACGTGCTCAACCGGGCGATTTCCCGAGAAGCTCTGCTCTGCAGGATCTGCAAAGTGAATTCTGGCGGATTTGTGCTGTTATAGTCATCCCCCATCTGTTTTGTTCTGGTTTCCCTTTTTTCAAGAAGGCAAACACGCTGTAGGACTACACAAAGGCCTCTCACTCTCCGTGACGGGCTTTTGCCTTTGCAGTTGTCTTGCCCAAATGTGCAGCTGGATTCAGAGCTACAGGGGACACTTCCAGAGCACATGGGAAGGAGGCTCTCGCTTTCAGAGGTTTCCAAGAACGGATGTTGGGTAACACGGGGCAGTTGAGCAGGTTGTGGTTTGCAGCAGATTGTTCGGTGAGTGAGCTGAGCTCAGGGAGTTGGCTTTGCCTTCTGGGAGAGCCACTTCTGAACAATAACTCTTGTTACACTTCCCTTCCCAAAGTAGCAAGAAAGGTTGGACAAAACCCTAACTTTCAGATGTATAACTGGAGCAGAACTGAGGTCTTGGTTCATGTCTGTGTTTGAATGAAAGCACGCTTCTGAAGTTCTTCAGTGACAGCTGCTCACAGCCAGTGGCTCCATAATCCAAATGACTGGAAAGT
The DNA here is from genome assembly GCF_000277835.1 of Geospiza fortis. Classification (NCBI taxonomy): domain Eukaryota; kingdom Metazoa; phylum Chordata; class Aves; order Passeriformes; family Thraupidae; genus Geospiza; species Geospiza fortis. The sequence goes on along the minus strand of NW_005054309.1, from coordinate 5,959,353 downwards.
CTTCTCACGCCCATATTTTTAAGATGCATCCTTAAAATAGTTGAAATGACTTGTAACAGGGAGTGCTCGGCCTACCAAGCACATATAAGCAAATATTTGCAATAACTGGCCCAGTGTTTGCACAGCACCAAGCACACTGCCTGGACTCCATAAATAATAATACTTGGCACTTGCAGAGTGGTTTCCATTTTCAAAGCACTTTAGTCATAACCCTTGACACCTATATGGCCTTTTACATCTTTACAAGAATTAATTAATCCTCACAATGCCCTGTGAGGTAGGTATGCACTGCAATAATAACAATAACAACAATTAATAATTCATGCATTCTACTCAAAAATCACTTCAGGGATTAAAATGCATCTGTAATACTTGGGGTTTATTAACATTTTCCAGCAAATAATAAAACCCATGCTATTGTGTTAAATCTATATAATATCTATCCATAAATCTTGTGCAGATTGGAGCGAGACTGAAGGCACAGTGAGGCACCAGCACATCAGCAGGCAGCAGCTGGCTGGCTCCAGAAAAGTTCAAGCCCAGTCCCCACACAAAACCCAGGTGCCAGAGTGGAGCTCGCCACGCACGGCAGCGTGTAAATAAATAGCAGCAAACCAGGAAGGCTCTTTGTTCATTTTTAGCTCTTGTTGATGCAGGGGCTCCCCCAGCACACAGGGTGTGTGACCCCATCGTGCACAAACAGCACCAGGAGGGTGCAGGCGCTGCTGGGTGAGGAAGGGCACTGACTCAGCACGGAGGGCAGGGAGGAGCCTGGACAGCACCAGGCGAACACTTTCCCTCCGCACTTTCCCTCGTAAAAATTACCATAGTGCCTTTGATTTGCAGGCAAGCCCCAGTTAAACCTGATATTTAAACCAGCGGGACTTAAACCCTGTTGATTTAAACAGAAGAACCGTCAGGCTCCCACGGGGGAGCTCCGGGCTTGGCAGGGCAGCGGAGGGACCGGGCTCCCCACACCGAGGGATCCCCCACAAAGATGCTTTTGTCACTTTGCATCCCAAAGTGGATTAATGTGAACCACAAGGGCACTTTAATCCTAATGAGCAGGTACACCCACACCCTAGCAATTCCAACAGGGGTTCCTCTGGATCAGAAGCACTGAACAGTTCGGCCTAGAGGCCTTCATACTCCTGAGACCTTTTTTTCCCCTTAATTTGAGGGAGATATCAACATTAAGTAAAAAAACCACCTCTAAATTATCTGTATTGTGCATACTGACAAAGGAAATGGAAGTTCACTGTTTTGAAGGCAGTGGTTTTACTCCTTTTGAAGCTGCTGACGACTCTTTGCAGGAGAGGACATGCTGGAAAAGAGCTTTCTGAGAAGGGAGCATCTTCTGCCTCACCTTAGCATAAATTTATTGGTGATTCATCATTTATTGATCATATATGGTAAAAAATATCCAACACTGGTGATCAACATAGCAGTACCACTAGTTGCTTTAAGGCATACACACACGAATAACCCTGTAGCTCTCCATAAGCCAGGGAGGAGTCAATCCAAAAACAATCATCTCATTGATACACTTCCAGATCGATTTGGGAGGCTTCTGCTTCCCAGAATAAACAGCAGGAGCAGAGGAGCAGCATGACCAGGTGAACAGTCCCTCATTCACAGGCAGCTCATGAACTGTGTGATCCAAAGCCATTAAGTGGTTCTTTCAGAAGCTTCAGGACACAAGGTGTGCTGCTCAGAGCATGTTCAGCTCTCACTCGCTGTTCAGGCATGTGAACTGTTCAGCACCTCCCTGGTGCTCAGAGCTTCTGCTGGACAGGGCTGAATTTCACCTTGCTATTTTCAAAATCTACCACAGGACCCCAAAAACTAGTACAGATGAGCAAGGTCAGGACTGCTGCAGGATGGGGATGCCTACCAAACAGCCTGGCCTCACTGTTTGTATTGCTGCCAACCTCCCACCCAGAGGCCCATCATTCCCTGAAGGCTGTAAGAGAAGTACAGATGTGTGTGTGAATGTGTTACACCAAGGAGAGCTTCCAGATCAGTGCCAGAGGAATGGATTTTTAAAGGAAAATAAGAGATGCCCACTGCCTGAGCTCCTTCAAGCGCCCTGCACCAGATTCCTGCACCTTGGCTTCTACTGGGCCACATGGTCCCTTTTTATTTTTGGAGAGGAAAACCAGTGGGTTTGTTGCTGCAGTCCCAGGGCCTTCCTGCCCATGGATGGGCTGTTGTTTGGGGCAAAGAATGTCCCTGCCCACCTGAGCTCCCACTGTGGTTCCTGGCACAAGAGAGAGGACAAAATAAAAGCTGAATGTCATCCCTCGTTATCCACAATCCAGCCCCAGGAGGATTAGTGGAGGTTTCACACAAGAAGAGGAGAAAAATGAGTGAACAGCCTGGAAAGGTGCTGATACAGACCTCACTCTGGGAAGTGACACACACTGACCTCAGCGGGTTTAGTTATTCCAGGTGCAGCACTGTAGCTTCAGTGTGAACTGGGGTTCTTACAGGCATGGCAACAAATTTGTGTTTTGGCTTTAATAATTTGCTAAGGATTGGGATATTTTGTTCTGTCGGATTTTTTTTTTCTTTTGGTTTGGGGTTTGGGGTTTTTTGCGTATGTAAATACGCACATTTTTTAAGATGGAAAGAAAATGTTACTTCTCAGACAGAAACACTGAAGAAGTCCCTGTTAACTCTGAGGTTAGGGCAAAACTCCCTTCACAGGAGGCATGTAACTCAGATGTTACGTCCTACAGTGGCTGAGCAAATCCAAACTTGTTTTATTTTAACACGGTTACGAAAAAGGGTGTGTCCCAGCTGCTCTGGCATACCTCTGAAGTTTCAAGCAAGACATATCTGGTCCTCGTAGGAGATCAAACAGATTATCTCACAGGCTCAGGATGTGGTTGCAAAAAATTCAGTCTTGTAAGCGTCATAGTGAATCATAATGTAATCTACGTTACTTGGTGTAATTACTGCAGAGTAAATAAAGGCACAAGTACAAAAGGTATAATATTTGTTATTTCCCTTGATCTCTGTCACATACTGTTTTAATATTTCCTGTGAGTCCAAGAATCCAGCCAACCTGAAGGAGATTTCTCTTTCTTGCCCATACTTAAACCCTGTTTTGTTTCATTATACCAACATTGTTCTGGTTTTTATGTGAGGGCTGGACAGAGCCAGGACTGATTCTCTCCCTAATCAGAGTCCTGAAAGGCTTCTCATGTGGCCTTCAGCAAGCTGTTTATTATCAGAGCATGAGCTTCTATCTGTAAAAAGAGAGGACTAACACGGCTACTAATGCTGATTATATTATTGTTAACACATAATTATCTATCTCATAAGAAATTGGGAGGGTAAATTAGTGTTTATGAAGTATTTTTAAGATGATAATATTATTTATATGAGGGCTATACATTATGCCTTGAGGACAGCAGTTGTTGAAAACCACCTTCTAATGAGGTTTTGCTAATGATAGTGTCAAAAAAGTGTAGAAAAAATATCAATAGGTACACTTGAACAGGTTTTATTTCTTAAGTCATTTGCATCAGCTGCTTTCTTGTAGACAGATATGCTATATCCACTTACACCAGATGTTAAACATTGTTTTCTAGCATATTAAGCATAAAGTGAATGATGAAGGTGGCAGTGCCAAAGCACACCCTGCAGTATGTTATTAGACAACTTGCTCCAGTGATTAAAGCCCTTGAAGTCAATAGAGGTTTTGTAGTTGTTGGGTTGTTTTTGTTTCCCCACCCCGCTGGGCAAGGATTCCATCCTGGATCTCCAGCCTTGTCTTTCACTGCACATCACTGATGTGCTTAACACTTAATTAAAGCACACCCAGGATTTATTCCACTCAATCCCCTAGCAGAGGGTGACTGCAGGTACTCAGAGGGAACTGACAGCAGCATAAGCCCAGCCAAAACGATGACTTCACTGGGGCTTGCCGTATTTTCCCTTTTTTCAGTCAATTATCTACATTTTATTGAACATCCACTTCTTTCAGTTTTATTCTTGAGGACTTCTGATAAGGTATCAAACTTCCCCAAGCCAGCTGTAATCTTCACCCCCTCCCTGTGACAGTAACTGTGAGTGGCTGCAGTAGATTAAGCAGCACATTCCCACAAAACATTTCCAATACGAGACCAAATTTTATGAGCTGTGCGAGCATCCTGTGTAACGTTCCTAGCAGGTACATAAAACACTTCAGGGTATGAGCAAAAAGAAAGATCAGACTGGGTAGAGCAGTGCATTTAGGAATAGCTGTCAATATTTCACAGTGCTTGATGTGTGCCATACCATGAGACCAGAACACTCACATACACAAAAAAAAAAAAAAAAAAAAAAAAAAAAAAAAAAAAAAAAAAAAAAAAAAAAAAAAAACACAAAAAAAAAAC
>NW_005054309.1:5946300-5954923 GCF_000277835.1 Geospiza fortis | reverse complement strand
CCCAACAACAACAACCAATTAAAAAAAAAACCAACCAAAAAACAAAACAAAAATAAAACAAACAAAAAAAACCCAAAACCAAATCTCACAGTGGGAGAATGAACTGAGAATTATTTCCTCAGCTGAGCCAATATTTCCTACAACATGGTTTTCTGTGAGTCAGCCTTTTTGTGCCATGGAACTTAAAATAGCAAAAGTGAGATAACAGTAGGCTTGTTGGAAATAGAAATTTTCAAGGGATACAAGCAAACACACAGAAAAAAACAACTTTTGGACCTAGAGAGTGGTGATGAGCATGGCGGTGATCTGCTGGTAATAGATTACTGCAAGAATATATCAAATAATCCTAAAAAAAAGTGACATTTATCTGAGATTGTAAAACATGGAGAATGCCAGGTATGTGGGAAGCACACCACAGGGATTTCAGCCACTCCCCAATCCTCCTGCAGCACTTAGGGCAGAGAGCACAGCTCCCTGGCTTGTCTCTTTCTCGCTCTTTGATAAGCAGGAGTGGTTTTATCCCAACCCCAGCACCTCCTTTAATTTTGCTTACGCTGCTGAGAAGCCTGGGCCAGCAGAGAGGAACCTAAGGCAAATTCCACACTGATTCCACATAGTTCAGGACATGACTCAATAAATATACATAGAAGAGGAGGGAGAGTATTTCTAGAGGCAGAGTGAAGCAGGGCATGGGCTAGCAATTATGCAGACTTGTTGGCCACATATACATCAGTGGTTCTTCAAGGGCTGTACCTGCCAGAAATGAGTTTAAAGCCCAAATGAAATGCATCTCCCTCCAAACCTATCACCTTCCCTCTTTGCTTACATGATGTGCAGTGCACCCACCTAGAGAGTTCCTACTGGGAGCAAAGATCATGCACCCACTGCTAATTCTGCACTGTCAATTAGAAGTGATTAACAGGCAGAAGGGGTGGAGCCCCACTGTGGCCCCACTGCAGCCTGTATGAAAATTAGGATTGTGAAAATGTACCCAAAAATAAAAAAGGCACCTCCACACACCCTAGGTCTTGGCATAGTTGGGGTTGTCTCTTTCCTTACTGGCTTAATGAAGTCTCCTCTACAAGTGCCCTGTCCACCTCAGATTTCATCTGCTTGCTCAGGGTCCATATGGATAAACTCCCTCCATTCCTCTGTATTTAGGTTCAATAGGTAACATTTGCCAACTTAATTGGCCATGGGGCATCTTGCAAAGAAGTGGCCGCACACAGATCCATGGCATTTGTCTTTTAGTTTTAATTTCTTCCTATCAAACATGGGTCCTGTTCTGCAAGGCACCAGGTAGAGGCAGCTGCAGCGGATGTGTAATGTAAGCAAAACAAGCTGAGGCACGGATACTGCCTGGATTTACACAGCAGGTTATTTTTAAAGCTGAGAGGAAAACCTCCATCTCCTGAGCCTTGTCGGGGGAAGGTTCACTCCATCCAGGCTGTGTCTCGGCACTGAGACCCAGAGTTTTCATGCAAGCACCTTCTTCCCCTTCATCACTCAGGAATTTTTATTTTAAAAAGTCTCCTAGGACATAAAAAACTTTTCATTTCCCACATCCTGTCATTAAGCAGCTGTACTGCAAACAATGAATGATGACAAACCAAAGCAACAGTTTTAACTGAAGCAGGATTACACTTGGCATCGCTATTTGTTATGTGGCTTACTGGACAGCAAGACAAATGTGTGCTTCTGCTGCCCTTTCCTGCTGCCAGCTCCATCCCCTATTAATACATAATGGCACGATTGCAGAGAACACCATAGCAGAAATAGCTGCAGGACGAGACCCCAAAAATCAAACAATATCTGGGCCAGCAAGGGCTGGGAGTCTGCAGTCTTGGATAGGACCCTTGGTTCCTCTGGGCTGAGCTCTCATCTCTGGCACTGACTCAGTGGCTATCTGATGCTTCAGAAGGAAGAAAAAGATTTGGAAAAGGCTTCTGGTCGGTGGTGCCCTCATATACAGACACACACACACACACACACGGAGACAGCTGTCCTGGCCTGGGGGAGCAGCTCACCAGAGAATTTTAACCAAAATCCTGCTCCCTCGCACTGCATTATTCTTCACCGAGTAAGGTGAAAACATAACCAACCCACGCCTGATTAATTATCAGACAGTACTTGCAGAGGTTTAAGTAATATCACACTTTGCTGGTGCATCCTCCAAAGCCTGCCTGGTAATGATGATATATGGCTGGTAGCAGAAATGCCATTTAGAAACTGGAGGCACAGAAATATTCGCCGAGGAGGCTGCCAGCGTTACACAAATGGATGTGGATGTGTAATCACATAATCCTGCACCAATGTGGCCCTTGTGAAACAAGAGGCTCAAATCGCTGCAGCCAGCAGGGCACAGAGCTCCCTCCCCAGCAGGAGGGATGGCAGCCCCCGTGCAGGGAGTGAGAGCCCTTCTGAGGGGTCAGTGCAGCCTGCAGGGTCAGGGAGGACCCTGCTCCTGCCACCCCCTCCCTGAGCACAGTCTCAGGCACCCAGGATCCCCTCAGGGGTCACAGCCAGGGCTAGGACAGACCCTGCACATACACAGCAACACTGAGCAATGTCTGCTTGGAATCACTTTTGGGTCCTTCTGGGCCATCTCCCCGTGCAAACACAAGACCCATTCAGCCCAGGTCATATCCGCAGTCGATCAGGAGTCAATGGGATCATTCAGGTCCCAAAAACCCTATGCATGCACAAGTTGTTCCTTTGGCAGTAGCCTGGAGTGACACTCCCAGCCCCTGTCATTGCAACATTCACACTGTTCCACCTCAGTGAGGTCCACAGCCCTTGGGTGAACATAAGTAAAGACAACATTATGGCCCCATTTTGAGTCCAAGGTTGCAAATGGTATTTCTATTTACTATTGAGCATCTCTTTATTCATCAGATACATTAGAAAATCCATTAAAGAAGAAATTAGGGATCTAATGACTTGCACAGTCATTCAAACCCAGTGTTTCAGATACAGGCATCAAATATAGTTCAGTGCCTGCATCTCCTCTTGGCTGATGACTCACTGGAGGTGGGAGCAGCGTGATGAGACAGCCTTACTCACCCTGCACACTGGGAGCACTCACAGCCTGGAGCCATCACAGCTGCCCAGGGGCAGGAGAGACCCCAGGGCTGTGCCATGGGCAGACAGGGAGCAGGGTGAGGGCAGAGAGAGCTGGGAGGGCAGTGAGGGCAAAGAGGGCAATCTGGGCAGAGAGGGCACTATGGGCAGACAGCTGACAGTCAAACTGCTGGGAACTGGGGTGGCTGGGAAGGAAAGAACAGTGTGGATGGCCGTGGGATGGCTCTGTGTGTGTGTGTGTGTGTGTGTGTGTGTTTAGAATGGAAATAACTTCGAAAACAGGAGTGAACTGCAGCACATCTGCCTGGTAGCTCAGTCTGTCCTGCAGGTGCAGCAGGGACAGTGACTTACCTGTGGCTCTGCAGGGAGTCACCACTCAAGGGCGAGTTGACAACAGCACTTTGCTGTAGCCAGGCCTGAGGTTCGAGTAGCAGCTCCCCTTGCCCTCCCACAGCTGCTCTGAGCTGGCACATCCCCAGCTCCTTCATGTTCTGCCATCACAGCACTACAGCAAGGGCAGCTTTTCCAACAGGACTTTCCATCCCAAGTCTCTTCCTAATAGCTGACACCAGCCAGGTTTCCCAATCTTAAATTTGCAGTGAGCTCCATAAATTCTCTGAGTGCCAGTGTTGTATACACAGATCTACACTTGAACTGTGGCTTTGTGCTGCTCCATTTCATTAAACAAGCTGAACAATTCAGCAGCTGGTTTTATGCCTCCAGGCACTTGGGTCATCTCTGACTTTTACTTGTCTCAAAGTTCACGTTTGCAATGAATGGCTTCTCTGGACAATGTGATAAAGTAAATGATAAAATCTTCCCCAATGAAGTGGCTCCCACCAGCACAGAGCAGGGAACAGGCAGGGCTGGGACTCCCCTCACATCACATTTTTGCCAGCATTTTTGCCATTTTTTGACCTCCCTTTACCAGTATCTGAACTGGGGGAGAGCTGCACCATCCCCAAATCTCCACCCTTAGTTCAGTGTGACAGCAGAAGCCAAGCCACAATTTAGCTCTGCCCTTCCAGAAGTATAACACAGTCCTTTTCTGCCTTGGCTGCACAGCAGCAGCGTTTGCTTCCCCCACACCCCAGCGAGGAAGATTTTGCAGCCTTGAAATGAACTGAAAAGATCTCGAGCAGGAGCTCAGCTCAGCTCAGCAGCTTAGAGCTTGTCACACATCACATCCCCATCGCTTTCAGCTGGGTCTGAGACTGTTTTGCAAGTGACTAACGTGGAGCTGCAAAAGATTTAAAGCTTTCTAATAAATGCCATGTCCCCCCTTCACTGCACACAGACACAGACACACACACTGCATTATTCTAATGCCCTGCTAAGCTTTCTAACTCCTTCTTACATCACACAACATAATCAGCCATTTGGCCCTGAGTCAGTGTTTCCATGAAGCAGAGTCAGTGTAAAAAGCTTTCAAGGCACTGGGATTGTTTTTGCTTCTGTAATGCTTTAAAAATGCTATATCTTGGGACTGAAGACTATTCAGTGAAAACACGGCATTTCTGGACGCCTTTCAGTTCTTGCATCAGAAATGCTGGCGCTGGGAACCAAATTGTTCCCATATTTGAGCTTGGTACCAAAACATCAAGGTTTTGTTTGTGAAGTTTGTAAAAACAAATGACTATAGACTTGAATATATTAATCATGGGGAAACGGAAACAGCTCGAGAGGACTGTCTGGCCTGCTTTGTACTTTACATAAACAGCAGGTCTTTGCTTACCAGTGGCCACATTTTGGGCCAGATGAAAGCAATTAGGATGGCTCACATGTGTATTCAAGACTCAAGGCAGTATTGGGCATGGCTGTGTTCTGACTAGCTCTGAAATGCCAGAGCCCACGGGTGACAGAATTCAGGGAGGTTTAGATTAGATATTAGGAAAAAATTCCTCACAGCAAGCTACCCAAGGAATCTGTGAAGTCACCATCCCTGGAAGTGTTAAAAACACATGGACGTGGCACTTGAGGACTTGCTTTAGTGGTGAACATAAAGGTGGTGCTGAGTTGCAGGCTGGACTTCAGGACCTTAGAGGTCTTTTCCGACCTTAATGATTCTATTAATCCCTTTAGGAGTCTTTTGAGGATCCCCTTTGGGATCCTCTTCCAGCTGCTCTATGGGAATTGTATTCCAGCTTCTCAGCAGACATGTCCCAGCACCCTTTCCTTATCCCTAGAGACACTTAGGTGCCATCAAATGTGGCTTGGGGACAGGGGTGACACACTATCCATGTAATTTGACTGCTGATAAATGTATTTTTCATCTCTGCTTATTGCATTTTATTACTCACCACTGCCCTGATTTATTTTGCTTTCCAAGGGGAGGAGTGGTGGAAACACTGTCAGGCCAGCAGCAAGGACAGCAGCACACAGGCATTTTGGAGTATTTATGTCCATTCTTAACCATCCCCTTCCTTTTTCTGCTTTTAGAAGGCAGAGTGCAATTTTTGCACTGGTTGCAAAGATTACATGACTCCAGTTGTAACTGCTGACAGGTTTAAATGTCATCTGAGAGAAGGAGTGGTGAGGAAGGCTGTGGTTTGAATTCTAACAGGGAGCAGGAGCTGGTTGGATATTGCTGGTTTGGGGGGATGTTTAGGAAAGGACCAGAAGGTCTCTCTGCTCTGAAGTGATGCACGTAGCCAGCAGGAACAATGTTTTCTGGAAAAATTGTGTATTTGTAACAGAAATCTTCACAAACAGGTCTGCTGTCCTGGGGAAAATAGTAAATTTTTTTCCTAACAAAAAATGCTTCCTTTTTCTTCCTGGGAAGAGCTCCCAAGCCCAGCCTCATCCCCAGTGAGGCACCATGACCAGGAACATCTTGATTTCCATCAGAAAGGGCATCACATGGTGACACAGGGCTGTGTCTTGGCCCACAAAACAACCCAGCAAGAAAATCTCCCAGTCAGAACTTCTGGCTTTGAATTGAAAGGTTTGCCCCCAGATCTTCAAGTTTGAACTTTTCAATTAAAAAATCTACATTCTCTGGGGGGGATGTTGGGGGTGTTTTTTATTTGGTTTGGTTGTTTGTTTAGGTCCAGTAGAAAGGACAGTTTAATACATTCCCTTTCTCCTTGGGGTAGAAGTGAGCCATGTATTGTCTCTAAAAACCAAATAATAGCTCCTGAGTTTATCTTAAAAAAACCTCTAAATTTTTTGATGGTTATTATTAAGCGACAAGTTTTATCTGCTCTTACCATCTCAGTACTAAGGAGGAAGTTGAAGAGTTTTCTAAGAACTTCTTAAACTGCCAGTGAAAACCAACATTAGAGATAAACCACAGTATCTGAAAAATCAGAAAATAGCTTCTCTCCAGCTGTGTTATCAAGCAGCAGCACAGCCCTGTGAAGTGCATTCATTGTGCAGCAACTGAAGGAAAAAAACTGGGGAAAACACTGGGAAGCATGAGGTGTATTTTTGGGCACCCATTGATGTGCACAACCTTCATCTGAGAAAGGAAAAAAAAGCTCTTAATCCCTCAGGTATATCAGGATATCTCCAGATTATCAGAGTCTAAAATTGGGAGATTGAGAAGGTATATATTTCTTTTATTTTAAAGAAATGTCTGCCAGAGTCTGCAGAAAAGCACTTTGTTGCTTCCAGGGGATGAGCTGTGGTCCCTCCACTCGAGGCAGCTCCGTGTGTGTGTGTGCAGCACAGCAACCATGATAATATTTTCCCTGATAATTTACACATATATAGAATTATAGGATCATTTAGGCTGGAAAAGACCCTAAGAACATCAAGGGACCTTTAAGATCATCTCATTCCAACCCCCTGCCATGGGCAGGGACACTTTCCACTAGCCCAGGCCCTGTCCAACCCGGCCTTGAACAATTCCAGGGATGGGGCAGCCACAGCTTCTCTGGGCCCCCTTGCCAGGGCCTCACCACCTTCCTCTTGAACTACTGAACACAACCTTGGGAAGGATAAATATTGGACCCAATTCAGCTCTGACCAGGCACATGGTATGTGTGGAGACAAGCCACAGGATCTTATGGACCTGTAAAAGGAATTTCCAGCCCTGGCAGACCAGAGAAAGAAAAAAGGTTCAAGCAGCAGATTTAAGAGCAGCCTGAGCCCAGGGTTATCCTGCATTTTGGAGGGAGGCTGAACTCAAGTGGTGAAGGAACACCAACCTCACCACCAGCAGTGCAGGGCAAGCACTGGCTCCAAGCCGTCCCTTCTCCATCAAGGACAAACAGAGCCAGACCTCAGTGGGGGTTAAGGAAGGCTCATTCTGAAGGCACAGCAAGATGCCACAGGTGTTATCCTCACAGAATCACAGACTCATCTAGGTTGGAAGAGACCTTCAAGATCATCCAGTCCAACCATCAACCCAGCCCACCACAATCACCCCTAAACCATGTCCTCCAAGTGCCACATCCAGAGGCCTCTTGAACACTTCCAGAGACAGTGACTCCACCACCTCCCTGGGCAACTTACTTCAATGTTTCACCACTTTTTTAGTGAAAAAATGGTTCTAATACTTAACATGAACTACCTTCTCTGGCAAATTTTTTTTCCTAATCCCCAGCCCAAGGTTTAGCCTAAGGGTAGAAGGTGGAGGCAAGGACCATGGCAAAGGCCTTTTTGAAAAACACTGGTGTGTATTTATTTCAGTGTAGTTAGTTTGGAGCTACAGTAGGATAAATGGGCCTAAGACCTAGTTTAGATGTTAAAGGAAATGTATCTGACACTGACTTCAATAGACTAATTCCAGATTTATATTACACTGAGCCTAGAGCCAGTGAATACACAGCACAGTGATAATTATAGAGAGCAATATAGAAAAACAAATCACCATATTAAGAGAAACAAATAGATTCTGGAAAAGTGCCATGTTTTTAAACTGGGCCACAGTGACTCGGCCTGGTTGGTGCCTATTAGATCATCCTCGTGTCCAGGCATTTGGTTTCTATATCTTAATCCTGTTGAGAAGCTCAGGCAGAAGAAAGAAAAAGCAATTATCTTTCCCTTAAGAGAACGGTGTGTTTAAATAATAATAATAATGATGAAAGCACACTGGGCCAAATAAAAACCACAGCAAAATGAAGGGAAAGGCAGATTCGACAGGACTTTCTCAGGCTTCCAGAGAGCATTTTCCATGCCCTGCAAACCCCCCTCCCCCAGTCTCCCCAGTCCACACAAAGCCAGAAGTTAAAGGTAAACATCTGTTTCTGCTTGCTAACCTTTCTTTCTTTCCTTAGGAGGCTCTTACTGCTGACAAGGGCACTGCACGTATTTCACTCAAAAGATCAAGCGAGGATAAAGGGAGCGGTTTCCTGCTCCTAAAAGCCGCCCGTGCCAGCTCGGTCATGCTGCTTAAGCACAGCCCTTCGTCATTGCCAGCATGAATGAAAAGCCAAGGCAGCCCTGGGACACAGAGAGAGATCTCTTATAAGTCAGAACACAGAGCTGACTCCTGGCTCTGACATTACCAAGCCACCATTTTTGACCTGTTTGTCATCGCTTGGTCCTCCAGGCATAGTCTGTGTGAGCCACAAGTGTGGAGAAGGGTTGGGAGCAG
>NW_005054309.1:5942446-5946290 GCF_000277835.1 Geospiza fortis | reverse complement strand
AGAGGTTCTTGCCCTTGGTTCTTGCCCTGCATGCAGCAGCAAGCACATCAGCTCCCCACCCCAGCCACATCCCTCCTGCCTTGCCTGGGGCTCCAGTGCTGCCCCTCTGAGCTGCTCCCCAGGCCCTGCATCGCCCTGCTGTGCAATGCCAAGTGACATTTTATTTGGGCTGTTTCAGAGGAGCAGGAAGAAAAGACACAACGCAATGCTTTCCAAATGCTCTCAAACCCTACTCTTTCCATCCCTATTTTTCATCTCCAGCCGTGGAGCCCTCTAAGTGCCCCTCTCTCTGCCTGGGCAGACCCTGAGCCCCCACTCCATCGCCCTCTTTCCCAAGCTGGGGTGCCTGCCCGCCGGCTCCAGCTGACCCGGCACACCCTTCGCCCTCTGAAACGTTGGAGAGATGAGATCATCCAGAGCAGCTCTAAGACAAACATCCTGACAGCTCTCGCTAACATTTTCCACAGGTTTCTCAAGCTCCATTAGCTCTTGCTAGATTCTATCATGCAGCAGTCACCATAATTAATGGCTTGTGTACTTTTGCACACATGGGTTCTTGTAATCCCTCTGCTCCTTTCTAAACTGAGTCAAAATCACCATCCCAAGGCAGCAAACATGGTCAGTCAATCCATAGATTGGCAATCACTTAGAACCTGTTTGTTTGACAAATTTCCCTCTGTTCTTCCTGCCTATATATGTATTACTTAAAGAAACCCCATGGCCACCTCCTTTGTAAGGGGTGAGGCATAAACAGAAGGGCATAACCCAAAGGAGTAACTCAGCTAAAAACCTTCATGTCAACAATTTGCCCACAAGGCTTAGGGACTGAGGAAAATAGGCCCAAACTTTCTTGTCTGGATCTAAGCCTTGCCTAGAGCCATGATGAGAGGAAGTGATGGAAGCGAGAAAAGAGGGGCTGCCCTACAGAGACAGTGCTGAAAGGGAAATAGAAAAATGTGAGCTGTGAATCTTTCCATTCTCCCAGGTGAAGGCCAGCACCTCTTCCTGCCCTGCAGCAGCATCCAAACATGCCCCTGGTTCTAAAAAAAATGGTTATCATGGGGGGATGTTAATGGGCACATCAGCAGCACCTACAGAGTCATCATTGCTGATGCCGTGGTTCAGGCAGGAATTGCTGATATTTACAGTGGATACCGTGGTGGTTTAAGCAGTATTTGGGTTTAGGAGCCATTACATTATTGTGAAATATGCACACTGTTGGTGGATGCTTAAAGTGCTGCTACGCTGTGGCACAAACTCAGTATTAATTTTGGCTCCGCAGAGGAAATTGAAAATGGTGCCCTTGAAATCATTATGCTGAGCAAAATTCAGCAACAGGGGAAAAGACAGCCTGGAGGGAAATAAGAGAAAATTTACTTCAGGCAGCCAAAAAGATCCCATGGGACTCGCTCAGTCCAGGCTCAGGGAGGGGGAGGATATTGGGGGCAGCCTGGGAGAATGTGGGGGCTCCAGCACCAAAACTCACCCCACTGCTGTGCCTTCCTTAGCCCCAGCTGCTAGAAACCCTGAGAGCCCCCGGGGATGATGTTGTGCCTGTGAAGTGTCATTTGCTCTAATTTTAGCTCTGTTTATGTAACTGCTGTGTGATGATGGGAAGGTGCCACACTCCTGGAGGGGCTGTGCTGAGGGCAAAGCCTGTACCCACACCCTTAGAGCAGGCCCTGTGTCTGCCAGGGCCTTCTGCAGAAATATATATTTATATTTCAAATCTGTAATATCAACTATATATATATATATATATTTGAAATCTGTAATATCAATAATATATATAAAAATAAAGAAACCTACTTCAACTGTCACTCCAAAACATCCCCCACACTGACTCCACATGTCCTGACCTCTCTGGAAAGAGCTTTGCAGAACCCAAATGACCAGCCTTGGTCTGTGGGCACAAGGGATTCAAAGTCTGTTTGAATGAGCATCAGAAATAAGTGGGGTTTATTGAACTGAGATAAATTCTTGGAACTCATCCACGTAGAAAGGAAATGCTCAGAATTCATCTGAGAGTTGACTCAGACCTGCCCTTTCAACCTCATATCCTGACATTACAACCTGTCTATAAAAAAAAAAAAACAATAAGAAGAAAGAAATTCTCTACTGGGGCTTCAACATATAGCAGAATTGAGCTCAGAGAGAGGAGGAAACAGAAAACTATAACCCTTGAATAGCTCCATGGGAACCACTGTTGGTGTGTGCTCTCCTTCTCTGGCTTAGGAGAGCAAAGCCCTGCAGCTGGAGCTGAGGTGAGGACCCAGCTCTACCTGGCTCCCATGGGACCACACGTCACAGGCATTTTAGCTGGGAGCTGACAGGGCAAGCAGCTGTTCCCACTGCCCCAAAGCCTGTGATGAGCTGCAGGAATGTCTCCAGCACAGCAGCATCCCTGGTCCCCACAGCTCATCCCCCACAGCTGCAGGGTGATGGAGCTGGGACAGGGGCTCCCACGCCTGGGGGGACAATCCCCACCAGTTTTTGGAGGAAAGCTGTGAGCAATCAGTGGATTTTCTTGTTCTCTCCCAGGATTTGCAGGAGCGGAGGTCTGGCTTGGTATGGCTCAGATTAGTTTTCATATATATAAAATTCTGCTGGCAACACAGCTGCCATTTATTTAATGCAGATTGTGTGCACTCCCCAAGCAGAGAAACCATTACCTCACCGACTGGATACGATTTCTCAGCTCCCAGCCTTCAATAAAAATTCTAACACCTGCAAACTTTTTAAACAAATTATGTATATTAGTGCAGAACCCCTTCCCCCCTCCACGTTCTCCCGAACTTGCAGCCGTGTGTCTTGAAACCAAATCCTCTCCAGGACATCTGGGCTGTGCTGGTGTGGTTATTACAGGCTCCCCTGTGGTGCTGGTGGCACTGAGCCCATGGACCTGCTCCACAAAGGCCACTGTGTGGCCAGGGCTCTCTCTGCCACACTGGGAATCCAATGGATCACTTTCAAGAGTGATTTAAAAAAAATAAAAAGACAAATATTTCTGTTTGTAAATGCAAAATGAAAGGATGGACAGCAAAGGGTGAATCCTCAGGTAGGTGTGGATACTGATGTTAGAGGCTGAAACACCTCACAGAAGCTTTTATCATAGATCTGTGCACAGGGGTACCAGGAAAAGTGTCTGGGCTGCAAAGACCAATAGGTAGGGGAGAACAGAGGTCTCCAGCTCACATTCCTGGGTGCAGTTCTCTGAAAAGCTTCTTTGCCTCCTCACCCCAGCAGTAAAAGGTGTACACTTGAGCTCTTGAACAGCTGCTAACTAAAAGCCAGGCAAGTTTTCACCAGACCCAGCACCCAGAAATGCTTAATTCAGGTGTATGCCAACAGATTTGCTAGAGCAGGGCCCAAGAAAAGGCTCATTCATCTAAAGAAGCCCAAACTTATTTTCTTTTCCCCCAGATGTTCAGAGCATAATTCCCTTCCCAACAATAACCTGAAAGAATGAGAAAAGAGCTGCAACCTCCCACGTCCCCCCACATCCTTGTGCAGCAGGAAAGCCCACATGGAAACCTCATGAGCAGCCTTTGTCCTGGTGACATTTCCAGCCTAGTCACCAGGTCAGAGAGAGCATGGACAAGTTTAATTAAACATCCAGACTGTCTGGTGTTGCTTTATTATCACCTGAGCCTTCCCACTGCTTCTCAAGTGAGACCTGAGGCACAGAATCCTGAAAACGAATTAACAAGTTTATTTTGGTTGATTGACCCAGACTTTGGAGCCATAGGAGAAAGAACAAGGGCTTGAAGTTCAGCAGAGCTCTGTGCCAAGTATCACTGCTCAGTGACAGCCCAGAGCTCAGCAGGAGATGTTTGACTTTCCC
>NW_005054309.1:5937294-5942401 GCF_000277835.1 Geospiza fortis | reverse complement strand
AGGAGATGTTTGACTTCCCCTACGCAACGTCCTGTCACCAGCAGCCTGTGCAAACCATGCAAATGCTGCAATTAGTATCAGAGATAAACCAGATCCATTAGTAGATGGAAGGGGAACTCAATCTGTTTTACAAATGGAAATGAAGTAGCAGCCTCAATTATAGGATTTTTAAAAACATGCAATTTAGCAAAATGTTGATTTCCTTTTCGTTTACTTCATTCTTTGTCTTTCAGATACTTCAGCTCAAGTAGCAGGCAGTATATTAAACGACCAGATTTTGGCAATGTATTTAATAATCAAGCTCAAATAAGTGCTCTCAGGAAATAATTTTATTTACAGTTCATCTGGGGAAGAATATTAAAGCTTGAGGATTTGGCTAAAATTATTACCCTACAGTAACATATTTTGAAGGAAAGCACTTGGGCCGTGGATGACTTGTACTAGTGAGTCAGAGCACAGCATTTGACCTTTCAGAAAATTCATCATCTATTTGGGACACAGGGCAAGATTTGTCCTCCAGCTTCCCCCAACCAGGATGGGCAGTCACCACAACAGCTTTAGCACCTCCCTTACCCCTGCTGCACCCTGAGCTCAGCAGGGAAGTTCTGGGGTTGCTGGCAAGCAGCTGAATCACTCCTCATCCACCAGCTTCCCTCCTCCTTACAGTTGCTTTATGCACAGATATATTTCACCACATATTCTGCAGCAGTTCTGGAGTTTGAGAACACTACATCAAGATATTTCAGCATGTATATGCCTGTATAACAACTTTGTTTTTTAATTGGTCCAGCCCACGTTACTGTTTAAATAATTGAAGGTGCTCAGCATTAAACATATTTTGCCATGCTTTCCCCATGGCACCTTTCCCACTCCAAACCGTTTGGAAGCTGAACAGACACTAAGCATTAACTAATTAAATTTCTCAAAACAAAGGTTAATTAGTGTGTTTATTTTGGATTATGTACGTATTGAATTATTAAACACTATATGGTACCATAAAAAAAAAAAGGAAAGAAAGATAGAAAAAGGGCAGGCTGAAAGGAGGAAACATTCCTAAGCCAGCTTCCTTGCAGCAGCATTAACCATTTGTTCACAATCCAGCATGTGCTTGAAAACCACAGGGTCTTTCTTTAAGGCTACAAGCAAAAGCCCTCCCAATCCAGAAGGAAGGTCCAGCAGCCCTGAACTGTGACTATGGCAGACTCGTGTCATTTTAGGGCAATGCATAGGGGAGCTGCACAGATCCCATATTTGGCCCAGGTAATGTGGTGCTGACACCTCACCTGACACAGCTGCTCCTCTTCCAGCCCTGTCTGCTGTGCCTGACACAGCAGCCACTGAGGACAGAGGCCCCTCCCAGGGCCCAACAAACAGTAGCATTTCTCTTCTTTCTCCAAACCACCCCCTTTCCTTTTTGGTCCCAAGGTGGAATGCTTGCAACATGCAGCCCATCTTCCAAATACTTAATTATACAATTATCTGCCTGCAGGCCAAGGTAATGACTGGAGTCCCAGAGCCAGACCACACTAAAAGAAACAAGCTGGTGAAGATTCACCCTGATTCCAGTTCTCACCCATACAGTGGCCCTATAGCTGAAACACCAATCCCAAAGGATATATGGATAAACCACTGCAACACACCACAGGCAGGAAGATACAGGCTAATACCCATCACACTGTAATTACCTGGCAGGGTGCAAATACACCTACCTGCCCCAAGAGGAGGGCACACAGGGCACTGTTTTCAAGCACAAGGGAATCTAAAAAGCTTGCTTGCCTTCTCAAGATTATTATGTAAAGCAACACTTCATATGTGCCTGGCCTACAGCAATGGGAACAGTGTCAGGTTTATCTACGTGAGCATTTCCAGCATGCCTATCATGGTGGGTTTGTGATTCATTCTGTCTGAAGAGTCTTATGACAGCTGATATGAGAACCCTTCTTCATCACCAGAATAAGGCTCTGCATTTCAGCTTTCAGCTCATTTTCTGTACAAACAGGAGTCCTGAGTCAGTTACAACATGAATTTCTTCTTTCAAAGCATCCTTCATTCCTGCAGTGAGCAATAACCTGTGTTGTTGCCCAAAGAGCAAACAAAAAGTGGAGTCACAAGCACTCCTCAGATGAGAGATGATCCCTAATTTATGCTTATCTAGAAGCCAACCAACACCTATAAAAATGTGTTCCCTGTTGTCCCATGTAAATATAACATAAAGGTCAATGTAATCTGGGAGATGCAGCTTCCCAGGACTCTGTCAGATGAACTCTGCAGGAACTTGGGTCTGAAAAGGACAGTTCATTGAGGATGGGTGTCAGAAGCAAAAATGGGTCAGTTCCTGCTTTATCACTTTGTGATTGCTGGAGCACTATCAGGAGGTGCAATCAGAGCTGCAGCTGACACCTCCAGAGGAGCCATAAGTGCCTTCAGCTGCTTGTTCTCACCCTGATGTCCTATTCCTATCCTTTGAGGTCAGAATTCCTCCTCAGTCCTGAATCTCTGCTGGATTGCCAGTTATTTGTCACCAGACTTATTTTTCAGATTCATTACCTGATCAGGGGGCCAAAGTGGATAAACTCATTTTACAGCCATTGCTTATGAAGGAATGCAAATAAAATTGTCTCTCTGAGGGTTTTTCCCCCTCTGCTTAATATTTTATCAAATGCATTTTTATCAAGGAAATAGTCTTTCTGCAGATCTAGGCAGACAAAGCTAATTAAAGTCACTTTATTGAGGGACCTGATACCAACACCTGCTTTAAAGACAAAACTCCCTTCTTTTTAAATTCAAATATTTTTGTTCTGCTCTAGAAGAGAAAACATATCTTTGAATGACAGATATCTCAGAAATCTGCTTTCATTCTCCTTCCCTGATGATCTTAGGTTTCATGTTCACACCCTTTGGGAAAATTGCCTGGGAAACTTTTCTGATGATTCGCTGAAGGTCATCTACAGTAAATGTGGTACAAAGTGAACCCAGATCTCAGGCTTTGCAAATGTTCATTATGTAAATTACAGGAGCTGTGAAGATGGAAATGAGGCATACAGATGCTGTTATGCACGAAAAAGCAAAGGGGAAACTTCAGACTTCACTACAGAGGCAGTTGCTGTCTGTAGGCACTCTCCTTCCTCCCCATGGTTATTTCCAGCATGAAAAGGCCTCGGGTTCTCTGTGGCTGTTGGTTCAGAAATGACTGGCTCTGTGCTCCTCCACGTAGGTCAAGGACTGGGATAGATCTTTAAATTCACCACACATCTGGGGAGAATCACGGGACAAATGCAGCTGCAACCTGGATGGGAGGAAACAGGGAAGGTGGCTGTGCAGGGCATTTATGAATTCCCATCCAGGACCTGTATTTCTGGGGTTAGTCTTGTTGGCTGCCTCAGCCAGGCTAGTCCTGAGGAGCAATGGATCTGGGTTGTGAGCTGCAGTGCAGAGAGGATCGAGTGGAGGAGATAAAGATTCAGCCCTTGATTTCGTGCATCCTCGGGCACATTACTTGGAGGCCAGATTTTGAAAGATGTTAGAGATCAAAGGATGAAGAAAGATAACCAGATTCATTTTCAACTCTATTCCAGGGCATATGTGTTTCCTGAACATTTCAATAGGAAATAAGCATTTTTGTGCTTTTTAAAAAATAATTCTAAATGCCTTTGGGTAGGTGGTTTCATCATGAGGAGCCAGCATACATTTAAGTGGCAGATCTTAAATTGCACATTGTTTCAGTTTCCTACTAGGGGAGTGTAAATCCCCTTTTCTTTGATTTCTCCCAGGTCTTGCTCAGGTTTGATGCACAGTTCTCCTTTAAACAATAAATACCATTAAAGACACTCCAAGCCTGATTTCAAGCAGCGATGAGTGCTCAGCCAGTAATAGGAGCTACTGGTGTTCAGCTCTGTTGAAACTCAGCTGCTGTGTCTCATGTTCAGTTCCCCAAAAATAAAGACATCAAAAAATCAAGACTGCTTTTGGTAATTTTGCCCTAAAAGCTCGGGAGGGAAGCTGTGATACAGACACACTGATGATGAGGCGAAAGGACAATGCCCAGCCAGGTGCTCTCCTGTCAAGGGACTGGCACTCCCCAGGCAGATGGAGAGGGAGAGAAGGGATGAGCCTTCCCCCACCAACCTCACCACAGATCTGCTGTGACCTGCAGCAAAAAAAAAAAAACAAGAAAAAAAGGAGAGGAGCAGTAGGACAACACTGGAAGGGAAATTCCAACTCCCTGACCTTGGGACAACCTCACCCTGCATGTTAACAGACAAACAAACGGGGAAAATGATGAAGTTGCCTCAAAATGGGGGAAAAAAAAAGCCAGGAAAAAAAAAGATTTGTTGAGTCATCCAACAGTGTTCGAATCAAGATATTTTCTTAGCAACTGTGCTAAAAGACTAAATGTAACACATTCTGGTTTGGCTTTTCCTTCAGCAGCAAGATTTATTTGCATTCACACATGGGGATCTGGTTTACAATAAGGTTCTCCAGCCCTTTCTTTCATTGTTTCCATCGTGTATCTCGGATGGAAAATCTGCTTTGGTGAAAAAATCCACACCACACAACCCCAGGGCAGACCATGCCCCACCATGCATGCCCATCTCTGCTTGGAGAGGGTTTTGCCTGAAGGGCCATTTTGAGAAGCAGGAAGGTTTTGCCCTTGGCCCCATGCTGCAGAGCCTCACTCCCCAAGAGGAGGAACTTGTCCTCCACCAGCCCCAGGTTTCGCAATGCACTTAGGACACATCTTGCACTGGCCTTGATTTATGCAGAACTGTTGGCTAATCTCTTTTATGTAATCACAGATAGCTGTTCCTAAAGGCTAAGTCCCCAAAATGGAAGGAATGAATTAAAGGAGACAGATGTGGTTTGGCCAGCTCCATGTTCTGATTCCAGCCTCAGAAATGACCTCGTTAGTTTGTGCCGATTTAAGCAGGGGTTCAACCACACTGCACACCCACCCCAGCAGGAACATCCAGCTTTCTGCCGTGCAGCCCAGTTGCACAGTCTGATCCCACTCACACCAAAGCCACTGGAATCACTCCAGGTTTATTCTGCTGAAATGCGATCAAAGTCTGGTCAAAAGTCGCCTGAGTTTTTGTTTACCCCAAATCCC
>NW_005054309.1:5931316-5937252 GCF_000277835.1 Geospiza fortis | reverse complement strand
ACCCAGAAAGACTCAGGGAAGGCAAAAGTTCCTTCTGCACCATCTCCAGATGGAGAATCAACCTGAGCTCAGTGACCCACTTGGCCCTCGTGGCTGCACACTGCCCATGTCTGCAGGCACTAGGGGATCCTGAAGGAATGATATTCCCAGCACGTCTGTGATGCACAGACCTGTCCATCAAACAGGCATTCGGGGGTGGGCAGGGTGTGAACAAGCCTGGTGAGAGACTCAAAATCCTGGAGAGAAGAAGATGCAGTGTCTGCTCAGCCACCCCCCCTTCCCTGCTTAGAAGTAAAGATGCCTTTTGTTTTAGGGACAGAGCCACAGCCTGGCTTACACACCCTCCTCAAACCCTCCTCTTTAATTTTTCCCCATGGAAAAATATTGCCCAGCAGGGCTGCATTTAGATTCCCTTTCTTCACCAAAGCTGCCCTGCCGTGACCAACTTCAGGGGTAGCTGGAGCAGTCCCACAAGCCTTAGAGAATTATGTCCCAGTTTATGTAAACTGAGCACCAGCTCAGTAAAAACAGGGAAGATTTATGCTTGGCAAACATTTCCAAGGAACCAATATTTCCCCGTTACTTACTCGTGGCTTGTGAATACAAACCTCTCACAGCTGGTACCTCCACTAATGATCCCATTACAATATGTATTGAGCTGATACTCTGTGATATCTCATTGAGGTATTCATCCATGTCAGAAAGGATTTGTCCATAAAAACATCTCCTCTCACACCATCATAGGAAGCTGCATTCATTCCTCCTTCCTCTGTCATCTGATGCTGCCTAATCCCACTCACTGACATCAATCACAGGGGGAAAATAAGACAATTAACTGGCAATTAATTAAATTATAAACTGTAAGGAATATTTGTAAACCTTAATAGCCTTATTAACATGCACATTACCAGCCAGTTGCACAATCCTACGGCTAAGGGTATCTGTGCACATCTGTGACATCACACAGGCTTTAATCAAGGGGTTCACCTCACAGGGCTGCGTGGTGGCATGAGGAACCTGCCTGGCCAGCCTGCAGCTGGGGTGGTACAGGTGCTTTACACCTCCCTTCCTGCAGAAAGCTGGAATGAGGATCCACAGAGCACCAGGCCTGCTGCAGCATCCTGCCAGCTGTGGCTCCTGTGCCTTCAGGACACAAAGGTGTGAGGATGGCAATTCTCCCTGTTTCCTGCACAGATCAGGCATCTCAAGGGGTGTGGAGGCAGCGGGGAGCTCTGCCAGCCCCTGGGCTCTTCAGATGAGTGTATTGACCTGCAACAACTCAGAGGTGACAGCTCCCTGCCCAGGGCTCTCTCAGGAATGGAGCAGGCACCCAGCCATCAGCACTGGTGAGCCTTGGCTCCGTCCCAGGAGGGATACTGGCATTTCTGCTGCAAGGACACATGTTGGGACAGGGACTGAAAACCCACCAGTGACAGTAACAGTGGACTGTTGTTATAAAACACACATGCAATGAGGCTTTGGTTAAAGCTGTTTCCTGGAGGACTAGAGGAAAGTAAGTAGGAAAAAAACAAGGGCAGGTCGGGCACCTTCTGCAAGGTCACAGCAGCTCTTGCAGCTCTCGGTGGCAGAGGCTCCATCACAAGGCAACTGGGCTCAAAGCTTAATGCAGCAAGTAACAGGGCCTGACCTCTGTTTGAATGTCACAAGACAGGAGAAAAATCCAATCCAACACAAGCCATGAGTGAGAGCACGAAGCCACAGCCAGACCCAGATGAGGTACCAGGACTGAAGGCATTGCAGGGCTCATGTTGGCACAGCATCATTGCCTGGTCCTCAGGTTCCCTGGGAATAACCTGCACGCAACACCCTCAGGGTTCACTCACTTTTTTCATACTATTTCTCTACTGGTTTTGTCTTGGAAAGGTGACCAAATCAGTCCATCCAATACACACCAAACCCATTACTTCTTCCTAGTCTATTTGCTCTGAAAGAAGTCCATGTGAAGCATGAGAGTGACCTACTAAAGCAGGGAAATTAGAGTGTAGAAGATGGATGGAGCTGTAAATCAGGTCTGCCTCCAAGAGCAGGTATAGCCCAACGAGGCCCTGCCATCTGCCCTCTCTCCAAATCAGCCACATCCCAAATCTCAGCTGTGTTAACTCTGGTTCCAGTCCAGCGTTATTTCTGTAACACATGAACTGGGATGACATGCACCCAGCCCGTTCATTTATTTGTGGAGTGTGGACTGCTGACTGATGGCCAAGTGCTAATAAAGGCAGTGCTCTCCCTCCTGTGCCATTCCATGCTGGATACTGGCGGCGGGCTGCACCTCTGGGCACACGGCGCTCGCTGCGAGCAGCCGGGGGTCGTCAGTGAGCAGCGCCTTCACATTTTCATTCTTAATTTTGATGGATCTGCAATGCCACATTGTTTTCTCTCCCAGTTGGGCTCTATATTTAGCCAGGGGTTCTGTCCTCAGCTTGTGTTTTCTGGTGAGGTTGGTAGCTAGCGATGCTCTGCTGTCAGAACGCCTGTCTCCCTCCTCAGAGCGCGGCCGTTTTGGGGATGCATGAGGCAGTCAGATGTGACAGAAGCTGAGAGGTTTCTTTCACAGCTAGGAAGGGAGAGGAGGGAGCCAAGCACTTCCATACCCACCCCAGGAGCTCCGGTCCCCTGGGAGGGCTGGAATCTGATGCCGGCTGGCGCTGGGAACACCCACGTTCAGCTAACCTGACTGCAGTGTTCACTGCAGGATAATTGGCTCTGAGGAGGCGTTACAGCTAGAAGAAAAAAAAAAAGTCAATCAAAGAAGGTGGGACATCAGACATTTTAAAAATAACCCAGGGTGAAGATCCAAGAAGCTGCAATGACCAGGGGCCAGATCTGGATTCCCTGAGCCCGGCTGATGTCCCTGTATTGGTGACCTCTGCGGAGCCTGCTGGGCTGGCGCTGAGGGCAGTGAGATCAGGATCTGGCCCAAATCGCCTGGCCTCCTGCTGCACCCCGTGCTGGAGCTATCCAGGATGGTGACACATTCAACTTGCCACTCGTTTGTGGCACTAATTACACATTCGCATTTGTCTGCGCTCGCTTGGCTCCTAGCAACTGCAGTCACAGTCCTAATTAAAATAATAGACTGAGATTGGTAACATTACTGATTTAACAGGAAATTAGAAGAGTTACGTTCGCAGAGTTTAGGTAATTGACACCAACAGCGCTTTCATTGTAACGGGTGTTCTGTGATTGATTTCGTTCCCCAGTCAGACCTAAAAGCAGCCTGGGAGCATATCCCACCATCAGATTACAGTTCAGGGGAATTAAATGGCTATTACACCACTGCCTGCTCCAGAGCTGGCAGCTGTGGTCTCGGGCACAGCTTCGAGCTTCCAAACCAAATATTAGCCCTAAAATTATAAGCCTAATGTAAAGCAAAACTTCTTCAGCACAACATGTTCAGTTCTCCTTGCACGAGGATCCCTGCATGGTGCCCATCTGACCACTCCTGCCTGGGGAAGGGGCTGCAGGCAGCACAGGAGCAGCTCCTGCATCCTGGGATGTCTCAAATACCAATGCCCTGGAGGTACCACAGGTTCCCAGGGCAGACAGGAAGGCTCCAAGCACACTGGTGACTATGGAATATTCTGGGCACACAGGAGGTGATGGGGAATGTTCAAGGTGTGTGAGATTTCATGGCCATGTTGAAGGGTGAAGTGTGTTTCCTGTGCTGAACCCATCGTGAAGCTTGCTCCACATGAAGTTCTGTGTGTGTGTGGATAATATTTCCAGGCAGCAACATTCTCTCATTCTCTTTCTCTCACAAAGAGAATTGGATTTCTGGAAATGGCCCTGCATGTTCCCACAGTGGTGTAAATCCAGCTGGGTCCATATGAGCCTCAGAAAGATGATTCAGTGACTTTTTTCTGTTAAGGAAACTTCTGACTCCATAGTCTTAGAAAGGTTCGGGTTGGAAGGGACCTTAAAGATCATCTAGTTCAAATCCCCCTACCTTGGGTGGTCCATATATGTTATTCATTAAACAAATCCTGGCATTTTCCACAAAACAGGCTGTTATGACAGCGTGATTGCCTTAAAATTGAGGTGGACTCTCTTGGTGCCAGTAGTTGCAGCTGGGACTGGTATCTTGTGTTGGCATCTCTCTCCCCGCAGCCTGGGCCCACAAGGGCAGACGGGTTTCTAACCTGCCCTGAATGTCACATCTCCTCCAGTTCCCTCCAGTGATGAGCCTGAGCTGTCCAGCAAGTTCCCTAGTCTGTGTTGGGCTGGGTGGTTCCTGAAGGTCAGACCTGAAAAATGAGGAGAATGAGAATGGACAGTTCAGGGAGATTCCAGGGGTGAGGAGAGGGGTGTCCAAAGGGCTTTACACAATGTCACCACTGTGACAAGGTGTGACACTTTATTAGCTACACCCCCATGGCAGGGCACCTACAATGCTTTTTGTGGGACTCAAAACCACTCACTGAGTTTGACTGATTTACAGCTTTTTTATACCAAGAAATATAATTTCTGTCTGAACATCTCTAGATTGAGACAGTCTTTGGACACACACATAAGTCTGCTTTTGAAGAAATGCATGCCTGTAAATTATTATGAAAACCGTGTATGAAATGCCAAAATTGCATGAAGTTGCAAGAATATTAGTTAATAGTCATCTGCTCCTTTGGACCCTTTTCTATTTGCAGACTTGGAAATGTGTTAGGAAGAACAAAGTACACGTGGTCTGGACTTTCGTATCTGATATTAATCCCAGCACAACAGGGCTATAAAATGTTTTCATGAACATATATGTCTTCTGCAGAGAGCTTCATGGGATAATACTGCCAGGAGAGATGCAATGTAGGAAATACCCATCCATGGTTTATAAATCCTATCCATCTCGGCATGTCTTGGGGAGTATTATCAGGGCCCTGGAGAGCTACTGCAAATGCTACTCTTGCAGCTTGCATGGATAATTGTTTATAAAAGTCTTCTTTCCCTTCTGCTCTGCCTGGGAACGATTATATCCAGAAGGTATTTGTTGTGTCCGTCTTGTTTGACTCCAGCAGCTCCCAGACATATCACACACGGGATGCTCCAGTAAAGCCCTTACCTTCCTGTTGGGCATGAGCAAGAGGATTCAGCTTTGCCACAGACTTTTTTCCCTGTGCTTTATCCAGCTTTCAGGTAGCAAATGACAGTCTGGGCTTTAATCATGCTGTGTGTGCACTGAAATGCACTGGGGCATTTGCTTCTGTAGTGTTTTTGTATCCTAGAGATTAAACCTCTCTGCTATTAGCAGATACTTGACCCCATAAATAAAATTAAGTGCCATGATCTTCTCCCTCAGTTTGCACCGCACCAATGGAGCAAATTGCACCTGGGGTAGGTGATTCCCACCCTGTGTCCAATCCTGCTCTCCTGGAGTCCGTGGGGAAGCTCTGGGTGATCCGAATGGCCCAAGGAATTCACATCCTATGGATTTGGGTTGGGGGAGAAGCCCAAGCTCCAGACACCGGGATCCAGCCGTGCCTGAGAGAGCCCGGACCCGCGGCACCCCAGCTGCCTCCAGCTGCCATAAATCGTAATCCTCGTGGCACAGCCAAGTTGGAAACACATGATAAAGCTTAAAGTGGCTTGTTTGAGCACTGAAAAAGCAGGTGGTAGGCTCCGTTTGATCCCAAGTGAGACGGTGCCAGCACATTGCAGTGGCCAGGAGAGTGGGAACAAGGCAGGGCCATGTGCAGGGATATGGCAGGTGAGCAGTGCGGTGCGTGAGGGTGACATGGTCAGCGGGGTGAGTGAGGGACAATGCCCTTGTCACTGTGCCCAGGGTGGAGCAGGGCAGGATCGACCCTGCCACAGTGAGAAAACAGGCTGTGGCTTCAGCCGGGCCAACACTGATGGCCTAGGGAGGAGTACGGCACAGGAAGCTGTGGGGAGGCCATCCCCACACGCCCCGGCCGTCCCCACACACCCCA
>NW_005054309.1:5931006-5931301 GCF_000277835.1 Geospiza fortis | reverse complement strand
TCAGCCCTGTGGGGCCACCTGAGGCTGCCGAGAGCCTCAGTGACACCAGCCACGGGCCCCACTTTGTCACCCACAGCAGGCACCGAGGAGAATGGAGACAAGGATGTGGATAGGAATGGGGACGGGGATGAGGGCAAGGACTGAGATGAGGAATGAGGAATAGGTAAAGAGGCAGGGATGGGGACGTGGATGGGCATGGGATGAGGATGTGGATGGGGGCTCCTCATCCAGAGTCCTGCTCAGGATCCCCCGTGCCCGAGGGCAGGTACCAGCCCAAGTCTCCCTGAGCACGTCG
>NW_005054309.1:5928208-5930373 GCF_000277835.1 Geospiza fortis | reverse complement strand
GGGCCGTGTCAGCCATAGCCCCTTGCACAGCGGCCCTGGCCAGCCACAGTCCCCAGCGGTCTGAATAAAGCCGTGAGATACCCTCGTGCGACTGATGGAGGGACCCCAAGGCTGAAATCTCAACAACATCAATATTTTTTTTCTAAATACACAGAGTCCATATTGAGACACACATTGTCTGAGCTGCCTGAGCCCATAGAGGGAGGGGAGGGCGATAAAAGGCATCATCGGGCTTTGCCTTCCCGTTCCTATACCAAAGATAGAGAATATTGTAAATTTAATAGATCTTTTTCATTATTCATAGCTTGCTTGTGGAAAAAAAAATCATAATAGCTTGGTGTGATATGTCAGGCATCTATAATTCATGGCACTGAGATCACACAGCCACCATACAGTGGGAGTTCACAGAGTGAGATGTTTGTAATTAATCTGTGAAAAGAAAAACAAAGGCAATAAACTAGGAAGGACAATAAATGAGGGACAGATCCTTCCACCACAATGGCGTGGGATAGTAGTCGGCCAGAAGCGTGAATAATCTTGGCTAAAACCTGTAAAATTAGCCAGGAAGTGGCTAGGAGATTTACAGTAAATAGTAGATTCATGACTGGCTGGTTCATTAGAAGTAAGGCAGGCTGTGTTGCACTTTGGATAACAAGATGCTAAAAGCAGCAGAGTGGTCTGTGCTTAGGCTGAGCTTGGGTCAGGTGGTGCAAGGCAGCACTGGGAGCATTCACTGGCAATCAGGGCACTCCCTCCGCCTTCCCCATCCCGCAGGCTGGGAAATGCAGGCTCAGGGAAGGCTGGAAAGTTTGGGATCCCCTTGGAGCATTTGCCTGGATCTCGTTGATTTCTGCAGGACTGGGGCACGCTTTGAGGTGCTTTGCTGAGCAGGGAGGTTTCTTGGAAGCAGAGCCCGAGCAAGGACCCGAACAAATTGTGCTGCTCGGGAAGATGTGCTACAGTGATGGAATGAACCAGAGTCCCTTCCTAATTGGAAACAGTGAGCTGGAGTTCTCCAGAACCCCCTTCCTCTAGCTATTGTCTATTTTCATCCCTGTGAAGCTAAAGCTGGTTACTGTACAGCTTAAAAACTCCCTGTGGTTTCTCACAATAGGCCAACCATCTATGCTGGTTTTCAAATGATGCAGGGAGATTTTGTAAGACTGCATGGCCAATCAAGGAGGAGGAGAAATTAATTTCTTCTAAAGTGGATGCTACAAGGAAAACGGAAAAATAAATTCTCATCTTTCTGGGGTTTGTCTATGGCTTTAACCAAAAAATGCCGGTGCCAGGTCCATCAGGCAAAGCCGTGTGTCACAATTAAACTGTTTTAAACTGAGATAAACAAGCCATAGGGTAGAGGGGCATCACAGTGAGGCAGGAGTGACTCCAAGAGGAAGACCAGGCCTTGTTCCCAGGGAGATGTGATAGTGCCAGCGCATGGATGCTGGAGGCCAGAGGCACTCATTGTTTTGTTTACTCATTCCTGACTCCCTCAAAAAATAATTGGTTTTCTTTGGTTGCTTGCTTGTTTGTTTGTTTGACTTTTTGCATTCTTTGGATTCAATTTCTCTTGCAATATGGCCTTAATTTACATTGAGAGGATGCATGTTTATATATGCACTTTTTTTTTTTTAATTTTCCTTTCCCCTAGGCTGCTAGCGCTGTGAAAAGACAATGGCCGTGTCGAGATGAGGAGCACCAGGTGTATCCTAAATCTCCACTGCCTGTACAGCTCCTGTGCCAACCCCAACCTCTGCACAGTCTGGATTGTTGCTGCTCTGGGGCATGTCCAGGGTGATGCCTGTAGGCTCCATATAGTGTTCACAGAGAAATCCACAAAATTCCCCTCTTCAGAGTCCCCATGGCATTGCTGGTGCAATCCCAGCCGAGTTTGGGCTCTGCAAGTCTCAGCAATGCCCTCTGGTGACATGTCCCAAGACACCGCTGGCAGCGCACAGGTCCTCTGCCAGCCAGCCCACGGCTGGTGGAAAAATCACCCAGGAGGGCACTTTTCCTTCTCTATAGATCCTCAGGGAACAGTAAATAGAAACTGGGAATTTATCAGGTTCTCCAGCTTCCCGTCTCAGCCCGATAATCACTTTCTGCCGCATGAGTCCCAGCAGAATCCCGGTGTTTTCAGCATCTGGCAAATAGCTTCAGGG
>NW_005054309.1:5910845-5928193 GCF_000277835.1 Geospiza fortis | reverse complement strand
CTGAGGCTGTGGGCAGGCAGGAAGGGCCCTGCAGCCCATGGATTAGGTGCCCTGGTGAGCTGATCCCGTTACACTGCAGCAGGACATACAGGAGTGAATGATTTTGACCTTAACTGGCTCTAACACGGCCATCCAAAATGTGTGTGATTGTGCTAATCCGCCCCAAAGGAGAATTGCGAGGCTGGTTCATTGTTGTGGGTACAGCGCTGAGAGCTCCTGGCACAAAAGACAGTGCAAGTGCAAAACATTTTCCTCTTATTTTATGGGCTTTGCCAAGGAGCCTCCTATGGAAAAAAATAGCAGCCTGGTTACCTAAACTGTATCCAACCACGGAACCAGGGCAGTGCTGCACTTCACTCTGCTGTTGTTTCTCCTGTGGTGTTTGTGTGGGAACAGTCCGCGAGGGAAATGGTACAAGAAATCCCTGTTATAAAAGGAAGAGTGGACAGATGGGTAGGAGAAGAAGACGACTCTGTCATGACAATCTTCCTTCCTGTCTACAGCGCAGCAAACACAACACAAGCTTGGATTGAATTACCCCAAAACATCACATGTGAGGTTGCCCAGGATTTAGCAAGTGGGATGCACAGTGCCTGCACAGATCACATCTAACAGCGGATGGCAAGACGTACGGAGCAGCAGGCATGCTGCTCCAATCCAAACCCAAGGAATCCCATCTGCACCTATCCACCTGCCAGTCCAAACCCAGGGAATCCCATCTGCACCCATCCACCTCGCTTCACA
This sequence comes from Geospiza fortis, assembly GCF_000277835.1. Classification (NCBI taxonomy): domain Eukaryota; kingdom Metazoa; phylum Chordata; class Aves; order Passeriformes; family Thraupidae; genus Geospiza; species Geospiza fortis. The sequence continues at coordinate 5,927,449 of NW_005054309.1, read as the reverse complement.
GCATGCACAGCCTCAAAATGTGCCTTTAAGCCTTAATGAAAGGATATTCCAGGCTTAGCCCTTAAATCCTTGGGAAAAGGCTACTCTCCCCTCTCTGGGCTGCCTGGCACCTCTGTTGCCATGGTGGTCATCATCTCTATCCCCATCTTCCCCTCACCTTAATCCCAGTGGTAGCAGTGCTGCCTCATGGCTACTTTGACATGGCAATATTTCTTGGAAGTTTGGTGGGAGCTACAGCAGAGAATCCCCTTGGCTGCATCCAGGTGAGGGGAGAGACAACAGTTTCAAAAAATATCTTTTGAACATTCACATTTCCCTTTAAAAGCAAAGGAGCTAGGCAGGCAGAGAAAGCCAATCTGGGTGTATAAATAACCAGTAAATGGCAGGGTGTTCACCCTTCCCACACTGGATTACCTAAGGCGTCGCATCGCCCGCTCCAAGCTCAAGATGAGGGAGCTGCCAGCAGAGCAGTGCCATGCCTGATAACCAGAACAACCCACGGGATTGTGAGCAGGCACTCATGCTCCAAACGTAAACAAGGCAGAGCCACCTCCTCACCACTCCCGTGCAGCCACCCCGCATCCTGGGGGGGCTGGAACAGCCCAGTGCCTGAGATCAGCCAGGGCAGATCAAGGAACAGCAGGCGTGTGTCAGAGGGGCGTTATGGAAACACAATACAGAAATAGTCCAGGCTTCCATGTTTTCTCAGAATCAGGTACACAGAAAATGCAGGGATCCTCTCCTGTACCCAGCCAGTGCAGGAAAGGCCGTGGCAGGGGGCTGTGAATCCTGGCTTGGCCTCCTGTAGGGTCACAGGATGCAGAGCTCACACCATCCCTCGTTTGTTGGGGCTTCTGGCACACATCTGCCCTCTGGGCTCAAGACTTCCCCCAGTGCCTGCCTTCCCAGCGGGATGCTGAGCTAGGAGAGAGCCAGCAAATCACCACAGTCAATGGCAGTTATAATGGCACCTTCCACCCAGGGGTCTCAAAGCACTTGGAAAAACCCAACCAACCCCTGTGCCTTCTCTCGGCCCTGTGAGGCCAGTGAGCAGTAGTGAGCAGGGTTATGTGTTGTGTAGTGGGTGAGCAAGACCCAAGATGGGCAACGACATCCGTGTGGTGACGTGGCTGAGACAGCAAACAGCGCAGCAACCAAAGCCTTAGCAGCATCTGCTTATGATCACTGATGATTTTGAGCTGGCCTCTGCCTGCAGATCGGTTGCCAGCTTTCGATGCTGTGATTCTCTAAATAGAAATCAGATGAAGTCAGGTGAATGTTTTTTGTACCTGTCCCCTTCCTGCTTGGGACTCATATCCAAACTTCTCATTTTAATCTTGTCTTTATGGTCTGTGGAAATCAAAACGCTCGTGCGAACAGCCTGAAACACTGGGGATTTTCAGCTCAGATCTGAACTTGAAGCTTTTCTCCCAGGCTGTGTAGCGCTTGCTATTTTTAGCTCCATGTCAGAAAGTTAAAGCAGCACATGGTAAGATGTTGTGACTCTTAAAATTACTGTAAGAATGTTCCAGGGAATGGTACCAATTCATCAAAAGTAAGTTCGTTGCATGAGATAACGCGGCGACCTTTGATGCTGTACTGAGTTTGTGGGTCACTGGTTATTAACGTTGCTGCAATTTGTTGAGCAATAACCCAGTGATTACGGAAAGGGAAGTATCTATTAATATGGTAAAAGGCACACCTAAGTGAAGATGTTTACTCCTGTAGGCTGAGGGGGGGAGGGCTAGACACTCTTCATGAGGTTTCTATAGCTCTTCTTTTTGATTCTGAAGATAAGGACCTGTTCTCCCTTCCCCCAAGACCAGCAGAGGATTGCAGCTGGAAAACAGTACCCTGGCATTTGAAGTGGAGGATGTGAAGGTAGACCGCAAAAAAAATGAGGCCTCTTCGTTGGCTGTGATGCAAAGGCAGTCTGCTCTCAACACGCACAGAGGCTGCAGGATGACCTCTCTTTAACACCCACATTGTGTCAGGTCTGATCTCTGCTTCTAAAGCCCTCACAGGAGCGTCCTGTATGAAGTCATTGGTGGTTTTGTGCCCCGGGGTGACAGTGGCCCCAGGAAGCTGAGGCCACTCTGCCTGGCACCTTGTCTTGCTCACCAGTCGTTTCCCCACTTGGAGATGTCTGTAAGCCCCACTTACATGCTTGATTATCACCAGTGGGGCTTCTGCAAGTCAGCTCAGCCTCCTGGTTTTGACACTGAGATACCCCAGGTTAGATCAGCGATGCTGTTGAGATGAGCAGGAACGTCTTGCACAGCAGGAAAGGGCAGGCAGTTGTTCCCAGCAAGAAGACAAAAGAGAGGAAATGGTCCTATGGGGCAGTGGATGGGAAGAGGAACTTAAGGCCCAGAGGCATCTTCCACACATAGTGTGCACCAAGCAGAAGTGTGTACTCTGCAGTGAGATTTTCACCCATCCATACCTATGGGTGCTGAGCAAAGGTCACTAGCCACATTGAGGTGGACTGCACTTCGTTATGCTTCATTTCTGCAGAATGATCTTCCATTCCCCCTGTAAAAACTGCTGGAACAGCACCCAGCATCTGCAGAATACAAAACCTGCTCAGAGAAGCGCTGTAAAACACAAAGATCTGGATATCAGGGAAGAAAGCAGAGGGGTTTTTGTGGCTCAGCCACAACAGTGACAGGAAGGAAAGAGCCTTGGCTCATCCCAACAGAGGGGGAGCTCAGGCATTTACTGTTGTGGGTTGCTCATAAACCCCACCAGTCTCAGGCTTGTTACAAAGGTGTAGTGTTACCAAACACTCCCTTATCAGCAGGGTGGGCTGATTTATAGTGCCACATACAGTTACAGCTTAATAATAACAATAAGGATGGTTCTCAGGCATTCCAGCACACTACACCCACATCACTTTCTTGCCTTTGCTAAATTTGCTTCTGATTTACAGTCACATAAACAAGGTGAAAATCAGTCCCCTCAGTTTCAAAGAGAGAAAAAATAAGAGGGCAATTTCCAAAAATGGCCTGGGTTTCTCTCTGCCTGCATTCAGAAGCATCTGTTTTGGAGCTCCCATAGTTAAGTGAGCTGTGAGTACAACTGTCCTCTCGGCTTTGTTGATAAATCCTGAACACTTGACATTCCACCTGAGTGTGGAATGTGAAGTTGCATTGGTGTAAAGCTCCTCAGTTTATTTTGTGCTGTGTATTTGTTCAGGTTTCTGGGACTATTCCCTGCAGGAGCACCCTTCTGCTCTTACTCTCATCTCTCACAATGAACTGCATGGTTTCTTCAGTCCTTTGCTCACCAGCACTTTCCTGCCAAGATGTTGAACCTCAGCCATATTCTTCAGGTTTATTTCAGAGGAGAGCTGAGCCCTTATGGATTGCTCCAAGCCAGGCTCCTAATTAGCCATCCTTGGCTATATTTTCACCTCGTTTGGCTACGTGCTCCTGAGAAACCCACAGGGTTTGAGAGCCCGTGGTCCTGAGCATCAGAGCAGACACTGCATCTGCTTCTCCCATCCTCCTTGCAGGGCTTCCTTCATCTGCTGAGACTGATGTGGAGAAATCCAATTAAACATTTATAGCTCTGTAACCTCTTGGCATGTTTGTGGGACAGCTTCCCATGTCTGACCTACACAGAGCATGACTGAGCTGCATTTTCTCTATCACCTTGGCTTGACCCCCAGCCCACACACTCACCAGCAGATCTGTCCCACACCAGTCAAACAAGCCCCTTAGAGGCTTAGGGCAAGGGCCAGAGCTGCGTGGGCAGACATTAAGTGACTTAGGGCTCAGCAGCCTGAAGTCAGCTTCATGTGCTTCATCTTACTGTGCGAATGGGGCCTCAGATAGTCCCTGGCATAGTGATCCCTGGTGCTTGGTGCAGGCAGCCTGTGCTTTGGTGCTCTTATGAAGCCCACCCTGGGGAACAGGGGCTCCTAAATCCCATGGCGGGTGTCTTGGGTGAACTGCAAGGTTCTCATGGAGTGCCCCACTGGAGCTGCTAAGTGGGGAATTTCAGGGGAAGGGAAAGGGACAGTGGCTTGCCTTTGGGTTGCTGTTCCACCTCGAGATGCCTCTGTTCTCCCCTGCTGGCATCAGTGTGGGGAGCTCTTGGCCCCCCAACCAGCAGTATGGCTGGAGAAGGAAATCTTAATGTGCTGGTAAACATTTTGAAGACAGAAAATAAATCCATCCATCTCTGTAAGAAATGCTGCCCCCAAGAGAAATTTCTTATCATAGGCAAGGCTAAGTGCACAGGCACCAGCAAATTCACCACCAGAATTGATTATTTCATTATAAATTGCTCACTTGCTTTCTTGCATTTGCTTCTGAACAGAAATGAAACACTGGCTACTGAAAATAACAGTAGTTAATACACAACCAAAAGCCTGACGTGCATATGAAAACACTGGATTTTCCACAGGGGCTTTCCCACTCTTTAAGTTCCTTTAAAGTATGAGCTCCATTAAGATTATAGAAATGTACTGCCTTAGCTGCTGGATTTTTTACTGTGCTGAAAGGAAGACAACTGCTCAGAGGCTGAGTGAGAAGAGCAATCTCAGTATTAACAAACAGTCCTACATTGACATTGATGATTGATAGCTGATGAGGATGTAGATGGAGAAATCAGGGACTTTCCAAATTGTAAAATAGGGAAAGGAAACCAGTCTGATATACCAGGGCTACAGCTACATAAGTCAGATGCCTTAGGACACCCAGCAAAGCCTCCTCATGCACTGAAGTCATGCATGGCTTCCTCAATGTTTTGGAGTAGTTGTTTAGTGGAAAATATTGAAAAGGATCATTTCCCAGGTCTTTTGCACAAAGCATACATCTCTCTACCTACATGGCAGTAGCTGGTATTCAGACACCACTAGAGATGAACTTTTCTCAGTGTGAGACTCATTGAGGTCTTCTCTGGTCCAAAAGGGAAATTTCTCTAGGAGCCCATAATTTGGCCCATTAGTATATTTAACTTTATTGTGTCCTGAGCTGATGGTAACTGGAAGAAAAGAATTCATGTAAGATTGTGACTAACAGCAACTTTTGCATTGAAACCAAGCCAGGCCACTCTAATGGTGCAAAAAAGGTGCTCCCTCTGGATCAGGACATTTTCCAGTTTGCTGTCCCAAGGCCTCTTCCCCCAGGGATCAGCCATGTGCAATGGGTTACAGCACAACTGCTGTGGGGCTGGATTTACACCATCTCCTCAGTCTGTAGGAGTGATTCATCTTTGGAAATGCTGGCTCGTGGATGCCATTAGAGGAATACTGCCCACAGTGGCATGCTCTGTGGTTCCTCCTAACCTTTGGTTTTCTGGTGACATCAAATGGCAGGAGTGACGTTTTATGATTGCCTGTATTTGTACAGGCGAGTGTAGGGATGGGCAGGCAGATGGGAATAACCCCGTGTCTCATTCTGTAATGAGGAGGAAAGCAACTCCACGGAAAAAAGAAAGTAGGAGATAAAAAGGTAAATATTTCCTTTGTCCCTAAGGCACAGTCAAGAAAAGGCATCATCATTTTGCTCAGACACTGGTGTAACCTCATGTTTCCCACAAAACATATTTCCCCGAGATCAGTTTGCACGTATCAGGTTTTGCCCATGAATACTCATGAGACACAAATCAGTCCTTTAATCCATGATTAGAATGTCACCCCACGCTCTGTGGTTGCATCATGATTTGGTGTTACTGTTGAATGGATGCTGTGCTATTTAATTGTTTTTTGCTTAGTGATCTGTTCACTCTGTTAATATTTAATTCTCTTTTCCCATCCCTCTTTCTAGCCCCAAAAGGCCTGAAGAATAGGAAAACATCTTTCATTTTCCCTGGCTTCATGTGCTATTGTAAGAAAATACCTATTCATGATCTCCTATAGGTGATAATGATGATATATAGTCATAATGCTGGAATTCTTAAGTGGTTGCCAATGCTGCTTTATAGCTGAAAAAAGAAAAAAAATTGGCCTGATTTGAAATGAAGCAGGTTAGTATGCAGGTTAGTGTGCTTTATTTGCCTTTTCCAGTGGTTTGGATAATGAACAAATTGTCATCTTGGCATATCCTCTGCCAGATTCTGAGCCGAGAGCTGCAAATGAGCCTGAGTGACAGCCAGGCTCTGCCCAGTGCCTTGTGTGCTTTGCAGGGGTTCATGAGGACAAATTAGATCTTTGATTTATCCTTTAAACAAAAAGGAAGGGAAACAGTAACATTAATTTAAACGAGCTGTAGCTGAATTGCATTTTTTGTAGCGATCAATATTCTGGGCATTGTAAGCAGCAGCTTTACATAATAAATAGCTGCATTATGTAATGCTAGTTAAATTTAGAAATGGTTATTTTATTACCTTTAGCACACATAAAATAGAGTGAGATGGAGCTGGAGCCCAGGAGCTGTCTGAGGATGCAGAGAACAGCTGGGCCTGGCTGTGCACGGCAAAAATAAACCACATAAAGCCACACAGCTCAGGCTCTGGGTCAGCGTCAAGCATTTCGGGGGCGGTGGGGAGGCAGGGGCAGGTCCTGCTCTGAAACACGGCACACCCAGGAGCAAAACATCTCTGCACAATAAAGATGGAAGATTTATTATGAAGGAATGAAATGTGCCACTTTTGTTCTCCCTGGTGTCCCCATAAAGCCTTTGTTTGACAGGCTCGTTTGGGCTCTGGGTAGCTACAGTCCTTTCCATGTGGCTGCTGGCTGCTTTGAGGCCAGTTGTGTGCAGACTACAGATCAATTATCTCTCTGCTAGGGATAAACAGTGTTTCCCTTTTTCCTCTTCAGCAGCATTTGCTATTATCCCAGAGCATAGGAGCCCTTTCTTTTCCTTCCCAGCCACACACACACATGCACACACACACACACACACACACTGGTTACTGGAGGGAGGGAGCAAAAGAATTCAAGTTTGTTGCATTAATCTTCATATCCTGATCCTCTTGCAGCCTGCTGCTGCCCATTCACAACAGGCTGGAGGGATGAACCCTTTTGTTATAATTATGAGACATCTCAATCCAATAAACGCCCTGAAATGAGAGCCTCTGGAAATGGGAGTTTGGAAAATTACAGCTGACGAAGGAAAGTCCCGTTGTGAAATCTTTAGCTAAGCAGGAACACTCTTGTTTGGCTGTTTCATAACACTCAGGGAGCTCCAGTGTGGGAAACGAGGGGACTTTAATTAGTACATCAGAGCTGAGATGTTCCTTCTGCTCACTGGGGCTGGCACCCATTTATCAGGGGCGGGAGCATTCTCAGAGGGGGCTGGAGCTGGAGCCAGACTGCTGATGGAGTTAAGGGCTCTCTGCACTGCTCTCTGCGTTGCAATTAGAGGGCTCTGAACTAAAAGTTAATCTAAAGCACTGTCAAACTTAAGTAAAATTCAGATCTAGGTCATAGGTTCTTAATGGACTGAACCAAAATCCTTTCAAAGGATTTTGAAGAGCATCTGGAGATGCTTTTTAAAAATACAGATTTTGACAGATATCAGGAATATCTCTAATAATTACATGTACTTGATTTTTATAAACTACTGTGCACAGCTTTAGTATAAACTAGAGTCCTGCCCAGCATCTGTTGTGCATGGAAGTTTCCAGACTACTGAGCAGCATGTAGCACTTCAGAGAAATCAGTAAAAGTTATGTAGCTGAGCTGGTGTGAGAGACAAAGAGTTAAAGCTAAATCCCATTTGGAAGTAAACTTTGTGAAAGCAGTGAATTTTCTCAAAGGCTGACTGCTCTTGATTTGCGAGGATGTTCCCAGTACTGATTTCAATTAAAGAGAAATCCTCAGGCATTTCTGCAGCTTGGCGGTGTCCTTTATTCCACATGGTTATATATTGAGTAATAAACAAAACAAACAAAGACTGTATTCTGCAATGCACTGCATACGTCCTGTGCAATCTCAGGGAAATCAATAGGTCAAGGTCTGGCCTTGGATTGCCTCAGTATTGGTTGTCAATAATTCCCCCAGCTTCAGTGAAGTTTACATTGCAAGTGAAAAATTAATGTAAAGCTGTCTGTATATTCCCCTAAAAAAAAAGAGAGGAAAAAATAATGCTCTAGACTACACTCCTTTATACAGATGCAGAAATAAATAAGTAGCCAACACTGCAAACTGATTTATTTGCTAGGCCTCCTGAAATCATGAGAGTACATTTTGAGGAAAGCATTCAGCCAGCCAAGCTTTGGGATCTCTTTCTTTGCATTCTGTTGTTGCATCCGTAGCTCCCGGCTCTTGCTGGGGTCTGCAGTTCACAAGAGCAAGACCTTGTTTGTACAATGAGGGTCATGTAACAGCACAACAGCGGTGGCTCTTTAAATAGTAGTGATGATGATAGTAATAATAATTATAAATAATAAATTAACATTAACAATTTGGGTGTTTTGCAAGTGCTGAGTTACAGTTGCCTTTCATCCTGCTCCTGGTAATGTTTTAGTAAGTGTATGTTTTCCACCACAGCAAAGCGGCACTGATGAGTGCCAAGGCTGAGCTGGGCACTGGGAACATGACTTGGGGCTGTGTTTCCTCCCATTTGCCTCCTGCCCCACAAGCCCTGAGGCCAGTGCTTACACTGGACACTGGGCCAGTCCTGGTGGTGCTCAGAGCTGAGCTCTTTGGATGTGGATGCAGAGCAGCTTTTGGGGTTACCCATCTGGGCTTTGTGTCTTGCTGATAGCAGAAAGGTGCATGCAGAGCTTGTGCTGGAAGGGGGTGATATGTGTTCCATCTGTTAATTAAAGAAAAAGTGTGACAGTATGAAGTGTTTGTCACCCTGTGAGGCCAAAGGGACAAGACCCACACGTGGTGCCCTGCGCTGGGAGACGGAGGAGGCAGAGGGTGGGGGTAAAAGCGCCTCAGACACAGTTGAGGCCCTTGAGACAGAATGAACAAACAACCTCAAGGTGCCAGGGCTGTGGCACTGGTCATCCTACTGCCCACGGGTGAACAGGCAGCCTTATACCTCTGGCTTTACACTTCCCTGGAGTGAGAAAATACTCAGATTGGCGATATTTTAGTGTTTCCCTCTACTCCTGGTGTAACTGATCCTTCTTTTTAAATAGATGGTATTTTCATTCCCATTTAAGCCAGCAAAAATCAGGAATTAATCTAGGCAAAGTCACCTGGCTCTATTGAAGCCTGTGGAAATGCATTCACAAGAGATCACGATCAGGCCCTCCTATTGAAGCCTGTGGAAATGCATTCACGATCAGGCCCTGTGCTCACAGAAAACACTCACTGCACTGGGAGAGCAAAACCATGCTCTGGAGACATAAATGTCATGACCCAGGTTTTGACATGGGCTCTACCAGGTCTCCCATGCTCAGGTACAGCCTGGCCAGAGCCTGCTCAGAGTGTGCATGAGACTCCATATTCCCTTTAATCCTTCCCACATCCTGCTTCCCAAGTCTTCATTTCTATGTACAAATTTGTATCCCTCACTCTGACCATAAAATCTACAGGATTTTAAATTGAAGTCCCAAATGCTTTAAAAGAATTTATGTTGCATAATTGTACGGGTTTGCCTGAAAACAAACAATGATGTATGGCTAAAATACTCTCCCAGGAAGATGACTCAGATCCTTCCTTGTGACTTAGACCTTGCTGGGCTGCTGATGGTGCAACTTGTAATCTCTGCTCGAGATGCAGGACAAGGCAAGGCAAACACAGGAGCAGTGCATGGAGCAAGGGGCATACGATCAGAAATCATGAGTTTTTTGGAGATTTTGGAGACACTCAATGCTTTCATTTGTTGCAAATCACGATAGGATTGGCGACTGTGGAGGAGAAAACCAAGCTCCTGATGAGTTTTACACCACACCATCCCATCTGCAGCTGGTTTTGTGCCAGTTGGCAGAGCAGCCATGTGCCTGGTGGCTCCCACCCGTAGGGACAGCCTGTGGACAGCACAGGACATGGAGTGGGGTACCTGGATCTGGGGTGCATGGGTGAGTGTCCCACCCCAGGATGCCCTGCAGTGATGCAGCTTCACAAAATGCTGCTGCTTTGAATGGGCAAGTTTGGGTGTTTTGCAATGCAGGTGGTTGCAGGCAGGTCCCTCGTGTCTGGGTGTCTCATTGCCAAATGCTGAGCGGATGATCCTGGCACCTGGGCTGCTTTGTCTGTACCCTACAAATGTTCTTGCCAGCAAGTCAGGAGTTCATGTGGGTTTTGCTGTCACTGTTCTCACTTTAGACATCTTCCCATACTTCGTTTTCTATAAACGTGCTGTATGTCCCAAGGACACAATCTGACTGTTGGCAATTAAGTCAATTTTTCAACCAGGGTTCAAAAAGATTTATGAAAGCTTTACTTTGTGATGTGACACTCACCCAGTGCTTAAACGTCCTTCAGCCAGGGTGGCCAGGCCCAAGGAGCTCTAAGCAGGTGTTAATGTGTTTCTAAAGATCTGTGTTTGTTTGGTACATACATAAAGCAGTTCACAGAGGTGGCTTTGCAGATATGGGGATTTTGCCATTTTTGTGCTGTTTGCAGATTTGGGGATTTCCGTTCTGAGCACGCACTGAACCCGTGGCTGCCGCTCTGTGTGAGCTGGTGTTCTCAGGATGGTGGCCTCAAGTGGATTGCTGCCTTCCTTTGTGTCATTGCCAGCTGGGCTGGGACATCTCAGGGTCTGTAGCTCCCTGTTAGCACTGGAAGTGTGGGGCATACTCCAGTGTAACTTGATGAGCTTGCAGCTTCTCAGCCCTGCCAGCACCCTCCACCCTTCCTTTCCTAAACTGAAAATATCAGGTATGGAGTTACCACTGTGGAGCAGACTCAGGGAACACGTCTGCTTTCCATTCCAAGCAAAGCATAGCACAGCAGTCTAATACCCTCAGTTTGCAATGAAAGAATATTAAAAATAGAAAAAATAAAAGGAATAAAAAGGTTGCCTTCATGGCAGAGCATTAAATAAGAAACTTTTTTCTGCAGGCAGCGCCAAGCATCATCAGGGAACATATCAATTCATAACAGCTGTGGGCAGCTATTTCTGTCACAGACTTTACTAGTTTAATGGGAGAAGCATGGTGAAAGTTAACAGATCTGTGTCCAGCAAGGTTAATTCCGAGGTTACCAGATTATGATGCAAAGAAAATCAGCTGGTGTTTTTCTGTCTCGCTATGAATAGTGCAGTTGCATTATTGCTACCGGAAGGGTAGTCAGCTCTTCTCAGTCTGTGGTCTCCCGCTGTGGAGGGAGGAACCTGTGAAAAATTGGTTTCCTTTCCAAACATACACTTCTGCCTTTCTCATTCAGTGCCTACGTAACCAGAATGCTGAAGGGGTGGCTGCTAATATCACAACTGCTTGTGATTGTGTTTTGTAGGAGTCACTCTGTTCTGTAAGCCTAATTTTTAAGTTTTATTCCCTTTAAAATTTTTGAGACATAGTAAAAACCAAAAGTTGCAAAAATGCTTTCAGGCAATAACAATTTCTTGTGATTTTCTCTTCCACCGTGTCACATCTCCTGTTCCAAAATTATTTGCATGGCCCTTCCACCCTGTAGCATCAATAGCAATGGCAGCAGGAAGCCACCATGCTTTTCCCAGCAGATTTCCAGACTAAACACACCCAGCAGCCTAAAAGAGGGGGGAAAAAGACATGCAATAAGGAGATTCACAAACAGCTCCATGGGAAGGGGTTTGCAGAGAAGAATGTCTTGACTCCTGTTCACAGCTCTCTCTCCTGTCTGGGGAGGCTGTAGTCAGTTCACGCTGCCCAATTTTGACGTACACTGTGAAAATGGTTTCGTTTCCTGACTGTACACTTGTAATTTACAGAGATCTATTGGCAATGATGGTTTAGAAGTGAAATGAAAAACTTTCCACCTCACCTTTAGAAAGATCAGTCTAGAATAGAGGTAACCATGTAGTTTCATAATGTGGTTTGAGAAACTGGGTAAAGTGCCTGAAGAAGAGCAAAATACTATTGCTACGTGCTATTAACAAGGTGATAGACAAGTTTGAAACTCTGCTGATGAAATTCTTCCATCAAAATACATCCAAAATTATGTGTTCCCCAAAGACTAACCAGGTTTAAAAAAACCCACATCAGTGGCCTCACCTTGAGTGCTGTGTGCAGGTTTGGGCACCACAATATAAGATATGAATCTAGTAGTGATCATAAAAAGGAGGGACACAAGTATGGGGAAGGGTCTGGAGGGGAAGCCATAAAAGCAGCTGAGGTCCCTTGGTTTGTGCAGCTGGAGAAGAGGAGACCGAGGTCAGACCTCATTGGGGTCTGCAGCTTCCTCATGAGGGGAAGTGGAGGGTGACCAGGGGCAGGACCTGAGGGAGTGGCCTGAAGTTGTGTCAGGGAAGGTTTAGGTTGGGTATTAGGAAAAGGTTTTTCACCCAGAGAGTGCTTGGGCACTGAACAGGCTGCCCAGTGAAGTGGTCACAGCCCGAAGCCTGACAGAGTTCAAGAAGCATTTGGCAAATCCTCTCAGGCCCAGGGTATGATTCCTGCGGTGTCTGTGCAGGGCCAGGAGCTGGACTCAGTGGTCCTTGAGGGTCCCTTCCAACTCAGGATTTTATATGATTCTATGATATTATTCACTCTGGAATGGCTTTCCAGTTTTATTGTTTATTATTTATTGCAAAAATAGAAAATAAAGGAGTCTCAATAAAAATTAAATGCTATGATCTATCCAGAAGGGTCTTCCTTTCAGTTTTGAGGAGAGTTCCAGCTGTTCTCTTCTGAATCAAAATGAAGCCAGACTTGAAGACATCAAGCTCCGCAGTAAGCTGGAAGGTGCAGCCCCAGCAGCCCAGTTCTGCAGTACCAGTTTGCTGTGGGGTTTCCCTGAGGATCTGCTTCATTGCTCAAGCTCCAGAGAGACAAGATGCCCCAGTCTTGCATTCACAGGGCAAGTCTGATCCCAGCTGCCTTGTGGCTGCTCCAAGGACTATGAAGACTAGGTCATGAACTCAAAATAATGTTCTTTGATTCTCTCAGGCTATATATAAACTGCCTGGAGGATTCGTGTTGCAGCCTGCTCCAGCAGGATCTCAGTCGCCTAAGTGCTCAGGGAAGGGAATTTTGCTATCTCTGGTTTTGGCAGTGGTGTGCAGCCAGACCAGTGACCCAAACTTGCATGTTCAGGAACCTCACTGCTCCCTGTGCCCGAAATACCAGCTGGGACATCACTGCCAGCTGTCATCTGTATTTGGGGAAGAGGAATAAGAAGAGATCCCTGATTCTCATGCCTTCCCATAACTCAAGGCAGGGAGCAGGGGAGAGCATTTCCAGAGCTTTCTTCCTCTGACCATACAGTCTCAGTGCTCTAGCTGTCACTGGTTAATCAGCATCTTCCCCAGAGCAGAATGAGAATCTGACTCATGACTCAGAGCCATATCCCCATGCCTGGCCTCCTCCAAAGGGAATGCTGCCCTCTCCGTGGAGATGGTAATTCCAAAAACATGAAAATAGCAGGGGTTTAGGGTTGCTGGCCTTAAAACAGACTTTCAAAAATAGTTTCCTCAGATGTTACCTTGAGCAGTTTCTATGTATATTCTTGCCAACAAGCTCTTGTTAGAATATTTGTGGAAAATAAACTCTGGCGAGCCATGAGCAGAGCCAAGCAGATTTAAGACAAGCAAATATTTGTGGGAAAGCTTGTGTCTGTTTGCACTGTCCACCCAACACTATCATTTAGCATTTTCCATGAGGATGTAACTTCCCTGAGGTACCTTTTGATCAGAGGAGAGATCAATTACCATGTATCCATTTCCATGTTTTTCATTTGTAAGGCACCAGTGGAAAGGTCAGTATTTCCTTCAAGAAGAATTTGGTTTTGGCTCAGAACTTTACTTGAAGAGTTAACATTTCTGAAGCCATGACCTCAAAACCACAAATAGAAAGAAAAATAACGTAAGATAGATGAGCACAAAGTTCTGGAAGCCCTAACGAGTGAAAAATAAATTTCAGCATGTTTTGTAACCATCTTCTGGAGTTAGGGAAAAAGGACATTTTAATGAAATTGCACCCTAAAGCCCACATAAATTTGCTTGGTAAATCACAAACACACAACTGATCATAGGATGAAGGCTGGGTCTGTAGTCCTTCAGCTCTGAAAACCCTCCCCAATCACAGGAGCAGGAATGCTGGTGTTGGCCACCAGCTAAGCCTGGCTGCTGGACTCCAGCAGGACTCATTCCCCTGAGCAACTCAGTCAGCCTTGAAGCTCAGCAGTATTTTTCCCATTGAAAATCACCCAAAGAATAAGAAAATTTCTGCCAAATCAACACATTTGGTTTGTGAAAAGACATTCAAGTGCACAACTCTGACTTCATCTCTAGATTAACATCCTTGCCCTGCCATCCTCTCCTGTGGCACCACTGGTGCTGGGTTAATGGTTGGACTCAATGATCTTAAAAGTCTTTTCCAACCTCAAAGAGCTTTATTTCAGGAGAGTGGAGTCCTATGGTCCCAGTGACCACAGTGTCAACAGGGATACAAAAACTTTGTGAAAATCAGTCCTGAAGGGAGCAGAATGTCGCAGCCAGCAGTCTGCTTTCCTCACGTGCAGTACCCTGCTGAAGTGGAGTTGTTCATCCCCTTCTGTCTTGCCATCCATTGCTTTTCAGACCATTTCCTCTGTCTGTCATCCTCCTGCTCATGAGGTTTCGCTCTGAGCTGGCGTCCTGTTGTCGTTTCCCACAAATACGCTGTGCAAAAGGATGTTATTTGTCTGTACCCAAATAAAAGGATGGAAGAAACCAAAATTAGATCAGTAATTCCACATGTGTAAAATGCCATGCAAACACTGCCAAGCTTTTCCAAGTCAGAAAAGGGAAAAATCAAGCAGCTGTGAAAATCAGGCCTGATTTTCACAAGCCTCCAGTAGAGATATCTAAGCAGGGGCATCCCTAAACCTGCATTAAGAGCTTGGAGTTATTGATTTCATTATCTCATGAGAAGAGCTTAGAACTCAAGAGAGCTTCTGCTTCTCTTTGCAGCTCTGTGATGGAAAAAAGGATAATTATTCCAAAAAACCATCTCTCGTGACACTTCCTGGCTCCCATTTCTGTGCCTCTTATAGTAAGGTAGTCAGAGTTGAATAAAGCAGATGAAAAAGTGGGAGATGGCCATGCAATATGAACTGAGATGGAGCAAAAATAGAGGGCATCATCTATAATGCTTTAGGCCAAGTGTCCCCACATCCCACCCTGACTGATAAAGGGGTCACTGCTGGGAGGTGGTGCTTTACTGCAGTAGAAAGCTATTTAATAGCTGGGGGTACATGTATGCACTCAAATGATTTTGGTGTGGATTGGAATGTTAGGACTGAAAACAGGATCACAAAGTGCTTTATCAGACTGGAAGGAGCAGAGTGTCAGGAGGGTCTGTGTTAGATCCAGTTTCAAGATAATACTTGTATTAATGGGGAGCAGCCCTGCTTGAATGATTTCAGCAGATGTTCCCAAATTCAAGGAGCAATGAACAACACTACTTGGCAATTAAGGCTTCAAAAATTTGCTTAAAGAAAAAAAAGAAGTGAGAAACCTCATCACCTTGCCTGCGAGCACAGCGTGCTTTGCATGAGCAGTGCTGTGCACGCTGCTCAGGGCTGATGGGGCTTGTGGTATCCAGTTGCACTCGGGTGAAAGCGAGGGGAGACACAAAAATAGCTCTGCAGCCCACACCCCACCCACGGGGAAGCACAAGTCACCCAGGAGCAGTTGCTTGCTGGAGCAGCGTTCTCTGCAGCTGCAGCCTGCCGGGCTGCTCCAGGGTGAAGCTGTGCCTGGGGACAAGGATCAGCTCTCAGTTGCACCTAAACCTTCATGCAACAGAGGATTTGCTTCACCCCATGAGGCCATGTTGGGAGCTGTTGCCCACCCCATAACCATCTCACAAGCAAGCTCAGTGTACATGATATTAACCCCACATGCTCCCTGCTCCAGTTTGGCCTGAGCCTCAAGCTAGGCAATGTGAGATAAATCATTTTCCCCAGGCCATGTGCTGTCCTTTTTTCCCTGTGGTTTCTCGTGGAGCTCCAAGCAGAAGTCTTGTCTGGAGGGCTGTCACCCTACTCTCAGACCAAGTTTCTGGTGCTATGGTTGTTCTTCTCCATCGCTTTGGACCCTCAGGGGAATTTCTGCAAGGAGAAAAAAATAATGCTGAGTAGCAACCATTCAAGTTTCTCCATCCTGCATATGAAACCTCAACAAAGGCTGAAATTTGTTTGCAGTGTAAGGTGAGCTGCCTCTCCTGACCCCCAAACTTGAGTCCCCAAAGGTGCCATCTCTCTGGCCATAGTCCCTTGTTCAGATATTGACTGGGGGCAAACCCCCTTTAAGTTGCAGGTAAAGCTAGATGTAGTTAGGAAAGGGATAGTGTCACAAGCATCTGACCCCCAGGACCAAATCTGGTGGCCTGGCAATGAACCAGGACTTGTTTGTCTTTGGAGGTAAATCCCATGTCCTCAGAAACTGCTCAGTTTTGTGCTTTCTCTGCAGTGATCCTCGGTATCTCCAAGGATGATATCCCAGGGCTGTCATTCACCCAGTGCCATGTTCCCACCATTTTCCTCTTCTCCATGCCAAAAGGAGAAGGTCCCTGCTTGCCAAAAGGAGAAGGCATTGGATTACTCCAGCTCTGTTACTCCTTGT
>NW_005054309.1:5910081-5910785 GCF_000277835.1 Geospiza fortis | reverse complement strand
TCTCTTAGTAGATTGCTTTTGTGATTTATGTGGGTCCAGAAGAGTCCAAGGATCATTTATCTTCAAACCAGGAGAGAGATGAAAGAGTCATGGTAGTAAAATTTCCTGCAGAGCCAGATCTGAGCATCAAAGAGGGAAAAATGTCATTGTTTTACTGAGACATGACAACGTGAGGCAGGTTTTAATGCTAGGGGATTTTTTTAACTGCATAATTTGCTTTAAAAAGAAAAAAAAATATTTGGGAAATGAAAGGAGGGCAAGCGAGTTTGGTGGGCACTGCTGGGAAGCACTCTCTGATGAGGGGCAGAAAAAGCCAGGAAGGAGCAGAGTGCAAGGAGCACATGCTGCTCCTGGGGTGTGGAGGCAGCACTGGGCAGGCTCAGGCTGGAGCTGCTGGGTGTCCCTGTGTGGCCACAGTGCCCGAGTGCAGCTGGCCCCAGCACAGCTGTGCCATCAGCCCTGTCCCAGGGTGCCAAGTGCAGGGGACAGCTGTGCCATCAGCCCTGTCCCAGGGCGCCTGCATGGGGCCATGTGCTCGCATGGCACAGGGCTCTGCCCCAAATCATCTTGGGCTTGCTCTGGATGTTGGGGTCTGCACAGCAGCGTGGCTGGGCATATGTTGTGTGTTGTCCAAGAAACTGTGAATGCCCCACTCCTGGAAGTGTTCAAGGCCAGGTTGGACAGGGCTTGGAGCAACCTGGTGG
>NW_005054309.1:5886997-5910071 GCF_000277835.1 Geospiza fortis | reverse complement strand
AGGCATTTGGTCTCTTCCAAGCCAAACCATTCTACAGCTCTATGAAAAATAAAGTTCCTCATGTCAGTGAGTCCAACTGTAATATGGAAACACCACTCAGCCACAGTCCTCCTCCTGTGCTGAGAGTGCATCTCTGTGACCAGCTGCTGGGCAGGGGCTTGATGGAGCATCACCCAACCACAGCAGTGGGTCCTGTGGGGTGGAGGAACATCTCCTGCCCTCACCCTGCCTTGGGACTTGCAACAAAAGCACGTTATCTTGGGAAATCTGATCACATCAGAGTGTTGGAAAGAAACTGAAAGGAGGAAAGGGATGGGAAAAGGTCTGTTTACATTTGCAGCAGATGCTATCAAGAGGAGAAAATACTTTTATTTCCCCTGTGGACTGCCCGTTGATTTTCTTGCGGCAGGCACTAATGGGAAATAATAAAACCCATTTTAGTCAGGTTGTATCTAGAACACTTACAGGTCAAGTCAGCACTCAAAACAGACCGTTATGGAACATAACACATTAGTTTGTCACCAGCATCTACAGTGGCCAGGGGATTTTTACCGTTTGAAATTGAATTTTATAGGTCAAGGCCTTTCGTGGGCCTTGGAAAACAGTGAGTCTTGTTAAAGTTAGCATGAATGTGAAGGCAGTTACTGGGTGTGGAGATACACAACCTCTGTGTTTGTTAGCAGTTAAAAAAAAAACAAAGGAGAGTCATGGTAGGAACTGTGATGCAGCTATAACCTCCAGAATATGCTCATTAATTGTTATAGACTCAAATATTTCAGTATCATCTTCCAGATACTAAATCAAACCCACAAAATGCACAGGAGGCAAGTTTCATTGAAAATTACATCCTCTCAGCTTGTAATTTAAAATTCACTGATGACTGTAAAGGAAGCTTGGTCACAGAAGCCCGAGTTTCTTAGAAATGAGTCAGAAGTTGATCATTTGTTTAGGAGTTCAAGATTCAGATAACCTCAAACATCTTCTATGTGGTTTTATACTTCATGGAATAAATAAAGCAGGGATGTGACGTTGTGCCTGAACTGCCACACACACACATACACACACACACACACAGACATGCACACACACTTGGTGCCTCTGTTTTCTTCTCTCTTGTGTCCTATTGCACAGCCCTGTCCCCACAGACTGTATGAGGGCACCCATCACTCACACAAATTGCCCAAGTTAGAGAGAACTGCGGGCACTGAGGGCTTTATGGTGGTGCCGTATCCACGTGCTGGCTGGCTCTGGCCTCTTGTGTCCCAGGCATTCAGCTGGGACTGCTGGGGTGGTCTCCAAGGTGGGAAGGGAAGCCTTGTTTCTGCACTTTCCAGTTCCTGCTGCCTCACATTCCGTGTCAGTTGTGATCATGATTAACAACAGCAACACACCCACCATGTCCAGGCTGCCAGTCCCCCTGTGAGCTGAGCAGACCCTCACTTGAGCCACGGGGGAGGTGGGGCCATTTCCTTGCCAAGACAGGCATGGTGGGGCATCCTCCATTTGTCTCAAGCCCTGAGGAGCAAAGTATTACCCCATGCTCTAGTGAAGGCATTTTTTAAGTGAGGTTTTGGCACCATGTGCAGGAGCTACCTACACACCCTGTGCGTCAAAGCTGCGTGCTGTTAGTCCTTATCTGATCCATGCTTTGCTCTGCTGTTACTCCCTGTTGCATTTTCTCCATTGCTTTACAAAGCAGCGTCTTCCAGGAGTGGGCAAAGCCATGGCCCTCTGCCAAGGAACATCATTGGATCGACCCTGCTCAGTGCTTTTCTTGCTGAGTTGGCTCCTGTGCTGATCACACACAAACACCACAGTGCTCTGCTCTCCTTCCTTTATCTATTTTTAACCCAACCCTAAGTGTGCATCTCAGGAGTGAAGTATGTTGTGTTGCTGGTAACTGATGGTAGGTGGAAAATCTATACGGCCACTCTGTTTCCCAGTGATATCCACTGAAGCCTGGAATCACTATCATTTCTGCAGGTTTTTGCTGTGATTCAGCTTTGGTAAAACCCCCTCTCAGGGAGGAATGAGTAGCATGGTGTGGCTGTGCTCAGTATTGATTGACATTTTTGTCTTTATGTAGAAAGCTGCACGGGCTGCTGGACAGGAGCCTGAGAAGAGCAAATATTAAAGCTTCTAATGTTTAGATAGCAGCAGAGATCTCTGGTTCCTCCTGCACATGATGAAAATGCCACCTCTGTGCTGTGTGAGGTGCTTGGATGGGTAGTGAGGGCCTCTGCTGAGAAGGTGGCAGTGTGAGCCCCTCATGCAGGTGGAAACAGGCAGAATGGAGGAAGAATTCCCAAGGCAGAGCGACATCAGTGCCAGAAATATCACTTCTGCTCCAAATTGCCATTGCACAATTCTGCACAGTACCTGGAAACCCCATCGCTTTTCTTTTTCCCAAGGCTTTTATTATCCTAAATCTTCTAAAACCTTCCTCGTCCACGGAGAGGAAAGATTACCCGGTAAAATTCAAGGATATAAAACTTGGGGGAAGGTAAAGAAGAGATCAGTTTAAAGAGTGTATGAAATGAGAAGTAATGAAGTTCAGGTCTGCAGGCTGCTGTTGCTGACTCTGGCGAAGGCGCGCTCGTTTCAGAGCGCTGTGGTTTCCTGCGGGCCTGCCGAGCTCTCTGCAGCACTGCTCCACCACGCTACCTGCCAGCAGCACTTTGATCAGCCCGTTTGCACATGACAAAAAAATCACACTGCCTGTCCAGACCTGGTCCCAGCTGATGGTGGTTTTCACATTGAATCAAGCACTGAGCTCTGCTTTTTGGCTGAGCTCACTGTGGTGTCCAGCTGATCCACCCTGCTGCGAGGTGGTGAGCAGAGAGCAGGAGCTGCTGTCAGTGCAGAGGGCTGGCAGAAAGAACCCGGACAACGAGATCCATTTGGCTGTGCTCATGTGGTTGTGGTGCCCACGATGGAATCGTGGATGGCTACAGAGGGAAAAAGGCCTCTGGGAGATGCAAAGGGTTTCTGTGAGTGGCAGGGAGAGATTACCCAACACAGGGAGGGGAGTGATTTTAATCAAAATGAGTGAGTAAAATGAGTGACTGCAGACCCACAGCTCACAGCAAGTGCTGATGGAAACCACCCTGGCTGCACGTTTGATGCAGCCTAGTTGGCAATTTCACCTGTGTTGCAAGTGCCATGGAACCTCATGGAAGTTAAACCTATGCAACAGCTTCAGGATCAGACACGCTGATTTTTCCTCTGCCACTACCAGGCTGTTGCACAAGTTTCCAGTGCAGAGCAGGGATGTCCACTTTCTGCATAGCACACAGCCCCCCAGGATGGGCTGTTCCACTCAGTATATGCTGTCACACAGTGCTCAGGTCACACTCCCATTCCCAGCTCAGGTATTTCACATACATGTGATTCCTTGAACTTTCTTTTTTTAAAGTCTCTTCTGCTGCTGACTCAACAAAGGTCTGTGCAGCATAATGAGAGAACTTTTCTAATGACTCATAGATTTTTAAATTAAACATAAGATGTTTATTGCAGAGATGCACGGCCATACATTATGCATCACTGTTTTAATACAATAACATAATTCTGATAGAAATTATCCATGTGAGCTGCAATCCATTTTAGCTACTACCCTTTGCGTGCTTGGCAATCTGGTCATTCGGCTGTGGAAAAGAGCTTTTACTTGATTACTTAGACTGTTGCTAATCACTGTGGCTTTTGGCACTGACAGGGTGTTATTTTGCTGCCCGAAATTGCCAGCAGTATCTGAGGAGGCAGCGGGTGTAGCTGTGGCTGCTCTGCCAAACCCCTGTGGCTTCACCCGACACCGAGGAATGCGCAGACTCCAGCACAACGCTTGGATGGTTCTTTCATCAGGGTGGGCTCTCATGGGCTGCTACCAACCCACCTCTTGTAGCCAGGAAAACAGCATCGTCTTTCCTCTGCCTCCTGGGTCACCACTTGCCAAAACCCCACTGCTGTGGCCCTGTTTGGATGTGTGGCAATCACCAATTTGTTGATGCGTTCCCAAATCCTGTACTCCCTGTGCTGGGTGGGCTTCAAAATTTGCCCCTGTCCCAGGGCTTTTGCTTTGTATCCAAAGGGAGTGTGCCAGGGCAGTGATGGAGCAGTGGTGGTGCTATGCAGGACTGAAAGAGAAAACAGTGCTCTTTATCTTATGTGATAACAAAAAATCCCAAAGGGGAGAGCTACTGAAATCGTAAGCTTGCAGTAAGGATATGAAGATTTGGAGGCTTACACTCCCTGGGACTACATTTGGGTGGGTATTATACTATTATCTTTCTTCCTGAGTTTCATCAGTCTCTGTTTCAGAACCAAAGATGCCTAGAATGAGTTAATTAACTCACTAAATTAGCTAAAAATTAACTCACCTTCACGTGAGCCTGAAGGCTGAGTTAACCTCGTGTGCTCAGGCATTTCCCCGGCAAAGCAGGACAGCAGCGCCTGCTCCTGCTGCCACAGCCTGGGGAAGCCCTGGCCAGGCACTGGAAGCCTGGATCAGGCTGACCCAAAGGCTTGTGGCTGTCCCCAGGCCAGGCAGGTCCCCACGCTGCCCCCAGTGCCAGCCTGCTGCTGGAGTCCCCTGCCTGGAGGTGACAGGAAGGTTCCTGCCCACCCTTGGCCACTGCTGACTTTAACATAAGGATGTATAAATCAGAGTGAGGACTGGAGCTCACAGCCACCAGCTCCGGGCTGCGTTGGGCTGATTTATTTTGTGTGGGAGCAGCAGTAGCAGTTTACGCCTCTAGTGCAGATTACAAGATAAATCTGGCTTTCAACGAGACCCACTGGTGACTGACACTGACAGAGCTTCTAAATCACCGCAGCTGCCGGCACACAGCCGTGGGCCAGGTTTGGCCCTGCAGGTCAGGCCTCTTTTTGGCTGGTGTAAATCAGCAAGGCTTGGATTGAGATGTGGTGTCAGGTTCCTGTGCTGGGCTCATTTTTATTTAAGTGTCTATATGGTAATTCCAGCTCAGAGGGACAGCTGAGGGCTGCAGGCCTTCTCTGCTTCACCTGCCAGCATTTGCCATGCTCGGATCTACCTTTTGCAGTGAAAGCTTTAAGGAACAATTAAAATTCTCCTTGTGGGTGCCACACATATGCTCTTTTTAAGACCCACTCCACACTGCTGAGGTCCATCCATATGAAATGAGTATCATCCTCAGCACTAATTTCAATTATTAGTATGCTCCAAAAACTTTTATTCTGACGTTGACAGACAGATTGTCAGCCAGCAGAAGCTGACTTGGGCTCCCTGAAATGGCTGATGTTGTTTGCTCCTGGAGATTTGCAAAAAACATGTGAATGTGGCACCTGAAAGTATGATTTAGAGGTGAACAATCTGGTCTGGATAAACTCTCCAGCATTAAGGTAGTGAGAGCCTCCAAGGAGGAAGTCCTCACTGTGCACTAACAGGCGCTGATCTCTTCTGACACACGTCCTGCTGCCATCAGTGCAAGTGGCATCACTGCCAGATGTGTTCTGCTGTCACAGCCAGGGCATCTCCCCTTGGTGGGACTGATCTCACCTTCCCCGGGCGTGCACCCAGAGTAGGATCAGACCTGCAGAGTGGGCAGG
Organism: Geospiza fortis; assembly: GCF_000277835.1. NCBI lineage: Eukaryota > Metazoa > Chordata > Aves > Passeriformes > Thraupidae > Geospiza > Geospiza fortis. The sequence continues at coordinate 5,904,488 of NW_005054309.1, read as the reverse complement.
GACAGTAGCCTGCTCCATCCATGGAGCTGATCCTTGTCCAGGCATTGCTGTTGGACATTGTGGGAGCACAAGCACACATGCGTCCTGTATCAGCATCATACCCAGACCATAAGGTCATTTCTAGACAGATTTTATCTGGACAAATCACACCATAAATGGAATAACCTCACCAAAATACAGTATGTCATAAAAACAGCCACTCTTTGACATTAATTCTGTTTTACTTCTCTCAACTTTTTGCTAAGAAACTTGGTCCAGGACACACCAAAATGCCTGGCAACAGTCTACAGTTTGGGCCAGGGGTGGAAAAAGTGAAAAACCAGCTCTGTTCAGAATGAGTTATCTAGGCAAAGCTACATGTCTGCTGTATCCCTCAGTATGCACCCATTCCCAGCCTGCCCCCAGCCTGGCACAACGCACACGTGGCTGTGGTGTGGGCATAATTGTGGGTGCACTCATGGCAGTGGAGTCACCACCAGTAAAATAGGTCCATGGAATTTTGAAGGTTATTGTATTTTCTGTAAAAATCCACCAGTTCAGAGATGATCAGGGATAAAAACACTCCAGTACCTCCATGATGGACTGAGATCCTGGAGCATGATAGGTATGGAGATGGACATGAAACCCAAGGTTAGCAGAAAGCAAGGGAGGTACTTTTCAGAGCTTCTTTAGGTCTCTGTGAAACTAAAGCTAAACCACAAAAGTGCTGTTGCTCCTTCTTGGAAATGTTCAGAGGGACTGGAGATACTGAAGTGCCTTTACAAGTGGAAGGAAATATCCTGTGGGTTTGGGGTGCATGTAGTTATTTATTCATTTAGTCATGATTCGGAGGAATTCATGTTACTTTAGATAAGCATCCATTTAAAGCAGATTTTTTCATGGTTGCAAATTATCTCTGTGGCTTTCATTACCATCCTGATTAGACCCCTGAGGGCAGAGCATCAGCTGCTGCAACAGGACATTGCCACTGATGGGCCTTGTGGCAATTAGTGCGAGTTGCAAATTTATCTCTCCAAGTAACTTAGTAGCTAGATGGCACTGAAGGTATTTTGTGGCATCTACTGTCTCAGGTATGGCAAAGAGATGACTAATTTGCTTGTGAGTGGTAAATAATTGCAGAAATTAGTATTGTTCATTTTTATTGCTGTCGGACCAAAGTCTGGTTGCTGCTATCGCTGTCTCACATGGGTGTTGTGACTACAGTAATGTCTTAGTGTGATAAGCAATTAAGACTCCCTCACTATCCAACCTGTCACATCCTGGCTCCATAGACACCTGGGAGAGAACTGGTGCTAACACGTGTTAGCCACCTATTGTAGACCTCTAGAGACTATACACAGACACAAGGTAAGGCAGGCACAAGATGTGGAACAGTTTAAGAGAAGAAAATGTTGAAAAAGGCTGGGTGCAGAAGAAATAGCCATTTCTGGGACTGTTTATAATTTCTGACTGACTTGGCACACAGCTTTCATTCCTCACCGCAGAGGGGAGTTGCCAAACTTGGGAGCAGCTCTGGTTTTGAAAGTCTCATGATTTCATCTCCTTGGCTGCTGTTATGGTGCTCCAGGACCCTTATTTATTTTATGATTCAGGCAGAAAGTTCTCAGTCAGAATCACGAAATCATTATAGCTCAAACAACGTGTTCAGCAATTGAAGACTATTTCTCACCCACGTTCTCCCTCCCTGCGCTGCTCCGCTGACTCCACCACGGTTCTTCACAGAGTTTCTCCAGCTTCAGAATTACCTTTTGGCACTGCTCCTGGTGAATGAAAATAGGAAGCTGGATTGCTTCACTAATGATCTTATTTCCAGTTTGTTTCAATTATGCCTCTTTTCCAGTGGGTGTTAAGCAGTTGTTCTGGTCTCACTGGTTCAAGGCGTGTAAAATATGTACAGAAGGTTGTGTACAAGAGGCTCTTCAGGGAAACAGAGGAGCTGTTGGCCTGCTTTCTGAGGAGAGGTCTGGTCCAATTATTCTAGCACTCCTTTGGGAAATAAAGCATGCCCCAGCAGCAGTGGCACTGCAAGCTGTGGGACCCTGCAGGAGCACATCTCACTGCTCACACAGGAGGCAGGCTCCAGTGCAGGTGGCTCAGGAGTTGCTGGGGGCCACCAGAATAACTCCTGATCATGTCTGTGACGTGCCTTTCAAGCACAGGCCATGGCAAAACCCTTCCCAGAAGGCAAGTGCTATGAATGGGGTATTTAGGACTGTAGGTTATCTCTTGCCTGGTTAGACCCAGGTTAAGAGTTTTGGGGCGTTTTAATTCCTGCCTTCATCAGCCCCCCCTGAGAGCCTGTTCCCCCTCAGACCTGTGATCAGAGACCACAGTGGCAGGAGGGGACAGGGATGTCTCTTCCTGATGTCCCACTGATTTGGAGAATATTTCAGAGTTACCTCAGTGGACCCAGCTGCCTGACAGGAGATACTTGTGACCTACTTGACTGTGCAGAATAGTAGGAAGAAAGAAGAGGGTTACGTTGCTGCATAAAAGGAGCTGTGCATTTGATTGACCTAATTTTGGTCTTTCTTGCACTCTTTTAACTCCACCGGCTTCAGCAAAGGAGTGCTGATTTACACCAGAAGAAGCTGACCCAATTTCCATGGCCTGCAGTTGCTGTGCATTGGGGCCACGGTGACATTGCTGTCATCCACTGCCCCATTTTCCCTTGGTTTAGGTTTCTGCAGGAATACAGGACCACAGAAGCACAATGAGTCTAAATATGGACACAGCCAAGCTGGGATGTGGGGCAGCAGGAGCCAGGCAGCCCCTGCTGTAACCTTTTTCTATCTCCTTAGAAATTCACAGAGCAAATCACTGTGAGAAGCCCCTCTGTGGGATACCAGGGCTGCAGGATAACACAAGGATGAGGTTGGCCAGGTGACTGGGGGATGCTGCAGCTCCATCCCCTCCCAGCACCATGGACCACCACCCTGGCTGCTGCTGCTGTACCTGGATGCTGTATCTTTGTGAAGGTGAAGGACCCAGAGCTGTGAACATCCCCTCCCTCCTCCTGCTTCACTCCAGCTGTGAAACCCTGTGAGAGCTGCATCAGAGGAGCCTCAGTGCTGAAGTTTGTTAATTAATATGCTACAGTTAACTGTGTCAAAAGCTTCCCTCAGATCAGGTGAAGCAGCTCCTCACGTTTCTCTTTGATGGGAGGCAGGGAGGTGTTGGCAGCGGGGCCGAACGTGGTGGAGCAGGCACCGCTTCTGGCAGCGCCTGGGCATGAACTGCCCTTGTGTAATTGCACATAAACCACAGGAGACAAAACACCACTGCTCTGCTGCTGCTAATACCATCAGGTGTCCTCTGAAAACTGGGAAAAAGGGGTCCTGCTAGAGCAGCGCTCACTCCTTGGGACCATTTCCTTTTATTTGCAGGGAATAGCAGCATGAGGTGCCTGGTGGGCATTGATGAGCAGCAGAAAAAGCCGGAATGCCTCCTTGCCTTTGCTTTTATCTAAAAGCTGCCTAGGTAGGCTCATTAATTCAGGTTGGGTTTATTGGATGGATTTGAAGTCAAAAATCCGCGAAAAATATTGGAAAGAGATAATCGTGCTTTATTTCTGAATGCTAATAGTTTGAAACAATCAGGGGTAATTGCTGTAAAGCAAAAATGGCAAAAAAAATAAAAATATCCTCAAAAGAAGGTGTTCCAAGTAACTGGAAAAAATAAATGAGAAACACTAAAAGCCATTAGTTTTTCCCTTGCTCTTTGTCAGCCCTGGCACTCCCCCTTCCAGCATCTTCAGCCTCTCAGTCAGCTCAACAAACAGAAATTTCCCACTCAGTCTCAGCATTAAACCCCTTGTGCCAGTCTGACCTTGGCTGGGATGACCACAAAAGGACACAGGATCTGCTGTTTCATGATGAAGTGTAGGTTTGGTTGTCTCAGGGTCATGGAGGGCTGACCAAGTCAGGTCATGGGGTTGAGGTTTCTGGCCTGGGGCGCCTCGTCTTACAGCTCCTGGTGTTGGACTCAGTTTACAAACCGGGTGAGCTGCATTGCCTGCATTTTCCAAGGTCAGTCTAACCTCCACTGGAGATGTGGCCACTCGCCTACTAACTTGGGGAAGGAACTGAGAGCAGCATTTGGAGCCAGTCCAGTGCTGTCTGGCTTCATGACATTCCTCTGTGTGTCCGTGCATCATGATCACACCATCCTTCTACTTCCAGGACACGTGTGCCCAGTTTTAGGAGTTTGAGCATTGGAGGAGAAATCTGCTCCCACCTGCTTCAATCCCAGGCTGAAACCATCCCTGTTTGTCTGTTGTAGAAACACAGGAAAATGCAAAGCTGTTGTCAGTGCTGTCAAAATGTGAGCAAAAGGTAAAATTCTGGCCAGGAAAGAGAAAAGCCTCTGCTTCCTGAGCCCCACACCTTGAGGAGCAGATGGGCCAGTGCTGCCTGGACCAGAGGCATCCCTGTATTTAGGTTAGATATTAGGGGAAGGATTTTCACCCAGAGGGTGGTTGAGCATTGGAACAGCTCCCCAGGGATATGGTCACATATTCAATCCTGCCAGAGTTCAAAAGACATTTGGACAAGACTCTCAGGCACCTGCTGTGATTCCTGGGATTGTCCTGTGCAGCGCCAGGAGCTGGAGTCAATGATCCTTGTGGATCCCTTCCACCTCAGGTTTTTCTATGATTCTATAGTTTTCTGGCCACTTCTGCTTCTCCTGGTTGCCAAAGGCAGAGGTCTAAGTGCTTTATCTGATATAGCCATGCAATGGCAGCTCAGGAATCTCAGAACACTGTTGCTCCCCAAAGAGACCCTGAGGAGCGCTGAAAACTCCACTCACACCAATCCCCCAAGGGAGCAGCAATAGAATTAAGACTTAGCCACAGCCCTGGGTTATTGGGTTTCTGTGCAGACCCTGCCATTGGGAGTGGAGTCAACAAAGGGAATTTCTGCCCTCCACACCTCACCCAAATAAATCAGCTGGCTGGGCTGGGCTGGGCTGGGATCGGATGATGGGAGTTTATTACTGCTGGCAGCAGCCTTGGCAGCCCTGGAGCCTGCAAACACAGACTTAAAATATCTGCTTGGGTTTTTCTGGGGTTGGGTGAATTTTATGGCTATAATCAGATGCCTCCATTACTCATTTCTGCTCTTTCTACCTAAAATGTCTGACAAGTTCAGCTGCTAAAGGCAATCTGTAAAAACAAGGGCCTGGCCTGTCAGATTGCCCAAGCACGGCCTGGTCTCTTGCCTCGGCGCTAATGAGAGATGAGGTCGTGCTGCCAGACACCAACTGGTCAGAGAAGGGAGGCAAAGGAGAGCTGAAGTGATAAACTTCTCAATTTAAAGTGACATTTTCTGTGTTAACACCACTCAGGTTCTGGCAGCCTTTGCAACGTTAAAAGAGACACTAAGGAGGGAGAAAAAAATAATAAAACCCTTTGCCCTGCCTGATTCTCAGATGTCTGGTCCATACTATTTAATTTTAATATAAATGTGACGTGGTTTAGTATTCCATCAATTAAATTCAATTGTCAGGGTGGTGTAGAAGGGAGTCTGAACTGAATCCCCAGGTGAAAAACCATCCAGCCCTCCCAGTGGTTTTCCCAGAGATTGCCCCACAGTGATGGACAAGGACCCGCAGTGCACCAGGTGGGGAAGGCTGAGGGAAGCACAGGAAATGACCCTTCCTGATCCCAGCATTGCTTTTATTTACTCCCCCATGTGCAGGAGGAGCACCACAGATGGAGTAGCTCCAGAGCTGTGTCGACCTCCTGGCTCTCACATCATGAGGTGAGACAAGTGGGCATCAAATTTTGCTGTATATAATTAAGATGATGTATTTGAGTTGACCTGGAAATGGTTGTCACCTCCCATGTGCAACTCCTCGGGGAATTTTACAGGAATTCCTCAGGAAATTAGGGGGTGGAATCAATAGCAAGGGGAAAAAAATTATTTTAGTATTACTGTGAAAAAAACCACAGAATCTGGCTTCCCACAGCCCAGACGATGGGTGTTTTGGGAGGCTCTATCTAACCACAATTTGGGTTTATTCAAAAGAAGCCCATGGCAAGGTCAAAAACTCTGTTCCCAGGGGGCATTTCCAAGCCTCTCCATGTCCCAGCAGCGCAGAGGAGCTGAGGGTGCCCAGGTCCTTGTGCTGGTGTGTGCAGACACATCGGGCATGTTCTGGAAAGACTGGATCTGTATCTCCACCAATTAAGAAAAAAATGGTCTCCAGGGCAGCCAGGCAGGTTCCAAAAGCACTAAATCACTATGCAGGAGACTCCTGCAGGACTGGGGGAAAATATACCCATTGCACAAGTAATCTCACTAATAGACTTACAAAATCCAAATGTTTTGCACAAAAAAATGACAGATGATCTCCAAAAACATAACCTTTCAACATAAACACAGCAAGAAAAATTCATTAAGTGCCTTTTAAAAGCATTGGATTTGACTTAGAAGGTCTTTTTCAGATGTTCTTCTCAAGCAAACCAAAACATCAAATAATAACTGTGTAAAGGCAAGTGCTATAATAATTATAATAACACTGAAAATGCATTATGCATCCTTCCCTTTGATAAAGGTCTTTGTGCTTTTATGAAATGTTCATTATCAGTATTTTTGCCCTGTATCTGAAGAAGAGAAGCTGGTGCTTTAGAATCTGAGCTCTTCAGTGTGTGTGGCAGAGAACAGAGCCAACGGGGCATTATTTCTGATAGACTGAGGCTATAAAACTATCCTTCATGTTCCCAGAAAAAATATTTCTGTTATTTATTAGAAATTAAAACCAAAACTTGGAAAAAAAATTCCTTTTTTATAACAGATTCAGCTAATGTTCTGTTTTCTTGTAGTTTATATTAATAATGATTGTGCTAATCTTTTGCTGTATTTCAACAGTTTCAGCAGGTTTATGGGGTAAGGTTGTTATTATTTACCTCAGTGACTGATTTTATGGAATAACTGCAGGTTTTCGTGGAGGTACATCAAGTGCTGAAGTGAAGGGACATAAAATAAAACAGCAGTTTTCTCTGCTAATGGAAGAAGAAAAAAAAACAGAGGGCAAAAAGGACATAATATATATTTAAAATGTTAATATAAAAGCATTAATGTACAATAAACTCTATTTAGACTGATTGGACGGGTGCTTTTTTATGGTGTTTATAATGGCTATGGAAAAAACACAGAGAAAGTCACATCAGGGAGCAATCCAGCACTGGTGTCCCAAGAGAGGACATTATCTCTGCTTCCCCTGTGATTTTGAGGATACTCTGAAGTTTTTAGCTCTTACACCACTGAATACAAATGTGCCTCCTAACTGGGGCTGGCCAAAATCTCCTCAGAGACTGGAATGGCATAAAAAAATCCCAAACAACTCTTATAAAACTATTGCAGTCCATGGGGCTGGCAGGCTGGGACAGCCCTCCCATCCCTGGCACAGCAGGGATGGAGCTCTGGGTATCAGCCCCTGCTCTGAGCCACTTTGGCACTGGAGCTCCAGGAGCAGCCAGGGATCACATCCAGCATCCCATGAAGTCAAGGGGCTCCGCTTCAAAGCCAGGAAATACATTCTTAAAAGCTGAAACCAGTTTTGTAAACACTTAGGCCTAAGTCTGGAAACCTCTAAGAATGTTTTGGGTTTTTTTAATTCTTATATGATAATTGGAACCATGTGTGCCCTGCTCCCGCTGCGTTTTGGAAGCATCTGCCTTAGGATGAACAAGCCCTGCTGCTCGCTGGGCTGGAAACTCCCCAAATCTCCACAAACGTTCAAAAGTGAAACCTAAGAGCCAGCACAGTCAATATTGAGGGTTTCAGGAGGCACAGTCTGTGGTTTAAGGCCTTAAAAACAACAATTGCCCAGACTTTCAGATAGGAAAGGATTTGGCAATGGGATTACCATAGCAGTCAGTGGCACATGAAAAAGCGAGCACAGAACGTGATTTCTTCTTTCCCTGTTTGAAGATTTGCTGTGGTCAAAACATGATAGCTCTATTTCTTGCAATAAAAAAGGGTCTGCAATGATTTCTCAGATAATTGCAGCCATGACAGATCTGATACATCACATAACTCTCATCCTTCCCCAAGAGCAGCGTGGATGAGCACTGCAGAGCCCAGGCAAGATATAAACACCCTGCAGCTCCTAAACACCATTGAGATTTTAAATTTGAATATTGGGAAAATGTGGAATAAACCAGGTAATTTTTCTCCCAATGACACTCATTTTTCAGTCAACTTGAAAGCTGAGTGGAAATATTCAAAATGTCAGTTTTGAGAAAAAAATTCAGTTTTTCCCTGGCTCCACCCAGAAATATTTGCTTAGGTGCACCAGAATGCAGAAGTATAAATGGAAATCAAAGACACAAAGAATTCATTGAAAAAACAATCTGTGTACTTACCCAACACAGTTGCAGTCGTTTCCTGTGTTGTCCTTGCAAAATTAGGAAATACTCAGAGCTAACCCTTTAAGGGATTGCTACAGACACCACAAAGGAAATCTAACAGTAACTTGGAGGGATTCTTTGGTTTATTATGTTATTCCATAGGCATTGGGGAAAGAAAAGGGATTGTTTTTCTTTTACAGAGGTACTAGGATAAAGATGGGATGAAAATAATTCTGTATTCAGATGACTGTTGTTGCTTCCCCTCACACAGCTGTAAGATTTGTGCCTTTGGCACCCACTGCTCCTGATAACTACACATTTCTGATGCTGTTTTTTAGCAGTGAGCTTACCATCTTCAAAATTAGTCATTGCAGAAAAATCTGTGTAGTGGCGGGGATGATAAAATGAAATTGTCATGAGAGGGATGAAAAACCTAACAGCCTGAATTCAGGTCAAGAGCAGCACTGATTATCTTGAAAGAAGTCCTATATTTATAAATCCTTGGCAGTGCTATCAACTTGTTTGGTACCAGACAGTGAAATTAGGATTTTCTCTTAGATGAAACCCTGATCCAAAAGAAAAGCCCTGGCCTGTACATTTAGTGCCCGTACAGGCAGTGGGTCTGTGCTCTCCTGCTGGAGTTCAACCAGCCAGTTGCAAAATTGGCTTTTCCTGCTCCTGCTCTGCCAAACCTGGCCGCCAGTCAGGTCCCTGCCTGCACTGAGCCCTGCAGGACGGGTTGCTTTGATGTGATCAGATAAATCAGAGGAGCCCAGGTACAGCAGCTCTCTGCAGAGCTGTATTTCCTCCCAGCCTCCTGCGGCTCCAGCCAGCCCCACTGTTGTTGACATGACCTCGGGGGTTTCCAGCATTTCCCCACAGGGAAGGTTTCACAATGGGTTGAAGTTCAGACTGAGGAAAGGTTTCCTGGTGTGCTGCCACTGTTGGCTTTTATTTTTCTCAACACCAACCACCTCTGTCCAACCCCTCTCTTGCCTCTGGGATATTTTCCTCTTCCAATGCAGTCATGCAACCCTCAGTGCCTCCTCCCACCCTGGCCAAGCCCCTCTGCCCAAGCACTTCATCATTTTTCTTGCTCTTCCCCAATTCTGGCCACTTTGTCAGCACTCCTGAGCTCATGAGCTGCCCAGAAATACAAAGCTGATATTTTCAAAGCTGTCTGCAGGAGTTGGGTGGCTCATTTCTTCTTCTTCTTCTTTTTCTGTTCTGCAGGCATTAAAATCTCCAAGACAACTCAAAAAGTCTCAGCCTGTGCATCTAGAAGATAGGGAGAAGAAAGCACCCTTCCCACATGAGGAAGGGGGTGATGTTGCTTCAGGCTTAGCTCAGTCCCTGGGGTGGCTGTGCTGTGCTGGGACATGAGGAATGTTGCCCCATGGCTGCACTCAGATCCCAGCACTCCAGAGATAAAAGCAGGGATAAAAGCATTGCCATGCTCACATCCCATGCCACATCAGCCCTTCCCATTGTCACACCGCCTGTAGGACTCTTTCTGCAGGGATTTCCTGGGAGTAAAGAGAGACAGACACAAAAAAAATCTTTAAGTGAAGAGTTAACTTTGTTTAAAGAGATGGTGACAAATCACATTTCTCCACACAAATCTGTGCTGAGCCAGGATCCTCCCTTGTGTAACTTCTGACTTCAACAGGCAAGGGCTGGTCACAAGCCACAATTAGAGCTGGCCAGGAAACAGCGGGTTTTGTCTCATGGCAACTTCTGAGGTTTCAAAATCTGTTTATGTTCTGCAGAGGAAACGAAATCAAAACATTTCTAATATGAAATGGGAGCCTGTCAAAATGTCCATTTTCTGTGCAGCAAGCTCCTCGTTTCACTGTGGCTTTTCCCCTGCCCTCTCACCATGGCTGGGCATGGGCTGTGCCTGCACCTGGGAGCAATCATGGGGTTGGTGTGCCTGGGTGCCAAATGCATCCATGCTCAAAGCCATCCATGTGTTTTGATAAAAATAGATTAATTGAAAGCACCATGACCACTCTCTCCTGGAGCATTCAGCTTGTTTGGGATCAGGCTGACCTGGTAATGCATTGTGCCAGAACCCCAAGGGGACAGAGGCCAACCTAAATGGCCACACTCCTCTTCTGCTCACTACATCTCTCTAGAAGGACCTTAAAAATCTGATTTTCTTTCTAAGGTCTAGCAAAAACTTTAAAAATATCTGCTCTGTGGGGATATGAAAGACCCAGTGGCATACTTGGCAGGAGTGAATGTCTGCCTGGGAATCGTTGGCATTTCCTCTCCTGCCCCACATGTTTGCTGACTGTCTGTGCCTCCAGTGCTCTCCATCCCAGATCCACCTCCAGGGCTATCCATCCCAGATCCACCTCCAGTGCTCTCCATCCCTGATCCACCTCCAGTGCTCTCCATCCCTGATCCATCTCCAGTGCTCTCCATCCCAGATCCATCTCTAGTGCTCTCCATCCCTGATCCACCTCCAGTGCTCTCCATCCCAGATCCACCTCCAGGGCGATCCATCCCAGATCCACCTCCAGTGCTCTCCATCCCAGATCTGTCTCCACTTTTCTCCATCCCAGAGTGGCTCAGTGCAGCTGAGGGTTCTGGCATAGCTCATAAAGCTACACCAGTAAAGCTCACTCTGCCAACATGCCTGTGAAAGCTGCTCATCAATTTACAGCAGTGAGTGAGCATAGTAAGAAAGGGTGAAGAACTTTATCAGGGGCATTACCTTCCCAATAGCCTGAGTGCCTCCCTTAGCACACTTCAGACTTAGAAAGCCTTTCCTCAAATAGCTTTCTGCTGGTTATATCACCAACAGAAAATAGTGAGGAAGGTGGATTTCTTCAGCATGGCACAGGCATGTCTGTGCTGCCCTGAGTTTGTCCTGTCCTGACTGCCTTCCTCCACTGCCAGCCCAGCTGGTGCTGGGGGCAGCACCTCTTCTGGGCACTTCCCCAGGCACCCACCAAACCAGAGATACAAATCACAGCACTGAACAGTGGCAAACCAAGGAGCATGATCTGAGTGGCTTTCAGCCATCAGTTGGAGGAGATGGTGGATAATGAAAGGATGAGAGCAGGAAAACCTCTTTTCCCAAAGTGTATGTGTCTGACATTAAAGAGCCTGAAAATTTCTCAAAATGCTTCACCTTTTTTTCCCAGACAGCATGTTTCAACCTAAGGGTTTCAACCTAACCCTTAAAAAAATTACCCTCAATCAGCTCAGGCCCATAATCTTTGCTTTGCCACTCTCTTTGAACAGGCAGGCACTTATGGACAGCTCTACTGTCACAGGGAGACAGGTCCCAGCTGTGCTCCTTCACATTCCCAGAATAAACCTGTGTGTGCAGGACTGGAGACCACCCTGCTGTAAGTACTGTGCACCATCCACATGCCCCTTCCAGGCTGAGAAAAGACCCCCAAAGTCCCTGAAGGACTTGTGAAGGACAGCCAGGACATCAGCAGTGTGCAAGGGCACAGAGGACAAGCAGCAACCCCGGGTCCAGGGGACCTGTTGGAGCTGTGGGTAAGTCAACAAGGAATGTCGTGCTCATTTCATCTGGTAGCATTTGGTCCATTTATTTTAATTGCAAATAAATGCAAAGCAGAAAGAAAGGGTTGTAGTTATGGTTGGAGCAGAGAAAACATTTTGTGCGCAGAGAGGGCTGGCCTTCAACCATCCAAGTAAAACCCATTGCCTAAACAATAGAGCTTAAAAGATGAGCAAATTGCTGTTTATGGGCTGTTCCAGATCCATACCACTCAGGACAGAGCCAGGGCTGAATACATGAGCAAATTTGCTGCCTAACTCATTACAAAAACAAGCCTTGTGTGGGATTTGAGCCATTTTAAACCATTCACTCAGAGCAAAGAGGAAAGACCAGAGCAGCAGCAGACAGAGCAAAATTAGTGAGAGCATTATCAGTCCAGATTCGCAAACGCTGGTGCAGGCAAAACACATGTGAAGGTCACAGCATTAATGGAGCTGGCTCGTGTAGCCTGAAGAAGCAACCCAGCCAGTGCTAGGAGCCAGCCAGCCCACCTCAGAGTGGGGCAGGGGGTGTTTCCCCTTGCACATTCCAATTCCTGGGAGTCCTCCCCTGTCACCCTTCTGTGTGCTGAGCAGCTGGAGCAGATTTTGCAGACTCAAGCTGCTTTGGGAAATGCACTGCCTCGTTGGCATCAGGCTATTCAAGCTGGTGCCCATTATGCCTCTCCCATTAAATGCACTGCAAACAGGCATTGTGCACAGAGGGGCTGAGCAAACCTTGTTATGCAGTAATTATGCAATCAGTGCATAATCTCATTTCGGTGGCTGGGGCGTGGAGGGAAAGTTTTGGTTCCGAGATGCTTGCAGGGGTCTCTACAATGAAACACATACAGACATATTTACAGCCACTGGCAATGAATATTCTGAGCAATGCTAACTATATTGAGCTGCTGTGATGTGGAGAGTGACTTACAAAAGCCCCACACATCTGGTTAGGCTCAAAAAGACTCTTTGACTCAATAGTCAGATTTTCTGCAATTGAAATGCTCTATGATTAACGGCCCCTTCTGGAACAGGGTAGGAAAAAGCTTTCAAAACCCAAAGAGGTTTTGGGGTTGGGTTTTTTTGTTTGTTTTTTTGGGATTTTTTTGAGATTTTTGCAGCTCTTCCCCTGAATTTGAGAGGAAGCCAAAGCTTTTCAGAGCTTTTCTAAAACAAACAAGCAAATCAAATTCCCTCTCCACCCTCCTGGAGAGAGGAACACCCTGGATGAGCAAATCACCCTTTAGTAAGATGCTTCCCTGCTGGTGCAAGTCCCACAGGCAGAGCAGAAGCTGGAATTTGGGTTTCTTGCCCTTCATTCTTTCCCCATCCCTGGTGCTCTGCGTGGTTTGAACTCAGCTGTTTGCTTCAGCAGGGGACAAATTTTGCCGGGGAGAATTTTATGGTACAAGCCTGCTGAAAAACAGTTTCCAAAGAAAAAGGATGGGTGTGTTCCTGTGAAAGCTTCAACTTTCCCTGTGTGCACAATTCTTGCAGAACAGTGCTAGTGGAAAGGCTCCCTTTTATTGTTTCTTTCTGTGGACACACAGTCTTGTGGCTCTGCAGGGCAGAAACTCAAAGAGCAAAGCAGAGTACAGGATTTCTTCTATCCAATGGGCCAAATTCTTCACTGGTATAAATAGATTGAACTCTGCTCAGGGGGACCGTGGCCATTTATACCAACAGAGGACTTGGCCTGCAGTCAAGTTTCTTTTTTTAAACCCCAGGAGACATGACCCAAACCCTGTGGAGGCAGACTCAGACCCTGCCACCATCACTTTCTAGGCACTTTCTATTTTGGTTCCAGCCCCACTCACTGCTCCAGCCTGTGCCCAGGAGAGACCTGGGGAGGACATGGGGACATGGAGCAGTCCCAGGTTTGGAAAGCCCAAGGACATCCCCATTTTCTGCTGGGTCTCAGGAGACAAGCTGTCGGATGGTGCAGCCTGGATCAGCCCAGCTAAGCCTGGAGAAGATCAGGAGTAGATTTGGATGAGGTCTGTACACCGGGCTGTGGGCACGTGTCCCACCTTGGCTTTGCGCATTGCAGATGTTCATGGAAACTCCCTAGAAAGGACTTCCTTGGCCACTTCTGCTTCTGCACTGCCTGCTCCACACTGCTGCATGTTGCAGCTCTCCATCCCTCCCTTGGCCACCCCACAGCTGCTCCCCTCTGCATCCACGTGCAGAAATTGCTGCCCATTGCTGCTTCCCCTCTCCCAGGGATGCAGATCTTCTCTGGTCCCTTGGCAGAGGGCCCTGGGGACTGAAAGTGAGGAGCTGTGCTGTGTCCCCTCCACACAGCTCTGGGGAGTCCCAGAGCTGCCCCAGAGGGGGCTGAGTTTCACAGGGGAAGCTTTGAAGGGCTGAGCACCTTTGTGGGGTGACCATCAGGGCTGCAGGTTCGGGCTGGCAGAGCTGAGCAGGTTTTCTGCACTTGTGAAAATGGACTTGAGGAGTTAATCAATTCACACACCTGCTTTTTACAGAGCATTTTAAAACAGCAACTCCTGACCCAAAAAAATCCCCAACCCAACCAACACACAGAAGAATTCAATAAATCATTAAAGTGCTGCATCCACAAGCACAGCCATGCCTAACCTTTCAGCTCCTGCCTTTCTGGCTACATGAAAGGCAGAGGTTGCCATGGCCAACCACCTGAAGGCTGCAGATGGTGGTCAGTGGTTGCTCCTGTGAGCCAGCACTGCACACACCTCCTTCTTCACTCCCACTTGAGGAAAATCACTTTTGCTGCTGCCCCTGCAGAGCTGGCAGTGCTGGCTGGGGCTGCTGGCACAGAGCACTCCCCCCTGCCCTCCCCAGACTATTTTTAGGTTGGTTTTTTGGTAAAATAGAACTCAGCATTCTGGCAGTGTTGATGTGTTCTGGCTGCCTGTCCATTGGCCCTTGAATGATTTATGCTTCCCCTGGCCTGGCTTGGTGACACTGATGCTGGCAGGATGAAGGCAGCTCCTCTTCATCACTTCAGTTCCCAGCCCAAGGCAGTGCCTGTGCTGGGTGATGCTTCCCATATAGGACACACAGCCTGGCAAGGGAAGATATTTCCACTCTCATCCTCTTTCTTCTTTCTTGTGTGACATTTTTACTTCCTAAAAAATTGCATGTGCCCTCTGGACAAGTGATTAAATTAGAAGATCAACAATACATGAAGAAGGAGCAGGATCAATTCACAGAGAAGTGGCTGAAAGCAGTTTATTACATCTTTTATCTTTTTTTTTTTTTTTTCTGGGAGATCATTTGCCAAATCATTAAAGGGAAGAATTGAGTGAATGGGATGACCAGCAACTAAAAACTGCTCTTTTCTTAACAAATTTGTATGATTGCAATATTATTTGGAAGAAAATAATTTGAAAAAGAAAGAAAGAAAAATTGGATGAGATTGCTTGTGAGGTCAGATTCTGGACTCAGCTACCCCAATAGCTCACTGATTTACTGTAGCAATTCAAGCCATCATGTTCACATTTTCCATCAAATAAATGGACAGAACTCTGATGGCAGCTTGTCTAATGACAGACTGTGTGTGTGCACCCAGTGCTTACTTGCCAAAATACAAAGCACCAACATTTTCCCTGCTTGCCCCCCCAGATCAGGACTGAAAGAACATTGTGCAGGCAGTATTGCAGTGCTGCTTGCACCACCTTACATCAACATCCACTGCCACCTCCTTTTACACCAGCAGAAGATCAGAAGCCAGGTAAGAATAAAATCCCATTTCCAAAGAAAAGCCTTCCAAAATGAGAGAGGTTGCCAGTTTTTATCAAATAATAATTTCCAGGTGCAGTCAGCTGTCAAAGCACAAGATGTGCTGAACTGGGCTGGGAATAACATTGCTGAAATCACAAAAAAAAAAAAAAAAAACTGCAAATCCCAGAGAAATAAATCCATGGAGCTCAAGGAGGGGCATCAGCTTTGTTGCCTCACCCTGGTTTTCTCTTGCTCTGTTTTAACCTTATTTGAGCTGCTCGTGACTGGCAAGAGCATCATCTTCTGCCTGAATCTGTCTGGGCTCAAGATACACAAGCCAAAGATCCAAATCTTGTCGATTTCCAGCAGACAGGAGACGATAATGCTCTTGAAATACGTCCAACATTTCAAAACCCTTGCCATAAAAAGGCAGGGGATTATTCAGTCCTGGAAAACAGCAGTGCTAGACCCTTCAGAGTTGGGTCACCACATTTTCATTGAGATCTTCTGCTTTTGCTCCATCATCTGCTCTTCACATGACCCACTCAGCAACCACATCTGATTAGTCTTTGTATGCCAGGTGCTATTATTTTTTTTAATTAGTGCCTCCTAGTTTTCTTTGAATTAGTGCTTCCTGGGTTTTATTTTTCCTTCTATTTCCCAAAATATAGCTGAATTATCTTCTCTTACCCAGAGCTTGGGTGCCTGGGTATTCCCTTTTTGCATGGTAAAGCTGAGCTGCCTCGCTGTTGTCATTTTATGGCTGGGATGGGAGAAAACAAAACTCATTTTCATGCAAATCCCCACTGTCTATCAGACATCATAGTTGTCAAGCAGGTCATTAGAGGCCTACTGTGTAAAATGAAGATTACTAATTAGAGCTGAAGAAATAATTTGCAACAAATAATTTATCCAATGAATTTAGATTTTCCTTCTCCTTGTGGAGTCTCTGCAAGCAGGTTGTTACTTTGCCACATTTGGGTATTATTTGAAATGCTTTTAACTCATTATGCTCATGATTGATTCGTGTTTTTCAGTGTTACTTTTTTGAGCTAGATGGTTAATCAATGTAGATCACAGGATTTGAGATTTACCTCCTGGCTCAGGTATCAAAATATGACTGAAAAGAATTAAAATCGGTATATGCTTTAAAAGTACATTCCATGAACCCTGATTTGTGTTTCTGAATATCACAGCTCAAGAGCAACTTGGGAATTTTCCATTAAAATACACTTTTCTAGCAGAAATAAGCTACTGCAAAATCTATAATTTTATCCTGAGGAAATCTCACATAAGTCAAAAAGACCCTCCAGCCTGTGGTGTTGTATTATGCAAGTCTTGTGAGTATGTATCAACAAAAATAGGAAAACCAAGGAATTTATCCTGCAGGGAAAAGGGGAGCAAGTGCATCCAGCTGCCAATAACCTCAAAGGCCCTGTAGGACCCTACACACATCCATTATAGAAATAACTGGAAATGAAATCTTATGTGTTGTGATTCATAGTCAAAGGAAACAGGATTTAGCAAGACCTGATCAGTTCACTACAATGGAAAATGTCAAAACATGGATTTTGGATAATTTTGATTGACCATTTCTCTTCAATCCATGACACATTCTGGTACTTTGGCTCAAAATGTTCATGTGATTCAGCTTGAAAACAGAAGCTGAAAATTTCTATTGATTTTCATCCCGTTACAAAAGTCAATTTTTGCAGACATTAATTCCAGTTGAGGCACTCTATGAACACTCAAAGAAAGGTGGAGCATGAACAAAGGAGAGGAATTCACCCAGTGAAATAATTCCAGCATCCAAGCGCACATTCACAGGAATCTGCTTCATATCTGGAGCACTCGTTGTTCCCTGCACTCACTCACTCACTCACCTTTGTGTTTGCAGTGTTGGTG
>NW_005054309.1:5880735-5886942 GCF_000277835.1 Geospiza fortis | reverse complement strand
GCAGTTAGCACTCAAAGCTTGCTTGTCTAGTCTAAATATCTCCAAAGCAGGCAAGGCTGATAAAGCTGCCAAGAGGGCTGGGGGAGAAATAGTGAAGGTTTTTTTTGTTTTGTGGCTTCTCCGTGGACCTTTCACCCTTTCAAATCTCAGGGGAGTCAGGGAAAATTTGTGGCAAAAAGGACTTTTCTCCCAATAATCTGACATTTTGGAGCATGGCTGATGTCAGTTGTTGCCACCTTTTATGCCTGGAGTCAAGTGGAAGGGGAGATGGTCTGGGATAAAAGGAAGTCTGAGGGTCAGCAGAGTTTGTGCTGACTGAATAGCACAATGTGGTGGCCCTGGGGAGGGAGAACCAAGCACATTTAGGGACATTCCCAGCTCTGCCACCACTGCTGTGTGCAACTCTGGGTAAGTCTCATTTCCATCAGTAAATTGGGAATAACCTCTCTTCTTTGAGAGGTGCTTCAAAACTCCTGGGTAACATGTTTTATATAACACCTAATTTAGTATTTTGTTACACAGATGAAAAGCATGCATTGAAAGGAGCCAGATCAACCCCCAAGCCAACAAGAATCTTATCCTAGACACACCAGCCCTCCTCTTCCCCTCACTGTCTCTCTCTTATGTGCAAAACAAGCACAGCCCAAGCAGCATTTGACTCCACATCAGCCCAGATGGACCCACAACATCTGGGTGGGTTTGGAGCGAGGTGAATGGCTTGAGGAGCTTTGCACTGGAGGCCATCCCCTCTGACAAGCTCCCTGTGGGAGCCTCTCACAGAGCCACATTGCTGCTGAGGAGACAGCAGCACTTCTGTGCTTAAATACATTTTCCCCCAGACTGAGCATAGGTTTAAAAAAAAAAAAAAAGAAAAAAGAAAAGAACATTGAAGAGAAAAACGACCTTATTCAAAGCTCAATGGGAAGACTCCCCCTGAATTTCAATGAGCCTCAGCAGGCCCATGAGGCTGGATTAATATAAGAGCTGGGAGGAAGATTTCCAGGTGCTCCCCACACCCAGAGTCAGGTTTTCCAAGAAGAATCAGCACCAATGTGTTTTGCCCTCCAGCTCGGTAATGTGTTTACAGCCAGGCAGCCTGGCAAGGGCAGGGGGAGTTTCTGTGCTGTGTAGGAAGCCCTGTGTATTTCTAAATATCTGTGTGTGTATATATATATATACTGTGCTTAAATACATTTTCCCCCTGTAATATATACCTGTGTATTTCTAAAGGAGTTTTATCTACCTTTCCATCCGTGGCACAGGAGATGCTGCCCAGCTGTGCCCAGCTGTCTGAGGCAGGTGCCAGCACAGGTTTCCCCTCCCCAGCCAGGCCTGTGAGGTCTTCTTGTTGGGAGAGCCCAGATTGCACCACCATCACCAGCTGGGGTGGGGCTGAAGTGATCAGCACCTCCAGGAGAGACCTGCCCTCCTTTGCAGGATGTGCCCACAAAGCTGCAGCCCCTCCTCAGGGTGCGCACTCAGCCCTCGTGTTGGGAAAATTCCTCCCTGCCCCTGTGTCCCCTCTGCAGGGTCTGGGACAGGAGGAGGACCCAGCTGTACATCTGTGAGCTACAAAGATTTCCTGCCTAAGCACAATATTCCCAGTCTCATGTGGCCAGACCAAGTGAACACTGAAGGAAGGGCAGCAGCTACTCCTAATATTGTGGTTACTCTTGTTGTGGCAGGGATAGGTTCATCATCTCATCTGGTTTCACCCAGCAGAAAAACACGAGCAGATCCCACCAAAATCTGATCAAATTGGTGCAGAGTCTATCAGCAGGCAGCGAGCACAGCTGGAAAGGCAGTGACATTTGCAGGAGGTTTTATACAGCTGGGAGAGTTTTAACCATTTCTCTCAGCAAGTTATTAAAAAATGTGTATTTTAGAGGACTGAGAGAACAGAAAAACAAACCAGGTCTAATTGCACCAACTCCCAAAGAACAAGTCAGTTAAGGTCTCTGAAGGAAGAGGCTTCATCTTCAGCTCCCAGAAACAGTCTGTGTCCCTGCTTCAGCTGTTGCTATTTTAATGGGGCCCAGGATTTGAATTGCAATCCAGTTCTCAGTGCTGCTTTGGACTGAGCAGAGCCGGTGCCTCGATGTGGCTGTGGGAATCTTGTTAAGGAGAGCAGGATCCATCTCTGACCCCAGATCCATCACCCAGCTGGGAATCAGCCTGCCCATCTCAGTCAGGCTGCCACCTCAGTGAAGGCTCTCCCTGTGCTTTTATCCCCCAGCTGAAATTTTTAATGATCCCCCAGAATTAGCCCATCCAAATAATTTATTTATGGGTTTATTCCAATGACCTGGTGAGACTCGAGGTTGCTGCAAATGCTCCTGTGTAATGCAAGGCACAGCCAGCCCAGACCCTGGCACTGGGGCTTAAATACCTAAAGACATTCTCCACAGCATTATTTCTGTATTATTATTTTTTTTTAATGCTGAACTGTGTGTTTTAGAATACACAGCTGTCTTTGTTCAGAATAAAGCAAAAATAGCAGATTTTCCTCTGCTTAGCTGGGTGTTAAATTATTTACATTTCAAAACCCATAAGTAGAAACAATGACTGCATTTCCAGAGCCTGCCCCTGATGTCAAATATCCTTTTCTCTTCTGCAACCTAATTTAGACTTCCTTTTTAGAGTTCCAGTTTTGCTCCATTTTCAATTATGTTAGAGGAACCAAGATTTCAGGCCATTATCTCATCATCCCTGTGAATAGCAACACGAAATGTGCTTGTGCTGCTGGGACACCAGGCCTGGCTGGGAGGACATGGCCACTGAAGTAAATCCAGAAGAAACCACAGAGAGTACTGAAAGCCCAAGGAGAAACCCCAAGGTGGGACAGGATGCATGTAGGGTTTGGTCTCTTCTGCCACATAACAAGCAATAGGATAAGGGGAAATATCCTCAAGGTGTGCCAGGGGAGCTTTAGATGGGATATTAGAAAAAATGTCTGTGTTCAAGCATTGGAACAGGCTGATAAAGACAGTGGTAGAGTCACTAACCCTAGAGAGGTTAAAAAACCACATAGATGGCATTTAAGGAGATGATGATGGACTTGTCAGTGCTGGATTAGTGGTTGGAATCAATGATCCTGGAGGTCTGTTTTTCCACCCAAAGTGATTCTGTGACCCCGAGATGCTTTTGTGGATCAGGGCTGCAATGTTCAACCCAAAGCCTGGAGAGCAGCCCAGGCGAACAAAAGTGCTTTGATGGGGCTGCAGGTTGGGACCTGAGCAAAAGATGTCTCAAATATCACATAATTTCACCAGGTTCTTCTCTGAAGGGCTGGCTAAGCCTCAGCTTTTCTTTCCTAACCCTCAAACTCCTCTTGGCACCTCCCTGCTTCCTGATCACCCTTGCCAGGTGCTTTGCCCTGAGACTGCCAAAACCCTTGTGCAAATGCCAGCCACCTTTGCCCTCAGTTAAATCCCTGTGTGCATTACCACCAACACCATGACTAAAAACCAGTGGGGCCTGAGTGTCAGTGTGAAACAAGGACAAACCTGGCAAAGGAACATAGGCATTAGGTCTATTTTCTGTGTCAGTTGACCAAAATTCACTATATTTGTTACTCTTGTAGCAGAACAGCATCCCATTGGTGCCTACTCTTCTTGGACACCTGTAAAAGGAATATCCTGCATCTAACTGGGATCTCAGCACTGCCAGTCCCTATGATTTTAATACCAATCTTCTGATATCTGGAATTTTTCATAAAGCTGTGGCTCTTGGATGCAAGTAATTAAGTGAAGCTCAGCTTTCACTGAGAAATTAGAAGTTTCTAGCCTGTGTTTTTGAAAAGCTGGAAAATGTGCCTACAGGCACAGACTCCAAAAGGCAAATTAAAAGAACCAATATGTTTTATTTCTTTTTAAAACAATTGTGATTTAGGGAGGGGAATGGGGGGCTCAATTCATGATTTATAGATTCTGCACTTGGCAGCTCTCCAGTCTCAATGGTGGCTCCATGCAGATGGGTCTGGGGCTTTCTGAGAGCTGCACAGTGTTTTTCACCTGGTTCCTCACATTACTTGAAAATGAATAAAATAATTTTTTTTAAATCTCTGTAAGATGTATTCTACAGCAGGCACAACTTAAGAACTGCAGGTGCCATTCTATAGCCTGGTTCAGATCTGACCAGGTCTGCTGTATTTAGATTTAAATGGGAGATACTGCCACGCTGCCAGCATGCTGAATGACACGTTTAACTGGGGGGGTGACACTGAAGGTTTGGTGACACTGTGAATATTCAGGAGGGCTGTGTCTGGAGTGTCACTGTGCCAGGGGTGTCACAGTGTCCAGGGTGTCACCATCTCAGGGGTGTCACCATGTCTGGGGTGTCACCGTGTCTGGGGTGTCACTCTGTCTGGTGTGACCATGTCCAAGGTGTCACTGTGTCCAGGGTGTCAATGTGTCGGGGTGTCACCATCTCAGGGGTAACCATCTCAGGGGTGTGTCACCATGTCCGGGGTGTCACCATGTCCATGGTGTCACCATGTCTGGGGTGTCACCGTGTCCGCGGTGTCACCGTGTGAGCCCGAGGATGCTGCTCCGAGGTGGCCACAGCCGCTGTTGCTGGGGAAGGGGAGGGGAGCAGCTCCACCTTAAGCTGCAGAGAGCACCTCCAGCTCTGTCCTGGCCTCCTGCCACCGAGAATGCTCCAGGCGGAGCTTTAATCAGTAGGAAGCCTGTGCTCTGCACTGTGGGGGAAGGGGTGGCCAGAAGGACATTTCTCCATTGATTCTTTCATTTCAAAAGTTTATTTCTTGCATGGCTCTGGGATTTTTTTGTTGTTGTTGTTGTCGCTTTGGCTATTTTTTTTCCCCTTGACACAGTAAATTTCAAATTGATTTTGCAATCCTGTCTCCCCCATCCTCGAACTCTCCCTTTCAAAGGCAATTGAGACCAGAGGTTTCACTTGCTACCCTGGCATCCCCTCATCCCCTGTGATGCTCCCTGGAAAGGGTTTCAACAGCCAGGACACTCTGAGGAGGGGCAGCTCCATCCAAGGACATCCTTCCCTCCCCACAGAGGCATATTTTGGGATCAGGCATGTGTCTGCTCCCGGGGGGATGCTCAGATGGAGCCTGATACCCTCTGCAAAGTACCACAGCCCCCAGCTCTGGGCTGTGCCCCCAGCCCATGGATCTCCCCCAGCCCAGCCAAACAGAGGGTCTATTTTTCACCAGGCATTTCCTGCTAATCAGACCATTAGTCCTTGTGCTGATTAACCAGCTAGTTCTCAATTTAATTAAAACATATGCTTTTTGGAAGAGCCAGAAGTTTCAATCATATTTTGTTCCTATCATTCCAGATCTGGTTGGCACTAACCATAAGCATCAGGGGGAAACCAAAGCAATTAACCCTTTCCCTTGCAGAGGGGGGCATCTAGCTGCTAACTGACTATTCTCCCAGGGAAGCTGCAGATTTTTATAATGCTGCTTTGCACCAGAGCCTGAAGATCTCAAGGCATTTATCCTTTCCCATGATTTCATTCAAATACAGACCTTTGCAGGTCACACCATCCTTCTAGGCTGCTGGAAAGTGGGAGACTCCAGGAGCCAAGTAGGAATTTAGGGCAGGGAAGGACATGATCTGTCACAATTAACCCGAGCTGTGGGTGTGTGAGAACAGAAACGCCCAAATGTTTGTTCTGCAGTGAAAATTGTGAGCTTTGGTTCACCTGGGGCAGAGCCTGGCCATGGCCAGCCCCGTGCCCACGGAGCATCGGCCCCACATGCTGCAGGGGAATTTGGGACAGGGCTCTTTCTTTTTAAAAGTAAAGCTTTGGTATCTCATTACCAACCTCAAAAATATTTGGCTATAACTTACTTTTGAGGTTTGGGCTTAGTCCAGGTACTCCATCAAGAGAAAAGTCGAAGCTGAATAAAGGAGTTCAAGCTCAAACCTCTGCAGCCCCGGCTGGGGCGTTCCCCTGCCATGCCCGGGGTGCTGGGAGAGCCCTTCTAAGGAAAACTGCTGCACAAAAACCTTTGCAAAGTATTTCTCAGACACAGTTAATGGGTGATCTTTCGCCTTGCAAAAAAAACCCCCGAGCTAATAATTTGCTCCTCTGCGTGTCCCCATCACGGCAGGCTGTGCCTACTGGGATTTATTTCTCCCCTCCCCACCTGACCGTGTTTCCCACGCCCCTGGGGGCACAGCCTTGTGTTTTATTTCCGAACGGGATCTTTGTGAAACATCTTCC
>NW_005054309.1:5877513-5880684 GCF_000277835.1 Geospiza fortis | reverse complement strand
CTGCTCCCCTCCTCCCATGCCAGGTTAAAGCCCCCCAGTGCACCCCAGGATGCAGGGACACCCCTAAAGAGTGTGGGGGAACCCCACAGCCCTGGCCTGGGCTCATTTGCTCTTTGCTTTGCACACTGCAGCCAGGGTCCCTTCCCTGGGCACCTGCCTGGCCCAGCACCGTGCTGGGTGTACAGGGATCCTGTGGGATTTAGGGAATTGCACAGCCACTGCTTTTTGGTGCAGATATTGCTCTCATTGCTTCCTATAGCCATCTTCCCAAACACATCTGGCCAGATAGAAATAAACAAACACAGGTTCACCTGCTGGGGAAGAGCTGCCTGAAATCTCTCAGATGGGATCATGTTCAGTCCGCAGGAATATCCATGGGGAAGTGCTGGGCAGCCCCTGGCTGGGATGGGCTGGAGGTGTTGGCCTCTCACCTCAGCTCTCTGGTTTCATTTTGGCCACCCCCTAAGAGCTGTATTGGAATAAGGATCATGAAATCATTAATGTTGGGGTAAGACCTGTGAGATCATCGGTTCCAGCCATTAACCCAGCCCCACTGCCAGGCTCACCATTAATCCATGTCCCCAAGTGCCACATCCACACATCCCAGCACTTCCAGGGATGGTAACTCCACCACTTCCCTCTCAGGGTGGTGCAGCTCTGGCAGATTCTGCTTTCCACAGCCAGAATTTCCTCGCCTGTTTTGAGCACACAAATTGCATTTGCACTGGGGGAATTGCTCTGTGGCTGTGCGTGCAAGAGCAGAGCGAGCTCAGAACCCCCAGCTCTGCCTCTGCCCGCTCTCCCTGCCTGGGAGCAGGGTGCTGCTGCCTGGCCTTGGCATGGTCCCCCACACTGCTGCCTGGATCTCGGGGCCTTTCTGGGTCGCTGTGACCCCAGGATTGTCAAAGGTCTCTTTTCCCAGCTCTGGTACTTCAAGAATGAGTTGGAATTCTTCAGTTCTCAGTCTCAGGGTTGTTTATTGCATCTTATCTATAAAAAATTTTTCTCCTGCCCTGCCAAGGTCCATCCAGCAGGACAGTTCCAGGCACTCTGAAGAAGGAGAAAGGCTGGACACGCGCTGTTCCCTCCATCTTGCCTCCTGAAGCCCCATACCAAAAACCCTAAAATCTACTTTTCCACCCCGTGATAACGTCACTATTATTCTACCTAAACTGTTGTGGCTTGCTGATCTTCATATAAAGTTGGTAATTTGCTCCACAGGTCACAATCAAACCCACAGGTGTTTTGGGCTCTGTGCCAGGGTCTCTGAGCCCCCTGGTGGGGTCCTGGCCATCCTGGACTGCCAGAGGGATGCCCTGGGCTCCCACACCTGGATGCCTGGACACCCTTACAGCACGGGCTGCACACACAGGAGCTGCTCTGAGGGCCATCCATGAGGGAGGTGTTGTCTCCCTGTGCTCACAGCACATTTTCCTGCTTGAATTACTGCAGCATCAGCCAAATGAGGAGGGACTGCGAATGATCACAAAAGCCAGGGAACTCCTAGGGCTCAGCATGCCGGGAATATCAAGCTACTGTCTGGAAAAATACAAAAAAAAATGCTGTTGATTCATTCCTGCAGCCCCTGACATATAAATTAGGTAACCAACATGACCCGTGACTGTTTCTCTGAGAGACTGGCTGAGACATGACAAATATGCCCTTCAGCATAGCAGGGCTGATTGCTGAGAGTGCTGTGGGAATAGCTCAGAGCCTCCCAGTTACACTGGAATAAACAAGATGCCACTTAAGGAAAACCCTGGGGTCCCATCCCTCTGCCTGGCTGCAGAGGGGCTGTGCTGGGAGCCCTTGGCATGGCAGGATATTGCTGATATTCAGGGAGTCTTTAGGGGAAATCCTTGCTCTCAGTGATAGGAAAAGGACTTTAAGACTGTTTTTGTGTTTGAAGTACGGGGTTCAGGTTTGTGTGGGCATCTTTCCTGGTCATCACTGAGGACAGGTGATGGACTCTGGTGAATTCCCACTCTCCACAACCATGAGCCCCTGTGCCCAGGAGTCAAACCTCCCCAGCCCTTGAAGTCATGCTGCCAGTACAGCCACTTTTGAAAGCAGCTTTCTAGGCATGCAAAAAAAAAAAAGTAATTTCATTGCCATCATGCTGGATTTATTACATGTTGACAGAGCTCAGAGCAGCTCCCACCCCCTGCACAAAGCTGCTGAATCACTCGTGGAAAATGCTGGGTTCAGGGCCTGCTGGGGAGGGGCTGGGCAGAAAATGCTTGTTTGAGCCATTCCCTGTTTGTCTTAAGGCCATAAAAGCTGCACATGTCCCAGAGATTGTCCCAGTCTGAGGAGATGCTTGAGGGGTCCAGTGCTCAGGTAACATTTCTATTCCTCTCTCAGCTGCCTGAGCCATTTCAATCCCTGAGCTCTAGCATGCAATTTCACCCTGAGTGGTTTTGTTTCAAAGTGACCAAACTGCAAATCAGCCCCTCCAAATCCCCAGTCATGTGCTTTACATCAGGCAATTAAACTGAGCAATAAATATCACTTTGTTGTGAACGAGCCTCCATTTCCTTTCCTATTTTAATAACAATAACGGTCAAACTTCTGTTTAAGAAGCAGTTTCTGGTTCTATTAGGAAATGTGCCAACCTATTCAAAGAGACACAAGATTTGTATGGAGAGGTAACAGCTTTTATTAAGCCAAATTATATAATTAGTAAAAAAACAGCCAAGCTTTCAGGAGCACAAGCCCTTCCTCGGGTCTGGGGAGAGGCACTGGCTCCTGGCAGCTGCAGAACAGCTGGATGTCAGGATTGCTGCAGCCCAGGTCTCTTTGATCAGCCTGCTCTGCCTGGGGCAAGGTGTCTGGCACAGGCTCCCACACTTTCCTGGGCTGGGTTTAAGGGGGGCAGCTCCAGTTTGGGAAATGTTTCTCCTCAGGTTACACTGAGCATAGTTTCAGGATTAGGTATATATATTTTTTTTTAATTTTTTTTTTTATCCTGCAAGTTTGCATTTATCTTACAGCTTTTGGGAGGACCTCTGACCTATAGCAGCCATCTCTTTCTCAGTGTTGCAGCCATGCAAGCAGAAACCTCTGTTAAATACGTGCTAGCCCCAAATGCCCTGTCTCAAGCTGTATGAAAAGAAATCACGTTTGGTTTTTTTTTTTTAATGTAATTTTTTGAAACCTCCAGTTTGAGCA
>NW_005054309.1:5871850-5877489 GCF_000277835.1 Geospiza fortis | reverse complement strand
CTTTGCTTCATCTTTCAGACTGGAAGCCTGCTGGGGCAGGGACCATGGTTTTAATTATGTACAGCTCCCAGCTGAGCAAAACCATCAGTCCCCATTAAGTGAATAAATAATTACTTCAGCGAAACACAACTCACTCCTGGCTCAAACCCATTACTGAAGTGTTCAGAGGTCGTGGTGTATTTGTAAGCATAACTTAAATAAGATATGCGGGTTGGACAGCCCATCAGCAAAATGTCAAATTAGCCTCCAGATATATTTTGGTGGCAGAATCGTCAATTTATCAGTAACACACATCCATTGTTGTCTGCCACTGCACTGTGGTCCTGGACTCCACACAGGGATGTCCCAAGAAGTTCTCCCAAGCTGGGGAGAAGAGCCAGACTGAGCTTCTGGTATCTCACAGGACAGGTTTGGGCCAGTGCTCCTCAGCAAAAATGAAATGTAGGAGGAACCCTTCCTCAGCAAGGGATCAGGTGCCACAAAAAGGTGTGCCAAGTTGGCAGGTGCTGGGGAGAGGATTCCATACCTATGTCCCATCACAACCCTGTTGTGAATGTGCAGAGATTTTAAAAGATGAATCACCAGCAAAAGTTAATTGGGTTGTGTCTGTCACCACCCCTTTTTATGGCAGTCACTAATTTACAGAAAAACAAGATCTAGATGGAAAGAGGATAATTAAGATGGGAAAATACTCCACAATTCCCAGGAGAAAAATACAGGTGGCAGATTGGAACAGAGGATTCCCTCTTGCTTTACTTTGTGCCCTGCAGCTCCTGAAGGGTGTTTATCCATGGATTATTTGGGATCAGACCCTGGAGCAACAGACAAACTGCCCTGCTCCCACCAGGACTTGTGCCCTATGGACCAAAGGTTTTTTCTCCTCTCTCCCAGACAGCTCTAGAGAACAACTGATGCTCTGCCATGGTGTTGGATGCTCACCCCAGCAGGGTCCCAGATCATCATCTCCCATGGTCATGATGTCTCCTGCCATGCCTCAGCCTCCCCTTTGCTGGCAGCATCTTCCCATCAGGTACAAGAGCTGCCAGCCCCATCCTCCAGCCACTGGAGGATAAATAAATAAAATATTCCCTATTTTATATTGCTCTAAGCTCTTGAGCAGCTGTGGCAGGTCAGCTTCACTGAAGCCTCCATGCCCAGCCACGCTGGACCTCTCCAGGTGTTCCTGGGCTGCTCTGCCACTTTCCTCTCACAGTTTGATCACCTGGATTTCCCCAGGAGTGGCTGTTGCCTTGGTGAGCTGTGGGTGCTCAGGCACTGCTGATCAAACAGAGCAGTCCCCAGCTGTCCTCAGGCACTGTTGGCCACATTGTTCCCCATGTGCCCCATCACTGGGGCAGCTCCTCAGCTCCTGTGTCTCCCTGGCTGCTGACACCAAGCTTTATGGACAGGTACCACCTCATGGATATCTTATCCAGGGGGTGACATGGAATATCCACTTCATACCCTCCAGAGCCACCAAATGCCACGTGCTGTGTATTAGGCACGGGATTGTTCAAAGGAAAAGGATAAAAATCACAAATGTTTAAACACACAGCAGGCAGACACCAGAGGAGCATTGGACCCACACAGTCAGGAATCTTTTTGGGTAAAAGGGCTGAGATTATTGCAGGAAGTCAGAGAACAATGCTTGACTATTTAAGGACAACTGGTGTTTCCTTTCTGAACATCAGCACTATTTATTTGTTTTGGGGTCCAGCCAGATCCCATTTGATGTCTGCTCTCCAGTTAAGGTGGAAAAGTATTTGCAAGGGCTTGCTCAATGTTACCAAAACAGAACTGGCCTATATCTCTACTCTTGTTCAATGGCACCTTGGAAACCACCAGTGATTGCCACAAGATGTTATGGATACCAGTAATACAAATTAATTCAAAAAGCTGTAGAATTCTTGAAAAATGGTCCAGTGAGACTGATTAAAATTAAACATCACAGGTCACCAGCAGCTGGGACGATGCTGCCTGACCACTTTTGGATTGTCCTAATGCTCTTTCCAAGCCACCCAGCACAGGACATTGAAAAAGAGAGGATATAAACGAGCTTTTGCAATAATACCTTGCCTGTGCAAGAGGTGCATTTTCCAGCCCCACTTTTTCCTGAACAGGGCTGCAAAGACCTTCCCTGCCAGCCCTACCACTCATTTCTGATTTTCTCTATCACAATGTCAGATTTCAGAGTAACATCCAGAGTTAATCCCACACTGGCCTCAAAGGTTTTATTACCAATATAGTCTAAAAGGAATATGTGGGTCTTAATCAGCTGACAACTTGAGGAAGGGATTGTGATCCTGTTCTGCTTCCAAACAAGGTGTCTTTCAGTCTGTGAGTGTTGAGCTGTAGCATCTCTGCTGTGGAAGATTTCAGCTGACCTCCAATTCTTCCTTTCCATCTTGTAGCTTTGTGTATTAACCAACACCACCATTGAAAGGTCCCTAAAGAGCTTTCCAGTGTCTGCTTTTGAGGATGACACCTTTAAAGGTGGGAAGCGTGGCACAGGATGACATGAAATAGGAATGTTGCCTCTCAAAGCCTGCTGAAAGCAGTTGCTTTCCAAGTCCCTTCTCTGAGCATGGAGGAATTTTCCATCCAGTCTTCACATCCTCCTGAACAGGAGGGCTCTTCCCTGCTCCTCAGTGAGGAGGTGGACACTGTGCTACAGATATTATCTGAACTAGGGTGAGATCCCTGCTTTCCATACCCAGCACTGACATGTCTCCAAAGAAAAGGACAATAAATTAATGGAAATAAAAACCCTCCAGCTGTCAGATCACTATGGTTTCCTCACAGGTTGGCATCACCACAGCCTTGGGGGATAATGAGCAGAACCAGCCAAGCATTGGAATTTCCACACTGCTGTGGTCAGGGCATTTTCTCCTAGATGGGAACAGGAATCTCATTCCTGTGTTCACAAATTAAGGCTGCTCCTCCTGTATTTTTGAATAATTCTGTGCGTCCCCTCAGTCTAAGGAATGAGGAATAATTTCACACCAGCAGCACAGCATTTCTTGTGCTTTATCTCTAACTTCACCTGACATGTAAAAACTTTCCATCACCTCATCATAAAAGCAGAGCAGAAAGCCTGGTGAAGAGTCACGGGGCAGCACTGAGGGTTAACTCCACAGACTTCAGTGATTCACAGGAAAGGACAGGGCGAGCTGTGCTTGCATAAACAGGTAAAGGTTATTTCCAAATATTAACCATGGCAGCAGAAATCACAATTTATTGAAAACAACATGAACGTGAAAACATCAAAGCTTTCTTCTGCAAATGAAATTCCAGTATAACAAACTATTTAACCCTTTCCATTAAGCAGAAATCAAGGAGCCACAGCAATTAGGCTAGAAGATGGGAAAGAAGCGGGTGAAGCCAAAATAGCAGTAGCACATTTGGCCAGCCCTGCAGAAACGACACAAAACTGGCTGGGTTCCAGTGTCTGGTTGCTTTGCAGCTCCAGGGCAGGTCTGGCTGCACAATCTTTACATAGAAATCAGACTCACCCACTCCTCCCTCCTGCTCTCCTCACAGCAGACAGTGGCAGCGGGGGGAGTCCGTGGGCCAGATAAAGTTGCCTTGGTGCTTATTCCATTAGAGGAAAGGAGATTTTCTCCAGGTTTTTAATTAGAAAAAAATCCCAGCCTGGACCCAAACCCACGTCTCCTGCCCGTGTGTTAAATGGCTTAATTTCCCCTTCCCTTCTACTGCCCTGCAACTGCTTCTATTCCTTATGTCATCGCTGATGACAGAGTTTGCTCCAGGCCCTCAGTAATGAAGTGCAAAAAAAAGGTATTAAAAATACAGGCCACTTCTCTGGCTGGCTGAGGGTTGGTTTTTAGCACAAGTGAGGGGAGAAGGGGGTGTTTCTTTCTTCTGCCTAAATAATGAAAGGACTGCACAGGGCAGCCTGCAGCACCAGGCACTGCTTCCCCCAGACAGCTCCTGCAACCCCCAGTCTGGGAAAATTGTTGGTTTTGGCTTCATTTCCAGCTGGCCTGATCTCAGAACAGGTATCCCACAGCTTGCAGGGCTCTGATGTTGATTTACAAGTGCCCCAGTTACAAAATCAGGAATCCTGAAGTAATACTAGCATTTATTTACAGCAAACTTTCTCTCTTAGCCACCCATTAGCAACTGCAAGCTGTTAATGAGCGTCTTGCTACTGTTCCATACTGCTTTGTGGTCAGAGCTCATAAATTCACTTTGAGTTCACAATCTCGTTAGGTTTCTTTCCTTATTCCTCCTAATTTCTGGTCTTTTGGGCAGGATTTTGTTCTGAAGACTGGTCCTGATTTGATACATTAACCTCACTGAGGACACAGTTACGTTCAAAAATGACATTTTGTTCGCATTGCTCATTAAAGTGCCTTGAGTATTGCAGATGATCTGGAGGCTCACAGCCCTTAAGGTTCTTTGTGTTTATGTGGAGATCATTTTGTGTCTCTGAGGAGAACCATGCACCTCTTCATGCAAGGAAACACGAAAATGACAGAAACATGAAAACACCACCCCACAACGCCCACCCTGGGCTTTCTTGCCTCACATACAGAGTGCCTTTACACCCTGAAAACAAAGTCAAGCAGTGCTGACTTAACCAAAATCTAGAAGAGCCCTAATTCTACTGAAAGTCTAAAAAACAAAAGAGGAAAAGTAGAAAAGCCACTGTTAGGGACCCTCAGTCCCTTTATAGGAGGAATTTGAGCTGCCTTAATTCTCTCCTGCTGAGCTGGAGGCTGAGACCCATCTTCACCCAGAAACCAGAGCCCCCTGCACCTCTCTGCTCAGGGGGAGACTGGGCTCAAGGTGATGTGGAGCTCGTGGGGATCCTGCCTGCCTGGTGTTTCTGCAGCTCTGCTGAATTGCTGGGTGAAAGTTGGAATTGTTTGGGGATTTTTTTTCCCCTTTGTTCCTATTGTTTTAGTGAGCTGTGGTCACATTCCTGGGGCAGTGTCTGCTTTTCAGATTGGCAGACTGTAGGTTAAGCTTTCCATTGATTTATGGCTTGTTTTTCTAGGGTGGTTAGCTAGCTAACAGAAGAGAGCAAAAGGATCCACACAACATATATTATCTTGTTTTCAAGATCTTTCCAAGGGTTTTGGCTCAAAGGCTAATGGCAGGCCCGTCTTCCATGTGGGAAAAACATGAAGTGGGAAGAAAAGTGTACTTGTGCTCTGTGGGAGTTGAGAATTGGGGTCTGGAGGTGTTTTAAATTACTTTGTGCAAACTTCAGATGTCCTTATACACTGAGCAGCTTACAGGCTGGTGTGTATTCTCACAAGAGCCCCAAGAAATGAGGAATTACTGATTCCACGTTGCACTCAGAGAACTGAGGCACAGGAGGAGGTGTGTGAGGGTGTGCTGATGGGAAATGCAGAGCACTGAGCTGCCTGAGGTGGAGCATCCTGCATCAGGGCCAAGGGTGACTGCTGTCCTCCCTCCAGGTGCCACTGCAGCTCCCTGCCTGACCTTGGCACACCCAAGGTTTCCTGCCAGAAACCAGAGCTCCCTGGCCCTGACCAAAGCACAGCTTCAAACCAGAGCTTCCCTGTCCTGGGAAAGGCTGAATCTGCCAAGGAGCAACAGGCCCTCTCTTTTCTGTGTTTTCCTATGGGAACGCCTATAGAAATACC
>NW_005054309.1:5871003-5871811 GCF_000277835.1 Geospiza fortis | reverse complement strand
ATATATATATAAAAATTCTGTGTTTTGGGTAGGTAGCTTCTGGTAGATCCTGAGCAGCTTTGGGGTAATCTCCCTCCTCAAGTGGTTGTCTTTTGCTGAGAACTGTGTTCAGGAACATTGAACCACAGTAGGTGCCTCCTGAGAAGCACAGTGCCAGGAGTGATCCCACCCCAGCTCTGCTGTGCTCTGCCACCAGATGTGAGAATAAACAGCAGAGCAGAGCACACCTGTGGCACAGCAATTGTTGGCTTCCACATCACGTCTGGTGGCAGCCCAGCCATGCTGGGCCCTCGAGGCTGCCATAAAAAGCTCCAAGGGCTCAGGGATTCCCTTATTCTATATATATTATTCCCTTATTATATATATATTATCCCTCTGCAGGCAGCTTCACACTGGAGCTGAGCACCTCCACAAGTGACACACTGCTGATGCTACCCCCATGGCTGCAGATGGATTGATGTGGAGCACCCTGACCTGGTGGGGATGCAGGGTGTGCAAAGCCTGTGGGATGCCTGAAGCAAACCCTCACTCTCAATAACCCCATTTTTTTCTTTAAGAAATGATGCAATCATGCCATAACCTAACGTTTTGTAGACCCGTGGGATATAATTATAATATTGTGCCAATAATTATCACTACCAAAGACCCTACTTCATGTCTCAGTATTAGATGAGATCCAACAGATCTTGGGGAAAGTGAATGTATTTAACTGGGAAATAAGAAAATGGAAGGAAGAAGAAAAAATATAGGATCCTATCACATGGCTCTTCTTAGCTTTTGATTTCCCTCCCCCAAATGTTTCCAAAAC